>NC_137664.1:19177841-19730341 GCF_963422515.1 Blennius ocellaris | reverse complement strand
ATTACTTTGACAAAGAAAGCCGTTCGTGTGTTGAAGACCTTTTCATTGAAGAATTGTTGATGCCAGGAGTCTGAATCTCTGAATATTGTGCCAACTTTTACCAAACTCTTGTTCAAAGTGAAATCACAGGAGTGAATTTACTGTGGTTTGTTCAGCTTTTATGGTACTAACCCCCCAAAAATCCCAACAGCTGAACCTGCCCAACCATGTAAATGAGAGCCCTATTCATAACTGTAAATACATCTCGAAATATTGATTTTTGTTTGCAGTAAATGGCAGTCAAGCAGCCATCTGTACGTGATCCAATGTGATGTCCAGCCCAATGCTCTGTCGTAAGCTGGTCAAAGTGGAAGCTATAATCTCTGCTGTTTCACCATCCCAAACTCACTCTCTCCAAAGAAAGGTGACACAATTGTGTTCCGTTTAACACTGAAGTAGCGGATTACCACACTCAGCTGCATGACAGATGTTATATCTGTGCGTTTATCTATTACAAGAGAATATTGGGAAAATCCAATTTCACTCAGCAGGTCTCTGAACATGCATGAGACACACCAACAGAACAAATCGGAGGCGGGGCACATGACCGAGTCCTTTAAACCCAAATAATAAAGCTCATCATAACGTCATTCTACAACACACACATGGTGGGGGCGGGGCTTAAAGCTTCTGCACCACGGAGAGCAAGGACGTCATTTTGAAGTCCATTAAACGGACATGAAGTATAATAAACCAAGAGAACAACAAAAACATGAGGCTTCGTGGCCCCTAAATAATAAAACAAGACAAATTGAAAGCAGTTCAGCACCACGGACAACGAACACATAATTTTGACAGCCACTTTAACTATTTTAACTATTAAAGGTATAGTAGAGGATTTTCTTCTTCCGGGTGGATCATCAAAATAACTGGTCCTCCCAATTGTCAATCATTGTGGTGATATATGACGTACGCCCGTCGTACGTACTCGTCCCTGCGCGCAGCTCACTCCACACGGTTCTCATCATGCCGGTGGCCGACCCGACGCATTATTCTCGGACATTTTTACACAGTTTCACCCTCTCTGGTGCAAATCTTCTTGTAAAGTGAGCTTATGTGAGCGATGCCGACTTGTGACTTGTAAACAGAGCGTGCACGAGGAGAACTGGGCTCGTGCATGTCTCTCGCACGCGTTTTAGTAGGCGTTCCGTCTCGGGAGCAGTTACAGCGTTGCGCATGCGCATTTTTTTCAAACGGTGGAGAGGGCGGTTCTTTCCTAAAATTCCTGAAAATCCTCCTGTATACCTTTAAGTACTACAGGCCTACTCACCACTATTTGAAGGACGTACGACGAGCCTTGTGCTCCACAAACTCGTCCACGATGCTCTGGATGTCCATTTTCTTTGCTCTCTCATTCTCTATGGACAACATGACAAGTCCACTCAGTGTCTCCTGTCCCACTGAGCTCCTCAAGTGGTTTTTAATGAGTTTTAACTTGGAGAATGAGGCTCAGAGGTTGCTATGGTGACGGGAAAAGTCCAAAGTGAAAGGAGGGGCGGTGCAAACCTCACTGAATGTCGACGTTGCTGCTGGCTGGTTGACAAGGAGCATTTTTGCCAGATCTGCAACAGATTACCTGTCCTGTCTCATCCATCCATCACTGAAAATATTCACATCCATCACATCAGTGGCCTTTTGTCTTGTTTCCCTCCAGAGAGTTCACAGCGACACGTCGGTCACCAGAAGACGAGCTCCAGCCTGCAGCAGGAGGAACATGAAGCTCCACACATTAAAGAGGAGGATGTCGTTGAAGTGACTGTTGCTGATGGCGAAAGTGTCGATTCCCTCGACGCCGTGAGAGACTTGACCACCCAGCGACTAACTGCTGCTGCTGGAGAAATATTCACCCTGTTTGAACCAACCATCGTCCAGTACGAGGAGGAGATTGATCGTCAGCACAAGCTGCTGGAAATCATCTGGAAACCTCAAATCAAGTTACACAGAACAGGTATGGAACAGTGTGAATGAACGGATGAATGTGACTGGTGGAGGATCTCCATGGTTCTGACTGTGTTTGGTTTATCCATCGCAGACAGACGCAGGATTTGTGTCTGTCGTGTTTTTAGTATCTTTAATCTTTAATGTAACTCTAAATACACTCACTCTTCTTCTCCACTCTCTACTGTAGCGTAATCACAGCAACATCACAACATTACACTTCTGTAAACATCTCCCTTCGCTAAGCAAACATTCCCTCTCAACTGTAAATTGTCGCAGAACTTTATCAATGTACATTCAACTCTAATTATTTTCTGCTTTTGAACTCTGACAAAACACAAGTTATTATATTTGTCCCCGAAACATCTGAGAAAGTATCTCAAGATATAGTAAGACTGAATGGACTGTGGAATCAGCTCCCAGTTTCAGTGAGGGAGGCTGACATGGTCTCTGCTTTTAAGGCCAGATTCAAGGCTTTTCTTCTTACCAAAGCTTACAGTTGGTCGCACAGACTGGAAACCTTCACAGTAATTCCATCCATGAACGTTGTTCAAAGTGCTCACATTACAGTTTTCAATTGAAATGCTTGAGTCAGTTTAGTTTCTTTTAACTGGAACAGTAGAAGTAATGCAATGAACCTACTATTTTGTACTTTTTTTGTCCTTCCAGAACTCCACCAGCTCCATGACCGTAGAGAGGAGCAGCTCTTGATACGGGAAATAAACTACTGTATAAAACCAGAACCTCTGCAGATCAAAGTGGAACCAGAAGAACCAGGACTTCTGCAGTTTAAAGAAGAACGAGAGGAAGTCGGTAGCAGCCAGGAGGGAGAGCAGCTTCTACTGAAGTCTGAAGGTGGTTCCTTTAGGGTTCCTTCTATTGAGGAGCAAAGTTCCCTGAGTGAATCCGTAGCACCGGACACTGAACAGTTCCTCTCTCAGGACTCTGAAGTTCACGATGTGAACAAACATCTTGACACAGAATCAGCTATAAATGCAGAACTGAAAAAATTCAGCATAGTTCTCGGTGACCGTGTGGACGAGGTTCCTGTGTCAGAGAAACAGGCTGAAGGTGAAAAGCTTCTTTATCAGGAAACACGTGGTGGAATTGGTCCTAAAAAACCTAAATTATGTCAGAGCTTAGGAACTGTCACTGATAAGAAGAAGACAGTTTGTAAACTCTGCGGTGAACGTCACACCCAACGGAGGCAATTGTGTATCCACAGAGGCACTCACACACGTGTGAAGCCATATGCTTGTGGAACATGTGATAAAAGGTTCCCTCAACCAAGTAATTTGTTACGCCACATGAGAACTCACACACGTGTGAAGCCGTATGCTTGTGGAACATGTGATAAAAGGTTCCCTCAACCAAGTCAATTGTTAGTCCACATGAGAACTCACACAGGTGAGAAGCCGTATTCATGTGAAACATGTGGTAAAAGGTTCCCTCAACCAAGTAATTTGTTACGCCACATGAGAACTCACACAGGTGAGAAGCCGTATTTATGTGAAACATGTGGGAAAAGTTTCAGTCAGTACAGTCATTTGTCGGCCCACATGAGAACTCACACGGGTGAGAAGCCGTATTCATGTGGAACATGTGGGAAAAGTTTCAGTGTGCAGAGGCAATTGTTGATCCACAGAGGCACTCACACACGTGTGAAGCCGCATGCTTGTGGAACATGTGATAAAAGGTTCAGTCGACCAAGTTATTTGTTAGTCCACATGAGAACTCACACAGGTGAGAAGCCATATTCATGTGGAACATGTGGGAGAAGCTTCAGTTCTCGGCCTGCTTTTGTCTACCACATGAGAACTCACACGGGTGAGAAGCCTTATTCATGTGGAACATGTGGGAGAAGCTTAAGTTCTCGGTCTGCTTATAACAACCACATGAGAAGTCGCACGTGTGAGAAGCCTTATTCATGTGGAACATGTGGGAAAAGTTTCAGTGTGCAGAGTCGATTGTCACGCCACATGAGAACTCACATGGGTAAGAAGCCTTATCCTTGTGAAACATGTGGGAGACGCTTCAGTCTACCAAGTCGTTTGTTTGACCACATGAGAATTCACACGGGTGAGAAGCCGTATTGTTGTGAAATATGTGGGAAAAGGTACGGTAGACATGATACTTTCTCGCACCACATGAAAGCTCACCAAGAGAGGAAGTCATGAACGTCTCGACGGGAGTTCTCATTCGGGAATTCCAGCTTGAGCCCAAAATCGCGAGTCGCAAATGATCGTTCTCGCGGGCGGGGCGAGAGGACGTGGTGTCGTGAGCAATGCATTCTGGGGAATAAAGAAACAAAGCCAACTGCTGAAAGAAAAAGTTGGAAAATATCTTGTGGGCAGACGTGGAGCACTGAGGAAGAAGTAGGGAGAAAGGCGTCCCCCCCCTCAAGTGAACCGAGTCCCGGACTGTCTGAATGTGAAACACAGTTTGATGCTCTGCTTCAGGGAAATTCTTGGTTTCTGGTTTTCGAAAATGTGAAGATTTAAATAACTTTGATTCGTATTTGTATTTGTATTTGTGGTTTGTATTTTTTTATTTGTTTTGAATAATGTGACATTAAAAATCTTGAATGGGCAGATGTGAACTGTGAGGAAATGGAACTAGAATGTTGATATAAATCCAACTGGTTTTGATAATCACTGATTGGTCGAAGCTCTCAGGCTTCGACACCTCTGAAGTCACACGTGGACAAAAGGCTTTCACCCAGCCTCCACTCGAGAGACTCTTGCAAAGCAAACTCCAAGGAGGTGGGTTGCTGCAGAGCAGCTCATGCAGTGTTAGCACACAGCTAACACGAGAGGCCGGCAACCAGAGGCCTCCACTCCTCAACTCATCTGCTGACCCGACCACGAGGGTCAGACCTTCCCCTGATCCAGAGACCAGCACCCAGAGTCTGATCTCCAGGGAAACCAACCGGTTCCTCCAGGACAGGACCAGGGACCCTCACAGAACTTCTTTGTGTTATTCCTGAACAAGCAGGAAACCATCACAGACCTGAGCGACCAGATCCTCAGTCTGAACAAAGGGACAACCCGGAGCTGTAAAGGACAGCTCCTGAAACATCAACTCCATCTTCTTCTCCTCAGCCTGCAGAACCAGCAAACCACAGTTAGCAGGAGGTGCTAACTACAGGAGAAGACACCAGCTTCCCTCCAGCAGGACAACAACCGAACTCTTCCAAGGAAGTGGTAACAACTGGGCATTACTCGAGATTAGTTAAACCTGATGCTATGCATAGAACTGTTTAACTTTCATGAAGATGTGTTGATTCTGTTACAGTGATCGCGTTCTGATGATAATGATATTAGGAGCAGTTATCAACCTGTAAACCACTGTTAGCTCTGCCACAGACACAGGGTCTGCATGCTAATCTTTGCTTTACTAACTTGTTAACTCACAATCCTACACATATCACATCAAAGACAACATCACACAGTAACTGAACACCATCTGACGACTCCTGACATTTTACAAGACAAATCGCAGTCACATAAACTCATTCTAGAAATGGTCCTTTAGCAGAGACACACAGAAGCAGATGCTACGGCTAGCTTCTATTGTTCTTTTGCTATCAGCACATGGCCGAGCTGTAAAGGACAGACCTCCTGTTCTCTGACAACCTCCATTTGGAATGTAGTTTCTTGTGATCCGCCTTCTTGTTTTGTAGTTCCATCACACGTCTCACACACACACACACTCCCTCCAACTTTCTCTCTCCACACACACACACACACACACACACACACACACACACACACACACACACACACACACACACCTACACACACCCAGCTGTATATAGGTAGTTAGAATC
This sequence comes from Blennius ocellaris, assembly GCF_963422515.1. Taxonomy (NCBI): domain Eukaryota; kingdom Metazoa; phylum Chordata; class Actinopteri; order Blenniiformes; family Blenniidae; genus Blennius; species Blennius ocellaris. The sequence goes on along the minus strand of NC_137664.1, from coordinate 19,724,535 downwards.
TGTGTTTTATTTGTTTTCATTGTTAATAAATATATTTTTGGAATCATGCTTGCTGTTTTATTAATGTGCACAAAGGTGAATGAAATGTCGACCTCTTCTGTGTCAAGAACTCCAAAATCCTTCAACCTTGACTGTTAATTCTGGTAATTGTAATTAATTTAACTATTAATTCAAATTCCTGATTAACTGTTTAGTATATCTTATGAGACTGATATAACTGAATTGGCTATCATTTCCTGTTACGACAGGTGGTGCTCCGAGGTATCTGATGCAGATCAGATTAAATTTCAACATTATTAATAACTATCTTTGATAATTATTAATCATTATCGATAGCCAACCAAAACATAAATAGTGATCCATATGAGGACATAATGGTCCCAACACCACCGAGGAGCTTCGCAACAACCTTGGTGACTTCAGCTTGGGTAATGGACGAGTCCACCTCTGAGAACCCAGCCTCTACTTCCTCAATGGAAGACGTGGTGGTGGGATTGAGGAAGTATTCCTTTCACCACCCGACGACATCCCCAGTTGAGATCAACAGCTCCCCACATCCACTATAAACAGTGTTGGTGGAGAACTGCTTCCCCCGCCTAAGGCGCCGGACGGTTTGCCAGAATTTCTGCGGGGCCGACCGAAAGTCCTCATCCATGGCCTCTCCGAACTCCTCCCAGACCCGAGTTTTTGCTTCCACCACAGCCCGGGCTGCGGCTCGCTTGGCCTGCCGGTACCTGTCGACTGCCTTGGGAGTCCTATGAGCTAACGGTGCCCGATTGGACTCCTTCAGCTTGACAGCATCCCTTACTTCCGGTTTCCACCACCGGGTTCGGGCGTTGCTGCCACGACAGGTGCCAGAGACCCTGCGGCCACAGCTCCGAGCCGCAGCTTCAACAATGGAAGTGGAGAACATGGTCCACTCGGACTCAATGTCTCCAGCCTCCTTCGGGATCTGTGAGAAGCTCTCCCGGAGGTGGGATTTGAAAACTGCGTGGACGAAGGGCTCGGCCAGATGTTCCCAACAGACCCTCATAGCACGTTTGGGCCTGCCGAGTCTGTCCGGCCTCCTCCCTGTCCAGCGCATCCAACTCCCCACCAAGTGGTGATCAGTTGACAGCTCTGCCCCTCCCTTTACCCGAATGTCCAAGACACGCGGCTGGAGATCAGATGACACGACCACAAAGTCTATCATTGACCTCCGGCCTAGGGTGTCCTGGTGCCACGTGCACTAATGGACACCCCTGTGCTCAAACATGGTGTCCATTATGGACAAACTGTGACTGGCACAGAAGTCCAATAACAGAACATCGCTCGGGATCAGATCGGGGAGGCCGTTCCTCCCATTCACCCCCTTCCAGTTCTCGCTGTCATTGCCCACGTGGGCGTTGAAGTCCCCCAGGAGAACAATGGAGTCCCCAGTTGGAGCACTATCCAGCACCCCTCCCAGGGACTCCAAGAAGTCTCTACTTCCTCAGGAAGCTGCGGAAAGCAGGTCTGGGAAGCTCCGTCCTGAGGAGCTTCTACCACTGTGCGGTGGAGAGTGTCCTCTGCAGCTGCATCACTGTGTGGCATGGTGGATGCACCGCCGCTGAGAGGAAGGCTCTGCAGAGGGTGGTAAAGGCCGCTCAGAGGACTGTCGGGAGCGGCCTCCCCACCACCTCAGACCTCTACACAGCACGATGCAGGGTGAGGGCTCTCCGCATCATGAAGGACTCCACCCACCCAGCACATGGACTGTTTCAGCCCCTCCCCTCAGGAAAGCGGCTGAGGAGCATTAGGAGCCAAACCACCAGGCTCAGGAACAGCTTCTTCCTTGAAGCTGTGAGACTAGTGAACTCGAGCCATGTTCCGTAGACTCCCTCATCTTCCTGCACTACAAACACTTTACACTTCATTCACCACCACTTCCTCACTTTATCCCTTGTATATATTTTTTACGCTCCTGTATATATTTTTACACTCCTTTTATATATATTTTTATTACTTGGCTTACCGGGACCTGAGTCCAAATTTCGCATCATTTTCTGATATGACAATAAAGAATCCCTGAATCCTTGAATCCTTGAAAGTTGGATACTCTGAACTGCTGTTCGGTGCATAGGCCAAGACAACAGTCAGAGACCTGTCTCTGACTGTTGTAGACTTGTCGGCCAGAGTCTGAACACTCCTTAGGCCGTTAACGATGTGCTTGGTCTTCCCAAAGTAGATTTCATTCAGTGTGGAGCGGATCTTGTTCTCCATATCTTCAACAAGGCGGCCGATGTTGGCGATGTGAGGAAAAGACTATCCGACCATCTCGTCTTTTTCCATCTGTCTTGTGAGGCTGCCACCGAGGTTCATGATGCCGGAGCCGGTCTTGGTTGTCTGGAGCCACAGCATGACGGTGGAGGTGAGTTTGTAGTGAGCAGTACGACCGCTGGACTTCTCCTGCACCTTGAAGGCGTAGGGATGCAACCCTCTCATTCACCGGGGTGAACTCCAACACATGGCGGCTGAACTGTGGGGCAATAAGCAAGCCCACTCCAGCCCGCCACCTTACACTGCAGGAAACTCCAGAGAAGTGGAGTATCCAGCCCCTGTCCAGGAGCTGGGTTCCAGAGTCCAAGCTGTGAGTGGAGGTGAGCCCGACGGTATCTCTCAGCCTCCCGCACAAGCTCGGGCTCCTTCGCCCCCAGCGAGGTCACATTCCATGTCCCGAAAACTAGATTCTGTGTCTGGGGATCATTGAGGCCCGTGCCATCGACTGCCACCCAATCCACATTGCACCCGACCCCTATGGCAGCCTCTGTGGCTGGTGGGCTCACAGGAGGATGAGGAGGAGGGGCCTGCTTCGTCCCTTCGGGCTGAGCCCAGCTGGGTCCTGCGGGCAAGAACCCAGCCACCAGGCACTCACATACGAACCTCGACCCCGGGCCTGGCTCCAGGGTGTGGCCCCAGCTGCACCAAACCGGGCGACGTCTCTGCTCTCCTCTTGTGTGTGTTCATAGGGGTGTTTTGAACTGTTTTTGGTCTGACCCGTCGCCTTGGACCTGTTTGCCTTGGGAGACCCTACTGGGGGTATAAAGACCCCCGACAACATAGCTCCGAGGATCATTCGGGTGCTCAAACTCCCCCACCACGATAAGGTAGCAGTTCAAGGGGAGGTATATCTGAATGATGGAAGTAAAACCAGGATTGATGTGGTTACAGGAAGGGAGTCAGTACTCGACCTAACATTGGTGACCAGTGGATTGGCAACAATATGTAATTGGACAGTTGGCAGGAAGGGAACGATAGGAAGTGATCACTACCTGGTGACTGGTAAGATTGACATGGATGTGTCAGAGACTAGAGGCGAGAGGGACGTCAAATGGATGATTGAAAAGACAGACTGGACCTAAATCAGTTAGGGAGTGATCTAGATATTATGACGTCGGATAGTGAGATCAAAAAAGCCAGATTACTCGCAGTGGAAGAGACCATTCCTAAAAGGAAGGGTAAAGGGAAGAGGAAGTTAGTACCTTGGTGGGATGATAGGTGTAAAGATGCAGTGAAGAAAAGTATTAAGGCATTTAAGATAGTTAAAAGAACACACAGCTTCCAATATCAACAGGCTCAAGCAGAGGTGAGGAGAGTAAAAAGATAAACAAAAAGGGCATATTGGAGGAATTACTGTAACTCAATTGGGAGTGCAACACAGGAAGGAGAGATGTGGGGAATGAAAAGAAAGATGGGGGGAGATAGGAGGGAGTAGAACTATCTGGTGTTGAATGATGGAGGAGACGTTGCAGTGACGGATGACGGATAAGGAAAAAGCTAATGTAATGGTAAAAACATTTGTATCAATACATAGCTCTGGAAAATTGTCTGAGGAGGTGAGAAGAGGGAGGGAAGAGACCAAGAAAGGAAACCAAGGAGCTTTCCAGAGGAAGATGAACGATGAGGAGGAGTATTATATCTCCTTTAATATGGAGGAGTTAAATATGGCTCTTGGGAAAACAAAGAGATCATCACCAGGGAAGGACGGGGTGTGTTACTCAATGTTAAAACATTAAGGTGAGGAGGGTCAGAAGAAGTTGTTAGGTTTATTTAACAAAGTGTGGGAGGAAGGGAAGTTACCAGAGAGTTAGAATGAAGTGGTAATAATCCCAATAAGAAAGCCTGGGAAGGATGGCAGTAATCCAGCAGACTACCGACCCATTGCATTAACATCCAGTATCTGTGTTAGGTAAAAAACCTGCAAGAATGAGAGAAGAGAGACAACCCCAGTATCGAGAGCAATAAAGAGTCAAAACAATAAGTGAGCTGGTACAAGGACAGAGAAATGAATTCACCTCAGGAGCTGGAGTTCATCGATCTGCAAAGATCTTCATTTCGCTGCCCAGTTTTATTCAAAGTTACAGGAGGCGGTTACATTTTCATACACAGATACAACAAAGCAGGTTCACACTGGTTCCCAGGCCTGTGTGTGTGTGTGTGTGTGTGTGTGTGTGTGTGTGTGTGTGTGTGTGTGTGTGTGTGTGTGTGTGTGTGTGTGTGTGTGTGTGTGTGTGTGTGTGTGTGTGTGTGTGTGTGTGTGTGTGTGTGTGTCTCCTCTTCTATGTGGTTCACACAGTCGAAGCAGGAATCTCAGATAAGATGTCCCCCGGCCCAGAGGCCAGAGACCTTGAAGAGTCTCACAGCGGTACAGTTTCAGTAATACAAAGACTCGTGGCCTTGCAGATGTGAAACAGTGAACAGTGGTTATAATGACATGCATGAATCAACGATAACTTACAAAATGTTGATTCTCAGTATATCAAGTACCAATAAATAACATAAAGTACGAATTCTGGAAAGTGCCAAGAGACCTGGGAAGATCGCTGTTTGCCGATGATGGGGCGAGGAGAGAAGCACAAAAAAACCCCCAAAAAAAACGGCAACAACAATGGGACAAGGAGAAAAGAGGAAGACATCTGTTCAATATTCAAAATACAGTGGGAGGTATGAGGAGTGGAGGAGGCAGTAGGGAAGAGGAGACCATATATACTAGATTAAGAATTGGGCACACATATCTGAACAGCAATAAATACAAAATGGGGAAACATCCAACAGGCAGTTGCAGCTTATGTCCAGTACCGGAAACGATGGAGTCTGTGCTGGTGACCTGCAGGAAGCATGGGGTAGAAAGAAGGAATATGATGGAGGAACTGAGGAGAGAAGGAATGGAAAGAGGAGGAGTGAAGGAGATACTGGTGTGGGGAGAAAGTGGAAGGGGCAGGAAATGTTTAAGCAGATTCCTAAAAGCAACGGGGCTGTTGTGGAAAATATAGAGCGGTGGGACTTGATATAGAGATGTGAAACCAGTAGATGGCGGTAATACAACATACGTGGATGTAAACGTCCGGTAAAACCAAACAGAAGAAGAAGAATAACACGCCAGAGTTACGTCTCGTCCGCCTTATCCAAAGAAGAAGAAGAGAAGCTCCTTCTCTGTGTTTTCGTGTTTCACAAGAGGAAATATTTCATCTCCTGGAGAAACAATGAGTTCAACTCAGACCTTGAGAGAGTTTATCAACGAACGACTCGCTGCTGCTGCTGGAGAAATATTCTCCGTGTTTCAACAAACTATCGTCCAGTTCGAGGAGGAGATTGTTCGTCAGGGAAAACTGTTTCGAATAGCCCGAAAACCTCAAATCAAGTTCCACAGAGCAGGTATGGAAACGTCTGGATGAGCACATGGATGTGACTGGTGGAGGATCGTTATATTTCTTTTGGAGCTCGCAGACAGAAACGAGGCTGCAGCTGCAGCTCACTTTGGTAAAGTTGGCACGATATTCATAGATCCGGACTTCCGGCATCAACAACTCTTTAATGAAACATCAACACACAAACGGAACCTCTGTACGATCGTTGTGAGGTAGAAAATATGCTACAAACTCATTCTTTTTACCAAAAGCATCTGTCTTTGGAGCGACAGAAATAACATTGATCTCTATGTGCAGCAGCTCTATAATAGCAGCGCTCAGGGACCGTCTGCAAATTACAACACCAATATCGAATATCGTCACCGGTGTTCACTACAGTGTCACAAAACTCACTGCAGCCTTCATTTATCTCCTGCTGATCAGACTACAACATTTGGTTTGAGATATACATGGCTTTTTCATAATCAAATAGCTTTTTTTTAATTAGAAATAATATATAATAGCTTTAATTTAATATGCTGTAGACTAAAGAAACTGTCCAAACGCAAAATTAGTCCTGCTGATCATACGACAGCTATTACTTTGACAAAGAAAGCCGTTCGTGTGTTGAAGACCTTTTCATTAAAGAATTGTTGATGCCAGGAGTCTGGATCTCTGAATATTGTGCCAACTTTTACCAAACTCTTGTTCAAAGTGAAATCACAGGAGTGATTTTCAAGCAGAAACCTTCAGCATTAAAAAGCATGTGTGTGAGAAACAGAGTAAACGGTGTTTGTGCTGTTTGCAAATGGAAGAAGTGATTTATTGACTCTCGTCTGAGCTGACATGCTGAATTTACTGTGGTTTGTTCAGCTTTTATGGTACTAACCCCCAAAAAATCCCAACAGCTGAACCTGCCCCACCATGTAAATGAGAGCCCTATTCATAACTGTAAATACATCTCGAAATATTGATTTTTGTTTGCAGTAAATGGCAGTCAAGCAGCCATCTGTACGTGATCCAATGTGATGTCCAGCCCAATGCTCTGTCGTAAGCTGGTCAAAGTGGAAGCTATAATCTCTGCTGTTTCACCATCCCAAACTCACTCTCTCCAAAGAAAGGTGACACAATTGTGTTCAGTTTAACACTGAAATAGCGGATTACCACACTCAGCTGCATGACAGATGTTATATCTGTGCGTTTATCTATAACAAGAGAATATTGAGAAAATCCAATTCCACTCAGCAGGTCTCTGAACATGCATGAGACACACCAACAGAACAAATCGGAGACGGGGCACATGACCGAGTCCTTTAAACCCAAATAATAAAGCTCATCATAACGTCATTCTACAACACACACATGGTGGGGGCGGGGCTTAAAGCTTCTGCACCACGGAGAGCAAGGACGTCATTTTGAAGTCCATTAAACGGACATGAAGTATAATAAACCAAGAGAACAACAAAAACATGAGGCTTCATGGCCCCTAAATAATAAAACAAGACAAATTGAAAGCAGTTCAGCACCACGGACAACGACCACATCATTTTGACAGCCACTTTAACTATTTTAACTATTAAAGGTATAGTAGAGGATTTTCTTCTTCCGGGTGGATCATCAAAATAACTGGTCCTCCCAATTGTCAATCATTGTGGTGATATATGACGTACGCCCGTCGTACGTGCTCGTCCCTGCGCGCAGCTCACTCCACACGGTTCTCATCATGCCGGTGGCCGACCCGACGCATTATTCTCGGACATTTTTACACAGTTTCACCCCCTCTGGTGCAAATCTTCTTGTAAAGTGAGCTTATGTGAGCGATGCCGACTTGTGACTTGTAAACAGAGCGTGCACGAGGAGAACTGGGCTCGTGCATGTCTCTCGCACGCGTTTTAGTAGGCGTTCCGTCTCGGGAGCAGGTACAGCGTTGCGCATGCGCATTTTTTTCAAACGGTGGAGAGGGCGGTTCTTTCCTAAAATTCCTGAAAATCCTCCTGTATACCTTTAAGTACTACAGGCCTACTCACCACTATTTGAAGGACGTACGACGAGCCTTGTGCTCCACAAACTCGTCCACGATGCTCTGTATGTCCATTTTCTTTGCTCTCTCATTCTCTATGGACAACATGACAAGTCCACTCAGTGTCTCCTGTCCCACTGAGCTCCTCAAGTGGTTTTTAATGAGTTTTAACTTGGAGAATGAGGCTCAGAGGTTGCTATGGTGACGGGAAAAGTCCAAAGTGAAAGGAGGGGCGGTGCAAACCTCACTGAATGTCGACGTTACTGCTGGTTGGTTGACAAGGAGCATTTTTGCCAGATCTGCAACAGATTACCTGTCCTGTCTCATCCATCCATCACTGAAAATATTCACATCCATCACATCAGTGGCCTTTTGTCTTGTTTCCCTCCAGAGAGTTCACAGCGACACGTCGGTCACCAGAAGACGAGCTCCAGCCTGCAGCAGGAGGAACATGAAGCTCCACACATTAAAGAGGAGGATGTCGTTGAAGTGACTGTTGCTGATGGCGAAAGTGTCGATTCCCTCGACGCCGTGAGAGACTTGACCACCCAGCGACTAACTGCTGCTGCTGGAGAAATATTCACCCTGTTTGAACCAACCATCGTCCAGTACGAGGAGGAGATTGATCGTCAGCACAAGCTGCTGGAAATCATCTGGAAACCTCAAATCAAGTTACACAGAACAGGTATGGAACAGTGTGAATGAACGGATGAATGTGACTGGTGGAGGATCTCCATGGTTCTGACTGTGTTTGGTTTATCCATCGCAGACAGAAGCAGGATTTGTGTCTGTCGTGTTTTTAGTATCTTTAATCTTTAATGTAACTCTAAATACACTCACTCTTCTTCTCCACTCTCTACTGTAGCGTAATCACAGCAACATCACAACATTACACTTCTGTAAACATCTCCCTTCGCTAAGCAAACATTCCCTCTCAACTGTAAATTGTCGCAGAACTTTATCAATGTACATTCAACTCTAATTATTTTCTGCTTTTGAACTCTGACAAAACAGAAGTTATTATATTTGTCCCCGAAACATCTGAGAAAGTATCTCAAGATATAGTAAGACTGAATGGACTGTGGAATCAGCTCCCAGTTTCAGTGAGGGAGGCTGACATGGTCTCTGCTTTTCAGGACAGATTCAAGGCTTTTCTTCTTACCAAAGCTTACAGTTGGTCGCACAGACTGGAAACCTTCACAGTAATTCCATCCATGAACGTTGTTCAAAGTGCTCACATTACAGTTTTCAATTGAACTGCTTGAGTCAGTTTAGTTTCTTTTAAGTGGAACAGTAGAAGTAATGCAACGAACCTACTATTTTGTACTTTTTTTTGTCCTTCCAGAACTCCACCAGCTCCATGACCGTAGAGAGGAGCAGCTCTTGATACGGGAAATAAACTACTGTATAAAACCAGAACCTCTGCAGATCAAAGTGGAACCAGAAGAACCAGGACTTCTGCAGTTTAAAGAAGAACGAGAGGAAGTCGGTAGCAGCCAGGAGGGAGAGCAGCTTCTACTGAAGTCTGAAGGTGGTTCCTTTAGGGTTCCTTCTATTGAGGAGCAAAGTTCCCTGAGTGAATCCGTAGCACCGGACACTGAACAGTTCCTCTCTCAGGACTCTGAAGTTCACGATGTGAACAAACATCTTGAAACAGAATCCACTATAAATGCAGAACTGAAAAAATTCAGCATAGTTCTCGGTGACCGTGTGGACGAGGTTCCTGTGTCAGAGAAACAGGCTGAAGGTGAAAAGCTTCTTTATCAGGAAACACGTGGTGGAATTGGTCCTAAAAAACCAAAATTATGTCGGAGCTTAGGAACTGTCACTGATAAGAAGAAGACAGTTTGTAAACTCTGCGGTGAACGTCACACCCAACGGAGGCAATTGTGTTTCCACAGAGGCACTCACACACGTGTGAAGCCGTATGCTTGTGGAACATGTGATAAAAGGTTCCATCATCCAAGTCATTTGTTACGCCACATAAGAACTCACACAGGTGAGAAGCCGTATTCATGTGGAACATGTGGGAAAAGGTTCAGTGTGCAGAGTCAATTGTTACGCCACATGAGAACTCACACAGGTGAGAAGCCGTATTCATGTGAAACATGTGGGAAAAGTTACAGTCAGAACAGTCATTTGTCGGCCCACATGAGAACTCACACAGGTGAGAAGCCTTATTCATGTGGAACATGTGATAAAAGGTTCCCTCAACCAAGTCATTTGTTACGCCACATGAGAACTCACACGGGTGAGAAGCCATATTCATGTGAAACATGTGGGAGAAGCTTCAGTGCTCAGTCTGCTTTTATCTACCACACGAGAACTCACATGGGTGAGAAGCCGTATTCATGTGGAACATGTGGGAGAATCTTCAGTGCTTGGTCTGCTTTTGTCTACCACATGAGAACTCACACGGGTGAGAAGCCGTATTCATGTGGAACATGTGGGAAAAGTTTCAGTGTGCATAGTCAATTGTTACGCCACATGAGAACTCACACGGGTGAGAAGCCGTATTCATGTGAAACATGTGGGAGACGCTTCAGTCGACCAAGTAGTTTGTTTGACCACATGAGAACTCACACGGGTGAGAAGCCGTATTCATGTGAAACATGTGGGAGACGCTTCAGTCGACCAAGTAGTTTGTTACGCCACACGAGAACTCACATGGGTGAGAAGCCTTATCCTTGTGAAACATGTGGGAAATGTTTCAGTACAAAGAGTCAGTTGTTGGTCCACATGAGAACTCACACGGGTGAGAAGCCGTATAGTTGTGAAATATGTGGGAATAGGTTCGGTAGACGTGATACTTTCTCGCGCCACGTGAAAGCTCACAAACAGAGGAAGTCATGAACGTCTCGACGGGAGTTCTCATTCGGGAATTCCAGCTTGAGCCCAAAATCGCGAGTCGCAAATGATCGTTCTCGCGGGCGGGGCGAGAGGACGTGGTGTCGTGAGCAATGTATTCTGGGGAATAAAGAAACAAAGCCAACTGCTGAAAGAAAAAGTTGGAAAATATCTTGTGGGCAGACGTGGAGCACTGAGGAAGAAGTAGGGAGAAAGGCGTTCCCCCCTCAAGTGAACCGAGTCCCGGACTGTCTGAATGTGAAACACAGTTTGACGCTCTGCTTCAGGGAAATTCTTGGTTTCTGGATTTCAAAAATGTGAAGATTTAAATAACTTTGATTTGTATTTGTATTTGTGGTTTGTATTTTATTATTTGTTTTGAATAATGTGACATTAAAAATCTTGAATGGGCAGATGTGAACTGTGAGGAAATGGAACTAGAATGTTGATATAAATCCAACTGGTTTTGATAATCACTGTTTGCTTCTTAGTTTTTGTTATTGAACTTTTTATTTGAAAAACAAGAACACAGATTATGCATGTTGATCACACTTTAGTGTACGTGTCATTTACACTTGGCCCGAATGAAAGATTGCTGAAAGGTGAAATATATAAATTAAATTAAATAATTGAATAAAAAGTTTTAAAAAAAAAGAAAATCTTGCACACAAATATCTGCACTTGCAATAACAATCTTAATAATTATAAAAGTATTCATGATAGAAACAAAGACAAACAATAATGACTATAACAACAGGTTTGCCCAACATTAGATGCACGTCTCCCATATTTTTTTCCCCTGTGATCAGCGCCTGAATTAAAAATAAAATAAAACCAATTTAACAAAATGTAGCATGTGGCACTGATAATAGTAAATACCAAAGACATAGCTTGCTGCATACACATGATATAACATACTTGCTATCAGTAAAATATAATACACATATTTCAGTGCCCTTATAGTTTCTGGTGTTAATCCACGGGCTGTACAGTAAAATATAGAGGACTCGCAATGGGATTGGTCTGAAAACCAGCAGATGGCAGCCATACGCCAGAGGAGTCCACAGCCAGGAGTCAGTATGTGGGTGATAATATTAATAATACTGATTCTGCAATGGAATGCAAGGAGCTTAATAGCAAATGGGCAGGCTTTCAAGCAGTTCATAACAACAAGGGAAGGGAAGAAAACATATGCATACAGGAGACTTGGCTGAAGCCTAATCTAGATTTTGTGATTCATGAATATGTCTTTGAGAGAAGGGACAGAAGAGAGGGGGCCGGGCAGAGTTCGAATTACGGGGGAGCTATGGGGAGCTGGGCTCCCCTGAAAGCCTAATTTTAAAAATTTAGGGGGAGCGCTAAAAACACTCACGCATACCTATTCTACAAACTTGAGAGGTCTGATCGGAAAATAGGGCTCCCCCAAAAGCCACGTTGTAATTCGAACCCTGGGGCCGGGGGAGGGTGTGGCACGTTTTTTCAACAGGGGATTCCTTACAGGGTGTTGGGTGTGGGGAAAGAACAGGAGTATATTATAACAGAAACATGGGGGAATAATAAGAAGGTCATTGTTATTAATTATTATAACCATGTAAAAAAACTACAGTTAAATGAGCTTGAAGGAGGGACGCGGCGAAAGGAATGTCATTTGGTGTGGGGATTTTAATGCTCACAACACATTGTGGGGGAGTGAGAGGGTGGATAACAATGAGCAGGTAATAGAGGACTTGTTAGAGGAGGGTAATCGGGTATGTCTGAATCCATCCATCCATCCGTTCGACTAACGGCCGGACCCTCCTCTCCAGTACCCTGGAATAGACTTTCCCGGAGAGGCTGAGGAGTGTGATCCCTCTGTAGTTGGAACACACCCTCCGATCCCTCTTCTTGAAGAGAGGGACCACCACCCCAGTCTGCCAGTCCATAGGTACTGTCCCCGCCCGCCACACGATGTTGCAGAGACGAGTCAGCCATGACAGTCCCTGCACATCCAGAGACTTAAGGAACTCTGGGCGAATCTCATCCACTCCCGGTGCCTTACCACCGAGGAGCTTCGCAACAACCTTGGTGACTTCAGCTTGGGTAATGGACAAGTCCACCTCTGAGAACCCAGCCTCTGCTTCCTCAACGGAAGACATGGTGGTGGGATTGAGGAGGTCCTCGAAGTATTCCTTCCACCGCCCAACGACATCCCCAGTTGAGATCAACAGCTCCCCACATCCACTATAATCAGTGTTGGTGGAGAACTGCTTCCCCCGCCTAAGGCGCCGGACGGTTTGCCAGAATTTCCTCGGGGCCGACCGAAAGTCCTCCTCTATGGCCTCTCCGAACTCCTCCCAGGCCCAAGTTTTTGTTTCCACCACAGCGCGGGCTGCGGCTCGCTTGGACTGCCGGTACCTGTCGACTGCCTTGGGAGTCCTATGAGCTAGCGGTGCCCGATAGGACTCCTTCAGCTTGACAGCATCCCTTACTTCCGGTTTCCACCACCGGGTTCGGGCGTTGCCGCCACGACAGGTGCCAGAGACCCTGCGGCCACAGCTCCGAGCCGCAGCTTCGACAATGGAAGTGGAGAACATGGTCCACTCGGACTCAATGTCTCCAGCCTCCTTCGGGATCTGTGAGAAGCTCTCCTGGGGGTGGGAGTTGAAAACTGCGCGGATGGAGGGCTTGGCCAGGTGTTCCCAGCAGTCCCTCATAACACGTTTGGGCCTGCCGAGTCTGTCCAGCCTCCTCCCTGTCCAGCGCATCCAACTCACCACCAAGTGGTGATCAGTTGACAGCTCTGCCCCTCCCTTTACCCGAATGTCCAAGACACGCGGCTGGAGATCAGATGACACGACCACAAAGTCTATCATCGACCTCCGGCCTAGGGTGTCCTGGTGCCACGTGCACTTCTGGACACCCCTGAGCTCAAACACGGTGTCCATTATGGACAAACTGTGACTGGCACAGAAGTCCAATAACAGAACATCGCTTGGGATCAGATCGGGGAGGCCGTTCCTCCCATTCACCCCCTTCCAAGTCTCTCTGTCATTGCCCACGTGGGCGTTGAAGTCCCCCAGGAGAACAATGGAGTCCCCAATTGGAGCACTATCCAGCACCCCTCCCAGGGACTCCAAGAAAGTTGGGTACTCTGAACTGCTGTTCGGTGCATTGGCCAAGACAACAGTCAGGGACCTGTCCCCTACTTGAAGGCGTAGGGATGCAACCCTCTCATTCACCGGGGTGAACTCCAACACATGGCGGCTGAGCTGTGGGGCAATAAGCAAGCCCACGCCAGCCCACCGCCTTTCACTGCGGGCAACTCCAGAGAAGTGGAGTATCCAGCCCCTGTCCAGGAGCTGGGTTCCAGAGTCCAAGCTGTGAGTGGAGGTGAGCGCGACTATATCTAGACGGTATCTCTCAGTCTCCCGCACAAGCTCGGGCTCCTTCCCCCCCAGCGAGGTCACATTCCATGTCCCGAAAACTAGATTCTGTGTCCGGGGATCAGGTCATTGAGGCCCGTGCCGTTGACTGCCACTCAATCCACATTGCACCCGACCCCTATGGCAGCCTCTGTGGGTGGTGGGCTCACAGGAGGATGAGGAGGAGGGGCCCGTGTCGTCCCTTCGGACTGAGCCCGGCCGGGTCCCGCGGACAAGAATCCGGCTACCAGGCGCTCACATACGAGCCTCGACACCGGCCTGGTTCCAGGGTGAGGCCCCGGCTGCACCAAACCGGGCGACGTCTCTGCTCTCCTCTTGTGTGTGTTCATAGGGGTGTTTTGAACTGATTTTGGTCTGACCCGTCGCCTTGGACCTGTTTGCCTTGGGAGACCCTACTGGGGTCATTGCTCCGAGGATCATTCGGGTGCTCAAACTCCCCCACCACGATGAGGTAGCAGTTCAAGGGGGAGGTATATTTGAATGATGGAAGTAAAATCAGGATTGATGTGGTTACAGGAAGGGAGTCAGTACTCGACCTAACATTGGTGACCAGTGGATTGGCAACAATATGTAATTGGATAGTGTGCAGGAAGGGAACGATAAGAAGTGATCACTACCTGGTGACTGGTAAGATTGACATGGATGTGTCAGAGACTAGAGGAGAGAGGGACGTCAAATGGATGATTGAAAAGACAGACTGGACCTAAATCAGTTAGGGAGTGATCTAGATATTATGATGTCGGATAGTGAGATCAAAAAAGCCAGATTACTCGCAGTGGAAGAGAATATTCCTAAAAGGAAGGGTAAAGGGGAGAGAAAGTTAGTACCTTGGTGGGATGATAGGTATAAACATGCAGTGAAGAAAAGTAATAAGGCATTTAGGATAGTTAAAAGAATACACAGCTTCCAATATCAACAGGCTCAAGCAGAGGTGAGGAGAGTAAAAAGATAAACAAAAAGGGCATATTGGAGGAATTACTGCAACTCAATTGGGAGTACAACACAGGAAGGAGAGATGTGGGGAATGAAAAGAAAGATGGGGGAGATAGGAGGGAGTGGAATTATCTGGTGTTGAATGATGGAGGAGACGTTGCAGTGACGGATGACGGATAAGGAAAAAGCTAATGTAATGGTAAAAACATTTGTATCAATACATAGCTCTGGAAAATTGTCTGAGGAGGTGAGAAGAGGGAGGGAGGAGACCAAGGAAGGAAACCAAGGAGCTTTCCAGAGGAAGATGAACGATGAGGAGGAGTATAATATCTCCTTTAATATGGAGGAGTTAAATATGGCTCTTGGGAAAACGAAGAGATCATCACCAGGGAAGGACGGGGTGTGTTACTCAATGTTAAAACATTAAGGTGAGGAGGGTCAGAAGAAGTTGTTGGGTTTATTTAACAAAGTGTGGGAGGAAGGGAAGTTACCAGAGAGTTAGAAGGAAGTGGTAATAATCCCAATAAGAAAGCCTGGGAAGGATGGCAGTAATCCAGCAGACTACCGACCCATTGCATCAACATCCAGTATCTGTGTTAGAAACAACCCCAGTATCGAGAGCAATAAAGAGTCAAAACAATAAGTGAGCTTGTACAAGGACAGAGAAATGAATTCACCTCAGGAGCTGGAGTTCATCGATCTGCAAAGATCTTCATTTCGCTGCCCAGTTTTATTCAAAGTTACAAGAGGCGGTTACATTTTCATACACAGATACAACAAAGCAGGTTCACACTGGTTCCAAAGTCTGTGTGTGTGTGTGTGTGTGTGTGTGTGTGTGTGTGTGTGTGTGTGTGTGTGTGTGTGTGTGTGTGTGTGTGTGTGTGTGTGTGTGTGTGTGTGTGTGTCCTCTTCTATGTGGTTCACACAGTCGAAGCAGGAATCTCAGATAAGATGTCCCCCGGCCCAGAGGCCAGAGACCTTGAAGAGTCTCACAGCGGTACAGTTTCAGTAATACAAAGACTCGTGGCCTTGCAGATGTGAAACAGTGAACAGTGGTTATAATGACATGCATGAATCAACGATAACTTACAAAATGTTGATTCTCAGTATATCAAGTACCAATAATTAACATAAAGTACAAATTCTGGAAAGTGCCAAGAGACCTGGGAAGATCGCTGTTTGCCGATGATGGGGCGAGGAGAGAAGCACAAAAAAAAACAAAAAAAAAACGGCAACAACAATGGGACAAGGAGAAAAGAGGAAGACATCTGTTCAATGTTCAAAATACAGTGGGAGGTATGAGGAGTGGAGGAGGCAGTAGGGAAGAGGAGACCATATATACTAGATTAAGAATTGGGCACACATATCTGAACAGCAATAAATACAAAATGGGGAAACATCCAACAGGCAGTTGCAGCTTATGTCCAGTACCGGAAACGATGGAGTCTGTGCTGGTGACCTGCAGGAAGCATGGGGTAGAAAGAAGGAATATGATGGAGGAACTGAGGAGAGAAGGAATGGAAACACGCCAGAGTTACGTCTCGTCCGCCTTTTCCAAAGAAGAAGAAGAGAAGCTCCTTCTCTGTGTTTTCGTGTTTCACAAGAGGAAATATTTCATCTCCTGGAGAAACAATGAGTTCAACTCAGACCTTGAGAGAGTTTATCAACGAACGACTCGCTGCTGCTGCTGGAGAAATATTCTCCGTGTTTCAACAAACTATCGTCCAGTTCGAGGAGGAGATTGTTCGTCAGGGAAAACTGTTTCGAATAGCCCGAAAACCTCAAATCAAGTTCCACAGAGCAGGTATGGAAACGTCTGGATGAGCACATGGATGTGACTGGTGGAGGATCGTTACATTTCTTTTGGAGCTCGCAGACAGACACGAGGCTGCAGCTGCAGCTCACTTTGGTAAAGTTGGCACGATATTCATAGATCCGGACTTCCGGCATCAACAACTCTTTAATGAAACATCAACACACAAACGGAGCCTCTGTACGATCGTTGTGAGGTAGAAAATATGCTACAAACTCATTCTTTTTACCAAAAGCATCTGTCTTTGGAGCTACAGAAATAACATAGATCTCTATGTGCAGCAGCTCTATAATAGCAGCGCTCAGGGACCGTCTGCAAATTACAACACCAATATCGAATATCGTCACCGGTGTTCACTACAGTGTCACAAAACTCACTGCAGCCTTCATTTATCTCCTGCTGATCAGACTACAACATTTGGTTTGAGATATACATGGCTTTTTCATAATCAAATAGCTTTTTTTTAATTAGAAATAATATATAATAGCTTTAATTTAGTATGCTGTAGACTAAAGAAACTGTCCAAACACGAAATGAGTCCTGCTGATCATACGACAGCTATTACTTTGACAAAGAAAGCCGTTCGTGTGTTGAAGACCTTTTCATTAAAGAATTGTTGATGCCAGGAGTCTGGATCTCTGAATATTGTGCCAACTTTTACCAAACTCTTGTTCAAAGTGAAATCACAGGAGTGATTTTCAAGCAGAAACCTTCAGCATTAAAAAGCATGTGTGTGAGAAACAGAGTAAACGGTGTTTGTGCTGTTTGCAAATGGAAGAAGTGATTTATTGACTCTCGTCTGAGCTGACATGCTGAATTTACTGTGGTTTGTTCAGCTTTTATGGTACTAACCCCCAAAAAATCCCAACAGCTGAACCTGCCCAACCATGTAAATGAGAGCCCTATTCATAACTGTAAATACATCTCGAAATATTGATTTTTGTTTGCAGTAAATGGCAGTCAAGCAGCCATCTGTACGTGATCCAATGTGATGTCCAGCCCAATGCTCTGTCGTAAGCTGGTCAAAGTGGAAGCTATAATCTCTGCTGTTTCACCATCCCAAACTCACTCTCTCCAAAGAAAGGTGACACAATTGTGTTCAGTTTAACACTGAAATAGCGGATTACCACACTCAGCTGCATGACAGATGTTATATCTGTGCGTTTATCTATAACAAGAGAATATTGAGAAAATCCAATTCCACTCAGCAGGTCTCTGAACATGCATGAGACACACCAACAGAACAAATCGGAGACGGGGCACATGACCGAGTCCTTTAAACCCAAATAATAAAGCTCATCATAACGTCATTCTACAACACACACATGGTGGGGGCGGGGCTTAAAGCTTCTGCACCACGGAGAGCAAGGACGTCATTTTGAAGTCCATTAAACGGACGTGAAGTATAATAAACCAAGAGAACAACAAAAACATGAGGCTTCGTGGCCCCTAAAAAACAAAACAAGACAAATTGAAAGCAGTTCAGCACCACGGACAACGAACACATAATTTTGACAGCCACTTTGACTATTTTAACTATTAAGTACTACAGGCCTACTCACCACTATTTGAAGGACGTACGACGAGCTTTGTGCTCCACAAACTCGTCCACGATGCTCTGGATGTCCATTTTCTTTGCTCTCTCATTCTCTATGGACAACATGACAAGTCCACTCAGTGTCTCCTGTCCCACTGAGCTCCTCAAGTGGTTTTTAATGAGTTTTAACTTGGAGAATGAGGCTCAGAGGTTGCTATGGTGACGGGAAAAGTCCAAAGTGAAAGGAGGGGCGGTGCAAACCTCACTGAATGTCGACGTTACTGCTGGCTGGTTGACACGGAGCATTTTTGCCAGATCTGCAACAGATTACCTGTCCTGTCTCATCCATCCATCACTGAAAATATTCACATCCATCACATCAGTGGCCTTTTGTCTTGTTTCCCTCCAGAGAGTTCACAGCGACACGTCGGTCACCAGAAGACGAGCTCCAGCCTGCAGCAGGAGGAACATGAAGCTCCACACATTAAAGAGGAGGATGTCGTTGAAGTGACTGTTGCTGATGGCGAAAGTGTCGATTCCCTCGACGCCGTGAGAGACTTGACCACCCAGCGACTAACTGCTGCTGCTGGAGAAATATTCACCCTGTTTGAACCAACCATCGTCCAGTACGAGGAGGAGATTGATCGTCAGCACAAGCTGCTGGAAATCATCTGGAAACCTCAAATCAAGTTACACAGAACAGGTATGGAACAGTGTGAATGAACGGATGAATGTGACTGGTGGAGGATCTCCATGGTTCTGACTGTGTTTGGTTTATCCATCGCAGACAGAAGCAGGATTTGTGTCTGTCGTGTTTTTAGTATCTTTAATCTTTAATGTAACTCTAAATACACTCACTCTTCTTCTCCACTCTCTACTGTAGCGTAATCACAGCAACATCACAACATTACACTTCTGTAAACATCTCCCTTCGCTAAGCAAACATTCCCTCTCAACTGTAAATTGTCGCAGAACTTTATCAATGTACATTCAACTCTAATTATTTTCTGCTTTTGAACTCTGACAAAACAGAAGTTATTATATTTGTCCCCGAAACATCTGAGAAAGTATCTCAAGATATAGTAAGACTGAATGGACTGTGGAATCAGCTCCCAGTTTCAGTGAGGGAGGCTGACATGGTCTCTGCTTTTAAGGCCAGATTCAAGGCTTTTCTTCTTACCAAAGCTTACAGTTGGTCGCACAGACTGGAAACCTTCACAGTAATTCCATCCATGAACGTTGTTCAAAGTGCTCACATTACAGTTTTCAATTGAACTGCTTGAGCCAGTTTAGTTTCTTTTAACTGGAACAGTAGAAGTAATGCAACGAACCTACTATTTTGTACTTTTTTTGTCCTTCCAGAACTCCACCAGCTCCATGACCGTAGGGAGGAGCAGCTCTTGATACGGGAAATAAACTACTGTATAAAACCAGAACCTCTGCAGATCAAAGTGGAACCAGAAGAACCAGGACTTCTGCAGTTTAAAGAAGAACGAGAGGAAGTCGGTAGCAGCCAGGAGGGAGAGCAGCTTCTACTGAAGTCTGAAGGTGGTTCCTTTAGGGTTCCTTCTATTGAGGAGCAAAGTTCCCTGAGTGAATCCGTAGCACCGGACACTGAACAGTTCCTCTCTCAGGACTCTGAAGTTCACGATGTGAACAAACATCTTGACACAGAATCAGCTATAAATGCAGAACTGAAAAAATTCAGCATAGTTCTCGGTGACCGTGTGGACGAGGTTCCTGTGTCAGAGAAACAGGCTGAAGGTGAAAAGCTTCTTTATCAGGAAACACGTGGTGGAATTGGTCCTAAAAAACCTAAATTATGTCAGAGCTTAGGAACTGTCACTGATAAGAAGAAGACAGTTTGTAAACTCTGCGGTGAACGTCACACCCAACGGAGGCAATTGTGTATCCACAGAGGCACTCACACACGTGTGAAGCCATATGCTTGTGGAACATGTGATAAAAGGTTCCCTCAACCAAGTAATTTGTTACGCCACATGAGAACTCACACACGTGTGAAGCCGTATGCTTGTGGAACATGTGATAAAAGGTTCCCTCAACCAAGTCAATTGTTAGTCCACATGAGAACTCACACAGGTGAGAAGCCGTATTCATGTGAAACATGTGGTAAAAGGTTCCCTCAACCAAGTAATTTGTTACGCCACATGAGAACTCACACAGGTGAGAAGCCGTATTTATGTGAAACATGTGGGAAAAGTTTCAGTCAGTACAGTCATTTGTCGGCCCACATGAGAACTCACACGGGTGAGAAGCCGTATTCATGTGGAACATGTGGGAAAAGTTTCAGTGTGCAGAGGCAATTGTTGATCCACAGAGGCACTCACACACGTGTGAAGCCGCATGCTTGTGGAACATGTGATAAAAGGTTCAGTCGACCAAGTTATTTGTTAGTCCACATGAGAACTCACACAGGTGAGAAGCCATATTCATGTGGAACATGTGGGAGAAGCTTCAGTTCTCGGCCTGCTTTTGTCTACCACATGAGAACTCACACGGGTGAGAAGCCTTATTCATGTGGAACATGTGGGAGAAGCTTAAGTTCTCGGTCTGCTTATAACAACCACATGAGAAGTCGCACGTGTGAGAAGCCTTATTCATGTGGAACATGTGGGAAAAGTTTCAGTGTGCAGAGTCGATTGTCACGCCACATGAGAACTCACATGGGTAAGAAGCCTTATCCTTGTGAAACATGTGGGAGACGCTTCAGTCTACCAAGTCGTTTGTTTGACCACATGAGAATTCACACGGGTGAGAAGCCGTATTGTTGTGAAATATGTGGGAAAAGGTACGGTAGACATGATACTTTCTCGCACCACATGAAAGCTCACCAAGAGAGGAAGTCATGAACGTCTTGACGGGAGTTCTCATTCGGGAATTCCAGCTTGAGCCCAAAATCGCGAGTCGCAAATGATCGTTCTCGCGGGCGGGGCGAGAGGACGTGGTGTCGTGAGCAATGCATTCTGGGGAATAAAGAAACAAAGCCAACTGCTGAAAGAAAAAGTTGGAAAATATCTTGTGGGCAGACGTGGAGCACTGAGGAAGAAGTAGGGAGAAAGGCGTCCCCCCCCTCAAGTGAACCGAGTCCCGGACTGTCTGAATGTGAAACACAGTTTGATGCTCTGCTTCAGGGAAATTCTTGGTTTCTGGTTTTCGAAAATGTGAAGATTTAAATAACTTTGATTCGTATTTGTATTTGTATTTGTGGTTTGTATTTTTTTATTTGTTTTGAATAATGTGACATTAAAAATCTTGAATGGGCAGATGTGAACTGTGAGGAAATGGAACTAGAATGTTGATATAAATCCAACTGGTTTTGATAATCACTGATTGGTTGAAGCTCTCAGGCTTCGACACCTCTGAAGTCACACGTGGACAAAAGGCTTTCACCCAGCCTCCACTCGAGAGACTCTTGCAAAGCAAACTCCAAGGAGGTGGGTTGCTGCAGAGCAGCTCATGCAGTGTTAGCACACAGCTAACACGAGAGGCCGGCAACCAGAGGCCTCCACTCCTCAACTCATCTGCTGACCCGACCACGAGGGTCAGACCTTCCCCTGATCCAGAGACCAGCACCCAGAGTCTGATCTCCAGGGAAACCAACCGGTTCCTCCAGGACAGGACCAGGGACCCTCACAGAACTTCTTTGTGTTATTCCTGAACAAGCAGGAAACCATCACAGACCTGAGCGACCAGATCCTCAGTCTGAACAAAGGGACAACCCGGAGCTGTAAAGGACAGCTCCTGAAACATCAACTCCATCTTCTTCTCCTCAGCCTGCAGAACCAGCAAACCACAGTTAGCAGGAGGTGCTAACTACAGGAGAAGACACCAGCTTCCCTCCAGCAGGACAACAACCGAACTCTTCCAAGGAAGTGGTAACAACTGGGCATTACTCGAGATTAGTTAAACCTGATGCTATGCATAGAACTGTTTAACTTTCATGAAGATGTGTTGATTCTGTTACAGTGATCGCGTTCTGATGATAATGATATTAGGAGCAGTTATCAACCTGTAAACCACTGTTAGCTCTGCCACAGACACAGGGTCTGCATGCTAATCTTTGCTTTACTAACTTGTTAACTCACAATCCTACACATATCACATCAAAGACAACATCACACAGTAACTGAACACCATCTGACGACTCCTGACATTTTACAAGACAAATCGCAGTCACATAAACTCATTCTAGAAATGGTCCTTTAGCAGAGACACACAGAAGCAGATGCTACGGCTAGCTTCTATTGTTCTTTTGCTATCAGCACATGGCCGAGCTGTAAAGGACAGACCTCCTGTTCTCTGACAACCTCCATTTGGAATGTAGTTTCTTGTGATCCGCCTTCTTGTTTTGTAGTTCCATCACACGTCTCACACACACACACACTCCCTCCAACTTTCTCTCTCCACACACACACACACACACACACACACACACACACACACACACACACACACACACACACACCTACACACACCCAGCTGTATATAGGTAGTTAGAATCTGTGTTTTATTTGTTTTCATTGTTAATAAATATATTTTTGGAATCATGCTTGCTGTTTTATTAATGTGCACAAAGGTGAATGAAATGTCGACCTCTTCTGTGTCAAGAACTCCAAAATCCTTCAACCTTGACTGTTAATTCTGGTAATTGTAATTAATTTAACTATTAATTCAAATTCCTGATTAACTGTTTAGTATATCTTATGAGACTGATATAACTGAATTGGCTATCATTTCCTGTTACGACAGGTGGTGCTCCGAGGTATCTGATGCAGATCAGATTAAATTTCAACATTATTAATAACTATCTTTGATAATTATTAATCATTATCGATAGCCAACCAAAACATAAATAGTGATCCATATGAGGACATAATGGTCCCAACACCACCGAGGAGCTTCGCAACAACCTTGGTGACTTCAGCTTGGGTAATGGACGAGTCCACCTCTGAGAACCCAGCCTCTACTTCCTCAATGGAAGACGTGGTGGTGGGATTGAGGAAGTATTCCTTTCACCACCCGACGACATCCCCAGTTGAGATCAACAGCTCCCCACATCCACTATAAACAGTGTTGGTGGAGAACTGCTTCCCCCGCCTAAGGCGCCGGACGGTTTGCCAGAATTTCTGCGGGGCCGACCGAAAGTCCTCATCCATGGCCTCTCCGAACTCCTCCCAGACCCGAGTTTTTGCTTCCACCACAGCCCGGGCTGCGGCTCGCTTGGCCTGCCGGTACCTGTCGACTGCCTTGGGAGTCCTATGAGCTAACGGTGCCCGATTGGACTCCTTCAGCTTGACAGCATCCCTTACTTCCGGTTTCCACCACCGGGTTCGGGCGTTGCTGCCACGACAGGTGCCAGAGACCCTGCGGCCACAGCTCCGAGCCGCAGCTTCAACAATGGAAGTGGAGAACATGGTCCACTCGGACTCAATGTCTCCAGCCTCCTTCGGGATCTGTGAGAAGCTCTCCCGGAGGTGGGATTTGAAAACTGCGTGGACGAAGGGCTCGGCCAGATGTTCCCAACAGACCCTCATAGCACGTTTGGGCCTGCCGAGTCTGTCCGGCCTCCTCCCTGTCCAGCGCATCCAACTCCCCACCAAGTGGTGATCAGTTGACAGCTCTGCCCCTCCCTTTACCCGAATGTCCAAGACACGCGGCTGGAGATCAGATGACACGACCACAAAGTCTATCATTGACCTCCGGCCTAGGGTGTCCTGGTGCCACGTGCACTAATGGACACCCCTGTGCTCAAACATGGTGTCCATTATGGACAAACTGTGACTGGCACAGAAGTCCAATAACAGAACATCGCTCGGGATCAGATCGGGGAGGCCGTTCCTCCCATTCACCCCCTTCCAGTTCTCGCTGTCATTGCCCACGTGGGCGTTGAAGTCCCCCAGGAGAACAATGGAGTCCCCAGTTGGAGCACTATCCAGCACCCCTCCCAGGGACTCCAAGAAGTCTCTACTTCCTCAGGAAGCTGCGGAAAGCAGGTCTGGGAAGCTCCGTCCTGAGGAGCTTCTACCACTGTGCGGTGGAGAGTGTCCTCTGCAGCTGCATCACTGTGTGGCATGGTGGATGCACCGCCGCTGAGAGGAAGGCTCTGCAGAGGGTGGTAAAGGCCGCTCAGAGGACTGTCGGGAGCGGCCTCCCCACCACCTCAGACCTCTACACAGCACGATGCAGGGTGAGGGCTCTCCGCATCATGAAGGACTCCACCCACCCAGCACATGGACTGTTTCAGCCCCTCCCCTCAGGAAAGCGGCTGAGGAGCATTAGGAGCCAAACCACCAGGCTCAGGAACAGCTTCTTCCTTGAAGCTGTGAGACTAGTGAACTCGAGCCATGTTCCGTAGACTCCCTCATCTTCCTGCACTACAAACACTTTACACTTCATTCACCACCACTTCCTCACTTTATCCCTTGTATATATTTTTTACGCTCCTGTATATATTTTTACACTCCTTTTATATATATTTTTATTACTTGGCTTACCGGGACCTGAGTCCAAATTTCGCATCATTTTCTGATATGACAATAAAGAATCCCTGAATCCTTGAATCCTTGAAAGTTGGATACTCTGAACTGCTGTTCGGTGCATAGGCCAAGACAACAGTCAGAGACCTGTCTCTGACTGTTGTAGACTTGTCGGCCAGAGTCTGAACACTCCTTAGGCCGTTAACGATGTGCTTGGTCTTCCCAAAGTAGATTTCATTCAGTGTGGAGCGGATCTTGTTCTCCATATCTTCAACAAGGCGGCCGATGTTGGCGATGTGAGGAAAAGACTATCCGACCATCTCGTCTTTTTCCATCTGTCTTGTGAGGCTGCCACCGAGGTTCATGATGCCGGAGCCGGTCTTGGTTGTCTGGAGCCACAGCATGACGGTGGAGGTGAGTTTGTAGTGAGCAGTACGACCGCTGGACTTCTCCTGCACCTTGAAGGCGTAGGGATGCAACCCTCTCATTCACCGGGGTGAACTCCAACACATGGCGGCTGAACTGTGGGGCAATAAGCAAGCCCACTCCAGCCCGCCACCTTACACTGCAGGAAACTCCAGAGAAGTGGAGTATCCAGCCCCTGTCCAGGAGCTGGGTTCCAGAGTCCAAGCTGTGAGTGGAGGTGAGCCCGACGGTATCTCTCAGCCTCCCGCACAAGCTCGGGCTCCTTCGCCCCCAGCGAGGTCACATTCCATGTCCCGAAAACTAGATTCTGTGTCTGGGGATCATTGAGGCCCGTGCCATCGACTGCCACCCAATCCACATTGCACCCGACCCCTATGGCAGCCTCTGTGGCTGGTGGGCTCACAGGAGGATGAGGAGGAGGGGCCTGCTTCGTCCCTTCGGGCTGAGCCCAGCTGGGTCCTGCGGGCAAGAACCCAGCCACCAGGCACTCACATACGAACCTCGACCCCGGGCCTGGCTCCAGGGTGTGGCCCCAGCTGCACCAAACCGGGCGACGTCTCTGCTCTCCTCTTGTGTGTGTTCATAGCGGTGTTTTGAACTGTTTTTGGTCTGACCCGTCGCCTTGGACCTGTTTGCCTTGGGAGACCCTACTGGGGGTATAAAGACCCCCGACAACATAGCTCCGAGGATCATTCGGGTGCTCAAACTCCCCCACCACGATAAGGTAGCAGTTCAAGGGGAGGTATATCTGAATGATGGAAGTAAAACCAGGATTGATGTGGTTACAGGAAGGGAGTCAGTACTCGACCTAACATTGGTGACCAGTGGATTGGCAACAATATGTAATTGGACAGTTGGCAGGAAGGGAACGATAGGAAGTGATCACTACCTGGTGACTGGTAAGATTGACATGGATGTGTCAGAGACTAGAGGCGAGAGGGACGTCAAATGGATGATTGAAAAGACAGACTGGACCTAAATCAGTTAGGGAGTGATCTAGATATTATGACGTCGGATAGTGAGATCAAAAAAGCCAGATTACTCGCAGTGGAAGAGACCATTCCTAAAAGGAAGGGTAAAGGGAAGAGGAAGTTAGTACCTTGGTGGGATGATAGGTGTAAAGATGCAGTGAAGAAAAGTATTAAGGCATTTAAGATAGTTAAAAGAACACACAGCTTCCAATATCAACAGGCTCAAGCAGAGGTGAGGAGAGTAAAAAGATAAACAAAAAGGGCATATTGGAGGAATTACTGTAACTCAATTGGGAGTGCAACACAGGAAGGAGAGATGTGGGGAATGAAAAGAAAGATGGGGGGAGATAGGAGGGAGTAGAACTATCTGGTGTTGAATGATGGAGGAGACGTTGCAGTGACGGATGACGGATAAGGAAAAAGCTAATGTAATGGTAAAAACATTTGTATCAATACATAGCTCTGGAAAATTGTCTGAGGAGGTGAGAAGAGGGAGGGAAGAGACCAAGAAAGGAAACCAAGGAGCTTTCCAGAGGAAGATGAACGATGAGGAGGAGTATTATATCTCCTTTAATATGGAGGAGTTAAATATGGCTCTTGGGAAAACAAAGAGATCATCACCAGGGAAGGACGGGGTGTGTTACTCAATGTTAAAACATTAAGGTGAGGAGGGTCAGAAGAAGTTGTTAGGTTTATTTAACAAAGTGTGGGAGGAAGGGAAGTTACCAGAGAGTTAGAATGAAGTGGTAATAATCCCAATAAGAAAGCCTGGGAAGGATGGCAGTAATCCAGCAGACTACCGACCCATTGCATTAACATCCAGTATCTGTGTTAGGTAAAAAACCTGCAAGAATGAGAGAAGAGAGACAACCCCAGTATCGAGAGCAATAAAGAGTCAAAACAATAAGTGAGCTGGTACAAGGACAGAGAAATGAATTCACCTCAGGAGCTGGAGTTCATCGATCTGCAAAGATCTTCATTTCGCTGCCCAGTTTTATTCAAAGTTACAGGAGGCGGTTACATTTTCATACACAGATACAACAAAGCAGGTTCACACTGGTTCCCAGGCCTGTGTGTGTGTGTGTGTGTGTGTGTGTGTGTGTGTGTGTGTGTGTGTGTGTGTGTGTGTGTGTGTGTGTGTGTGTGTGTGTGTGTGTGTGTGTGTGTGTGTGTGTGTGTGTGTGTGTGTGTGTGTGTGTGTGTGTGTGTGTGTGTCTCCTCTTCTATGTGGTTCACACAGTCGAAGCAGGAATCTCAGATAAGATGTCCCCCGGCCCAGAGGCCAGAGACCTTGAAGAGTCTCACAGCGGTACAGTTTCAGTAATACAAAGACTCGTGGCCTTGCAGATGTGAAACAGTGAACAGTGGTTATAATGACATGCATGAATCAACGATAACTTACAAAATGTTGATTCTCAGTATATCAAGTACCAATAAATAACATAAAGTACGAATTCTGGAAAGTGCCAAGAGACCTGGGAAGATCGCTGTTTGCCGATGATGGGGCGAGGAGAGAAGCACAAAAAAACCCCCAAAAAAAACGGCAACAACAATGGGACAAGGAGAAAAGAGGAAGACATCTGTTCAATATTCAAAATACAGTGGGAGGTATGAGGAGTGGAGGAGGCAGTAGGGAAGAGGAGACCATATATACTAGATTAAGAATTGGGCACACATATCTGAACAGCAATAAATACAAAATGGGGAAACATCCAACAGGCAGTTGCAGCTTATGTCCAGTACCGGAAACGATGGAGTCTGTGCTGGTGACCTGCAGGAAGCATGGGGTAGAAAGAAGGAATATGATGGAGGAACTGAGGAGAGAAGGAATGGAAAGAGGAGGAGTGAAGGAGATACTGGTGTGGGGAGAAAGTGGAAGGGGCAGGAAATGTTTAAGCAGATTCCTAAAAGCAACGGGGCTGTTGTGGAAAATATAGAGCGGTGGGACTTGATATAGAGATGTGAAACCAGTAGATGGCGGTAATACAACATACGTGGATGTAAACGTCCGGTAAAACCAAACAGAAGAAGAAGAATAACACGCCAGAGTTACGTCTCGTCCGCCTTATCCAAAGAAGAAGAAGAGAAGCTCCTTCTCTGTGTTTTCGTGTTTCACAAGAGGAAATATTTCATCTCCTGGAGAAACAATGAGTTCAACTCAGACCTTGAGAGAGTTTATCAACGAACGACTCGCTGCTGCTGCTGGAGAAATATTCTCCGTGTTTCAACAAACTATCGTCCAGTTCGAGGAGGAGATTGTTCGTCAGGGAAAACTGTTTCGAATAGCCCGAAAACCTCAAATCAAGTTCCACAGAGCAGGTATGGAAACGTCTGGATGAGCACATGGATGTGACTGGTGGAGGATCGTTATATTTCTTTTGGAGCTCGCAGACAGAAACGAGGCTGCAGCTGCAGCTCACTTTGGTAAAGTTGGCACGATATTCATAGATCCGGACTTCCGGCATCAACAACTCTTTAATGAAACATCAACACACAAACGGAACCTCTGTACGATCGTTGTGAGGTAGAAAATATGCTACAAACTCATTCTTTTTACCAAAAGCATCTGTCTTTGGAGCGACAGAAATAACATTGATCTCTATGTGCAGCAGCTCTATAATAGCAGCGCTCAGGGACCGTCTGCAAATTACAACACCAATATCGAATATCGTCACCGGTGTTCACTACAGTGTCACAAAACTCACTGCAGCCTTCATTTATCTCCTGCTGATCAGACTACAACATTTGGTTTGAGATATACATGGCTTTTTCATAATCAAATAGCTTTTTTTTAATTAGAAATAATATATAATAGCTTTAATTTAATATGCTGTAGACTAAAGAAACTGTCCAAACGCAAAATTAGTCCTGCTGATCATACGACAGCTATTACTTTGACAAAGAAAGCCGTTCGTGTGTTGAAGACCTTTTCATTAAAGAATTGTTGATGCCAGGAGTCTGGATCTCTGAATATTGTGCCAACTTTTACCAAACTCTTGTTCAAAGTGAAATCACAGGAGTGATTTTCAAGCAGAAACCTTCAGCATTAAAAAGCATGTGTGTGAGAAACAGAGTAAACGGTGTTTGTGCTGTTTGCAAATGGAAGAAGTGATTTATTGACTCTCGTCTGAGCTGACATGCTGAATTTACTGTGGTTTGTTCAGCTTTTATGGTACTAACCCCCAAAAAATCCCAACAGCTGAACCTGCCCCACCATGTAAATGAGAGCCCTATTCATAACTGTAAATACATCTCGAAATATTGATTTTTGTTTGCAGTAAATGGCAGTCAAGCAGCCATCTGTACGTGATCCAATGTGATGTCCAGCCCAATGCTCTGTCGTAAGCTGGTCAAAGTGGAAGCTATAATCTCTGCTGTTTCACCATCCCAAACTCACTCTCTCCAAAGAAAGGTGACACAATTGTGTTCAGTTTAACACTGAAATAGCGGATTACCACACTCAGCTGCATGACAGATGTTATATCTGTGCGTTTATCTATAACAAGAGAATATTGAGAAAATCCAATTCCACTCAGCAGGTCTCTGAACATGCATGAGACACACCAACAGAACAAATCGGAGACGGGGCACATGACCGAGTCCTTTAAACCCAAATAATAAAGCTCATCATAACGTCATTCTACAACACACACATGGTGGGGGCGGGGCTTAAAGCTTCTGCACCACGGAGAGCAAGGACGTCATTTTGAAGTCCATTAAACGGACATGAAGTATAATAAACCAAGAGAACAACAAAAACATGAGGCTTCATGGCCCCTAAATAATAAAACAAGACAAATTGAAAGCAGTTCAGCACCACGGACAACGACCACATCATTTTGACAGCCACTTTAACTATTTTAACTATTAAAGGTATAGTAGAGGATTTTCTTCTTCCGGGTGGATCATCAAAATAACTGGTCCTCCCAATTGTCAATCATTGTGGTGATATATGACGTACGCCCGTCGTACGTGCTCGTCCCTGCGCGCAGCTCACTCCACACGGTTCTCATCATGCCGGTGGCCGACCCGACGCATTATTCTCGGACATTTTTACACAGTTTCACCCCCTCTGGTGCAAATCTTCTTGTAAAGTGAGCTTATGTGAGCGATGCCGACTTGTGACTTGTAAACAGAGCGTGCACGAGGAGAACTGGGCTCGTGCATGTCTCTCGCACGCGTTTTAGTAGGCGTTCCGTCTCGGGAGCAGGTACAGCGTTGCGCATGCGCATTTTTTTCAAACGGTGGAGAGGGCGGTTCTTTCCTAAAATTCCTGAAAATCCTCCTGTATACCTTTAAGTACTACAGGCCTACTCACCACTATTTGAAGGACGTACGACGAGCCTTGTGCTCCACAAACTCGTCCACGATGCTCTGTATGTCCATTTTCTTTGCTCTCTCATTCTCTATGGACAACATGACAAGTCCACTCAGTGTCTCCTGTCCCACTGAGCTCCTCAAGTGGTTTTTAATGAGTTTTAACTTGGAGAATGAGGCTCAGAGGTTGCTATGGTGACGGGAAAAGTCCAAAGTGAAAGGAGGGGCGGTGCAAACCTCACTGAATGTCGACGTTACTGCTGGTTGGTTGACAAGGAGCATTTTTGCCAGATCTGCAACAGATTACCTGTCCTGTCTCATCCATCCATCACTGAAAATATTCACATCCATCACATCAGTGGCCTTTTGTCTTGTTTCCCTCCAGAGAGTTCACAGCGACACGTCGGTCACCAGAAGACGAGCTCCAGCCTGCAGCAGGAGGAACATGAAGCTCCACACATTAAAGAGGAGGATGTCGTTGAAGTGACTGTTGCTGATGGCGAAAGTGTCGATTCCCTCGACGCCGTGAGAGACTTGACCACCCAGCGACTAACTGCTGCTGCTGGAGAAATATTCACCCTGTTTGAACCAACCATCGTCCAGTACGAGGAGGAGATTGATCGTCAGCACAAGCTGCTGGAAATCATCTGGAAACCTCAAATCAAGTTACACAGAACAGGTATGGAACAGTGTGAATGAACGGATGAATGTGACTGGTGGAGGATCTCCATGGTTCTGACTGTGTTTGGTTTATCCATCGCAGACAGAAGCAGGATTTGTGTCTGTCGTGTTTTTAGTATCTTTAATCTTTAATGTAACTCTAAATACACTCACTCTTCTTCTCCACTCTCTACTGTAGCGTAATCACAGCAACATCACAACATTACACTTCTGTAAACATCTCCCTTCGCTAAGCAAACATTCCCTCTCAACTGTAAATTGTCGCAGAACTTTATCAATGTACATTCAACTCTAATTATTTTCTGCTTTTGAACTCTGACAAAACAGAAGTTATTATAATTGCCCCCGAAACATCTGAGAAAGTATCTCAAGATATAGTAAGACTGAATGGACTGTGGAATCAGCTCCCAGTTTCAGTGAGGGAGGCTGACATGGTCTCTGCTTTTCAGGACAGATTCAAGGCTTTTCTTCTTACCAAAGCTTACAGTTGGTCGCACAGACTGGAAACCTTCACAGTAATTCCATCCATGAACGTTGTTCAAAGTGCTCACATTACAGTTTTCAATTGAACTGCTTGAGTCAGTTTAGTTTCTTTTAAGTGGAACAGTAGAAGTAATGCAACGAACCTACTATTTTGTACTTTTTTTTGTCCTTCCAGAACTCCACCAGCTCCATGACCGTAGAGAGGAGCAGCTCTTGATACGGGAAATAAACTACTGTATAAAACCAGAACCTCTGCAGATCAAAGTGGAACCAGAAGAACCAGGACTTCTGCAGTTTAAAGAAGAACGAGAGGAAGTCGGTAGCAGCCAGGAGGGAGAGCAGCTTCTACTGAAGTCTGAAGGTGGTTCCTTTAGGGTTCCTTCTATTGAGGAGCAAAGTTCCCTGAGTGAATCCGTAGCACCGGACACTGAACAGTTCCTCTCTCAGGACTCTGAAGTTCACGATGTGAACAAACATCTTGAAACAGAATCCACTATAAATGCAGAACTGAAAAAATTCAGCATAGTTCTCGGTGACCGTGTGGACGAGGTTCCTGTGTCAGAGAAACAGGCTGAAGGTGAAAAGCTTCTTTATCAGGAAACACGTGGTGGAATTGGTCCTAAAAAACCAAAATTATGTCGGAGCTTAGGAACTGTCACTGATAAGAAGAAGACAGTTTGTAAACTCTGCGGTGAACGTCACACCCAACGGAGGCAATTGTGTTTCCACAGAGGCACTCACACACGTGTGAAGCCGTATGCTTGTGGAACATGTGATAAAAGGTTCCATCATCCAAGTCATTTGTTACGCCACATAAGAACTCACACAGGTGAGAAGCCGTATTCATGTGGAACATGTGGGAAAAGGTTCAGTGTGCAGAGTCAATTGTTACGCCACATGAGAACTCACACAGGTGAGAAGCCGTATTCATGTGAAACATGTGGGAAAAGTTACAGTCAGAACAGTCATTTGTCGGCCCACATGAGAACTCACACAGGTGAGAAGCCTTATTCATGTGGAACATGTGATAAAAGGTTCCCTCAACCAAGTCATTTGTTACGCCACATGAGAACTCACACGGGTGAGAAGCCATATTCATGTGAAACATGTGGGAGAAGCTTCAGTGCTCAGTCTGCTTTTATCTACCACACGAGAACTCACATGGGTGAGAAGCCGTATTCATGTGGAACATGTGGGAGAATCTTCAGTGCTTGGTCTGCTTTTGTCTACCACATGAGAACTCACACGGGTGAGAAGCCGTATTCATGTGGAACATGTGGGAAAAGTTTCAGTGTGCATAGTCAATTGTTACGCCACATGAGAACTCACACGGGTGAGAAGCCGTATTCATGTGAAACATGTGGGAGACGCTTCAGTCGACCAAGTAGTTTGTTTGACCACATGAGAACTCACACGGGTGAGAAGCCGTATTCATGTGAAACATGTGGGAGACGCTTCAGTCGACCAAGTAGTTTGTTACGCCACACGAGAACTCACATGGGTGAGAAGCCTTATCCTTGTGAAACATGTGGGAAATGTTTCAGTACAAAGAGTCAGTTGTTGGTCCACATGAGAACTCACACGGGTGAGAAGCCGTATAGTTGTGAAATATGTGGGAATAGGTTCGGTAGACGTGATACTTTCTCGCGCCACGTGAAAGCTCACAAACAGAGGAAGTCATGAACGTCTCGACGGGAGTTCTCATTCGGGAATTCCAGCTTGAGCCCAAAATCGCGAGTCGCAAATGATCGTTCTCGCGGGCGGGGCGAGAGGACGTGGTGTCGTGAGCAATGTATTCTGGGGAATAAAGAAACAAAGCCAACTGCTGAAAGAAAAAGTTGGAAAATATCTTGTGGGCAGACGTGGAGCACTGAGGAAGAAGTAGGGAGAAAGGCGTTCCCCCCTCAAGTGAACCGAGTCCCGGACTGTCTGAATGTGAAACACAGTTTGACGCTCTGCTTCAGGGAAATTCTTGGTTTCTGGATTTCAAAAATGTGAAGATTTAAATAACTTTGATTTGTATTTGTATTTGTGGTTTGTATTTTATTATTTGTTTTGAATAATGTGACATTAAAAATCTTGAATGGGCAGATGTGAACTGTGAGGAAATGGAACTAGAATGTTGATATAAATCCAACTGGTTTTGATAATCACTGTTTGCTTCTTAGTTTTTGTTATTGAACTTTTTATTTGAAAAACAAGAACGCAGATTATGCATGTTGATCACACTTTAGTGTACGTGTCATTTACACTTGGCCCGAATGAAAGATTGCTGAAAGGTGAAATATATAAATTAAATTAAATAATTGAATAAAAAGTTTTAAAAAAAAAGAAAATCTTGCACACAAATATCTGCACTTGCAATAACAATCTTAATAATTATAAAAGTATTCATGATAGAAACAAAGACAAACAATAATGACTATAACAACAGGTTTGCCCAACATTAGATGCACGTCTCCCATATTTTTTTCCCCTGTGATCAGCGCCTGAATTAAAAATAAAATAAAACCAATTTAACAAAATGTAGCATGTGGCACTGATAATAGTAAATACCAAAGACATAGCTTGCTGCATACACATGATATAACATACTTGCTATCAGTAAAATATAATACACATATTTCAGTGCCCTTATAGTTTCTGGTGTTAATCCACGGGCTGTACAGTAAAATATAGAGGACTCGCAATGGGATTGGTCTGAAAACCAGCAGATGGCAGCCATACGCCAGAGGAGTCCACAGCCAGGAGTCAGTATGTGGGTGATAATATTAATAATACTGATTCTGCAATGGAATGCAAGGAGCTTAATAGCAAATGGGCAGGCTTTCAAGCAGTTCATAACAACAAGGGAAGGGAAGAAAACATATGCATACAGGAGACTTGGCTGAAGCCTAATCTAGATTTTGTGATTCATGAATATGTCTTTGAGAGAAGGGACAGAAGAGAGGGGGCCGGGCAGAGTTCGAATTACGGGGGAGCTATGGGGAGCTGGGCTCCCCTGAAAGCCTAATTTTAAAAATTTAGGGGGAGCGCTAAAAACACTCACGCATACCTATTCTACAAACTTGAGAGGTCTGATCGGAAAATAGGGCTCCCCCAAAAGCCACGTTGTAATTCGAACCCTGGGGCCGGGGGAGGGTGTGGCACGTTTTTTCAACAGGGGATTCCTTACAGGGTGTTGGGTGTGGGGAAAGAACAGGAGTATATTATAACAGAAACATGGGGGAATAATAAGAAGGTCATTGTTATTAATTATTATAACCATGTAAAAAAACTACAGTTAAATGAGCTTGAAGGAGGGACGCGGCGAAAGGAATGTCATTTGGTGTGGGGATTTTAATGCTCACAACACATTGTGGGGGAGTGAGAGGGTGGATAACAATGAGCAGGTAATAGAGGACTTGTTAGAGGAGGGTAATCGGGTATGTCTGAATCCATCCATCCATCCGTTCGACTAACGGCCGGACCCTCCTCTCCAGTACCCTGGAATAGACTTTCCCGGAGAGGCTGAGGAGTGTGATCCCTCTGTAGTTGGAACACACCCTCCGATCCCTCTTCTTGAAGAGAGGGACCACCACCCCAGTCTGCCAGTCCATAGGTACTGTCCCCGCCCGCCACACGATGTTGCAGAGACGAGTCAGCCATGACAGTCCCTGCACATCCAGAGACTTAAGGAACTCTGGGCGAATCTCATCCACTCCCGGTGCCTTACCACCGAGGAGCTTCGCAACAACCTTGGTGACTTCAGCTTGGGTAATGGACAAGTCCACCTCTGAGAACCCAGCCTCTGCTTCCTCAACGGAAGACATGGTGGTGGGATTGAGGAGGTCCTCGAAGTATTCCTTCCACCGCCCAACGACATCCCCAGTTGAGATCAACAGCTCCCCACATCCACTATAATCAGTGTTGGTGGAGAACTGCTTCCCCCGCCTAAGGCGCCGGACGGTTTGCCAGAATTTCCTCGGGGCCGACCGAAAGTCCTCCTCTATGGCCTCTCCGAACTCCTCCCAGGCCCAAGTTTTTGTTTCCACCACAGCGCGGGCTGCGGCTCGCTTGGACTGCCGGTACCTGTCGACTGCCTTGGGAGTCCTATGAGCTAGCGGTGCCCGATAGGACTCCTTCAGCTTGACAGCATCCCTTACTTCCGGTTTCCACCACCGGGTTCGGGCGTTGCCGCCACGACAGGTGCCAGAGACCCTGCGGCCACAGCTCCGAGCCGCAGCTTCGACAATGGAAGTGGAGAACATGGTCCACTCGGACTCAATGTCTCCAGCCTCCTTCGGGATCTGTGAGAAGCTCTCCTGGGGGTGGGAGTTGAAAACTGCGCGGATGG
Organism: Blennius ocellaris; assembly: GCF_963422515.1. Classification (NCBI taxonomy): domain Eukaryota; kingdom Metazoa; phylum Chordata; class Actinopteri; order Blenniiformes; family Blenniidae; genus Blennius; species Blennius ocellaris. The sequence goes on along the minus strand of NC_137664.1, from coordinate 19,688,607 downwards.
AGGGCTTGGCCAGGTGTTCCCAGCAGTCCCTCATAACACGTTTGGGCCTGCCGAGTCTGTCCAGCCTCCTCCCTGTCCAGCGCATCCAACTCACCACCAAGTGGTGATCAGTTGACAGCTCTGCCCCTCCCTTTACCCGAATGTCCAAGACACGCGGCTGGAGATCAGATGACACGACCACAAAGTCTATCATCGACCTCCGGCCTAGGGTGTCCTGGTGCCACGTGCACTTCTGGACACCCCTGAGCTCAAACACGGTGTCCATTATGGACAAACTGTGACTGGCACAGAAGTCCAATAACAGAACATCGCTTGGGATCAGATCGGGGAGGCCGTTCCTCCCATTCACCCCCTTCCAAGTCTCTCTGTCATTGCCCACGTGGGCGTTGAAGTCCCCCAGGAGAACAATGGAGTCCCCAATTGGAGCACTATCCAGCACCCCTCCCAGGGACTCCAAGAAAGTTGGGTACTCTGAACTGCTGTTCGGTGCATTGGCCAAGACAACAGTCAGGGACCTGTCCCCTACTTGAAGGCGTAGGGATGCAACCCTCTCATTCACCGGGGTGAACTCCAACACATGGCGGCTGAGCTGTGGGGCAATAAGCAAGCCCACGCCAGCCCACCGCCTTTCACTGCGGGCAACTCCAGAGAAGTGGAGTATCCAGCCCCTGTCCAGGAGCTGGGTTCCAGAGTCCAAGCTGTGAGTGGAGGTGAGCGCGACTATATCTAGACGGTATCTCTCAGTCTCCCGCACAAGCTCGGGCTCCTTCCCCCCCAGCGAGGTCACATTCCATGTCCCGAAAACTAGATTCTGTGTCCGGGGATCAGGTCATTGAGGCCCGTGCCGTTGACTGCCACTCAATCCACATTGCACCCGACCCCTATGGCAGCCTCTGTGGGTGGTGGGCTCACAGGAGGATGAGGAGGAGGGGCCCGTGTCGTCCCTTCGGACTGAGCCCGGCCGGGTCCCGCGGACAAGAATCCGGCTACCAGGCGCTCACATACGAGCCTCGACACCGGCCTGGTTCCAGGGTGAGGCCCCGGCTGCACCAAACCGGGCGACGTCTCTGCTCTCCTCTTGTGTGTGTTCATAGGGGTGTTTTGAACTGATTTTGGTCTGACCCGTCGCCTTGGACCTGTTTGCCTTGGGAGACCCTACTGGGGTCATTGCTCCGAGGATAATTCGGGTGCTCAAACTCCCCCACCACGATGAGGTAGCAGTTCAAGGGGGAGGTATATTTGAATGATGGAAGTAAAATCAGGATTGATGTGGTTACAGGAAGGGAGTCAGTACTCGACCTAACATTGGTGACCAGTGGATTGGCAACAATATGTAATTGGATAGTGTGCAGGAAGGGAACGATAAGAAGTGATCACTACCTGGTGACTGGTAAGATTGACATGGATGTGTCAGAGACTAGAGGAGAGAGGGACGTCAAATGGATGATTGAAAAGACAGACTGGACCTAAATCAGTTAGGGAGTGATCTAGATATTATGATGTCGGATAGTGAGATCAAAAAAGCCAGATTACTCGCAGTGGAAGAGAATATTCCTAAAAGGAAGGGTAAAGGGGAGAGAAAGTTAGTACCTTGGTGGGATGATAGGTATAAACATGCAGTGAAGAAAAGTAATAAGGCATTTAGGATAGTTAAAAGAATACACAGCTTCCAATATCAACAGGCTCAAGCAGAGGTGAGGAGAGTAAAAAGATAAACAAAAAGGGCATATTGGAGGAATTACTGCAACTCAATTGGGAGTACAACACAGGAAGGAGAGATGTGGGGAATGAAAAGAAAGATGGGGGAGATAGGAGGGAGTGGAATTATCTGGTGTTGAATGATGGAGGAGACGTTGCAGTGACGGATGACGGATAAGGAAAAAGCTAATGTAATGGTAAAAACATTTGTATCAATACATAGCTCTGGAAAATTGTCTGAGGAGGTGAGAAGAGGGAGGGAGGAGACCAAGGAAGGAAACCAAGGAGCTTTCCAGAGGAAGATGAACGATGAGGAGGAGTATAATATCTCCTTTAATATGGAGGAGTTAAATATGGCTCTTGGGAAAACGAAGAGATCATCACCAGGGAAGGACGGGGTGTGTTACTCAATGTTAAAACATTAAGGTGAGGAGGGTCAGAAGAAGTTGTTGGGTTTATTTAACAAAGTGTGGGAGGAAGGGAAGTTACCAGAGAGTTAGAAGGAAGTGGTAATAATCCCAATAAGAAAGCCTGGGAAGGATGGCAGTAATCCAGCAGACTACCGACCCATTGCATCAACATCCAGTATCTGTGTTAGAAACAACCCCAGTATCGAGAGCAATAAAGAGTCAAAACAATAAGTGAGCTTGTACAAGGACAGAGAAATGAATTCACCTCAGGAGCTGGAGTTCATCGATCTGCAAAGATCTTCATTTCGCTGCCCAGTTTTATTCAAAGTTACAAGAGGCGGTTACATTTTCATACACAGATACAACAAAGCAGGTTCACACTGGTTCCAAAGTCTGTGTGTGTGTGTGTGTGTGTGTGTGTGTGTGTGTGTGTGTGTGTGTGTGTGTGTGTGTGTGTGTGTGTGTGTGTGTGTGTGTGTGTGTGTGTGTGTGTGTGTGTGTGTGTGTGTGTGTGTGTGTGTGTGTGTGTGTGTGTGTGTGTGTGTGTGTGTCCTCTTCTATGTGGTTCACACAGTCGAAGCAGGAATCTCAGATAAGATGTCCCCCGGCCCAGAGGCCAGAGACCTTGAAGAGTCTCACAGCGGTACAGTTTCAGTAATACAAAGACTCGTGGCCTTGCAGATGTGAAACAGTGAACAGTGGTTATAATGACATGCATGAATCAACGATAACTTACAAAATGTTGATTCTCAGTATATCAAGTACCAATAATTAACATAAAGTACAAATTCTGGAAAGTGCCAAGAGACCTGGGAAGATCGCTGTTTGCCGATGATGGGGCGAGGAGAGAAGCACAAAAAAAAACAAAAAAAAAACGGCAACAACAATGGGACAAGGAGAAAAGAGGAAGACATCTGTTCAATGTTCAAAATACAGTGGGAGGTATGAGGAGTGGAGGAGGCAGTAGGGAAGAGGAGACCATATATACTAGATTAAGAATTGGGCACACATATCTGAACAGCAATAAATACAAAATGGGGAAACATCCAACAGGCAGTTGCAGCTTATGTCCAGTACCGGAAACGATGGAGTCTGTGCTGGTGACCTGCAGGAAGCATGGGGTAGAAAGAAGGAATATGATGGAGGAACTGAGGAGAGAAGGAATGGAAAGAGGAGGAGTGAAGGAGATACTGGTGTGGGGAGAAAGTGGAAGGGGCAGGAAATGTTTAAGCAGATTCCTAAAAGCAACGGGGCTGTTGTGGAAAATATAGAGCGGTGGGACTTGATATAGAGATGTGAAACCAGTAGATGGCGGTAATACAACATACGTGTTGCCCGATGTAAACTTCGGGTAAAATCAAACAGAAGAAGAAGAATAACACGCCAGAGTTACGTCTCGTCCGCCTTTTCCAAAGAAGAAGAAGAGAAGCTCCTTCTCTGTGTTTTCGTGTTTCACAAGAGGAAATATTTCATCTCCTGGAGAAACAATGAGTTCAACTCAGACCTTGAGAGAGTTTATCAACGAACGACTCGCTGCTGCTGCTGGAGAAATATTCTCCGTGTTTCAACAAACTATCGTCCAGTTCGAGGAGGAGATTGTTCGTCAGGGAAAACTGTTTCGAATAGCCCGAAAACCTCAAATCAAGTTCCACAGAGCAGGTATGGAAACGTCTGGATGAGCACATGGATGTGACTGGTGGAGGATCGTTACATTTCTTTTGGAGCTCGCAGACAGACACGAGGCTGCAGCTGCAGCTCACTTTGGTAAAGTTGGCACGATATTCATAGATCCGGACTTCCGGCATCAACAACTCTTTAATGAAACATCAACACACAAACGGAGCCTCTGTACGATCGTTGTGAGGTAGAAAATATGCTACAAACTCATTCTTTTTACCAAAAGCATCTGTCTTTGGAGCTACAGAAATAACATAGATCTCTATGTGCAGCAGCTCTATAATAGCAGCGCTCAGGGACCGTCTGCAAATTACAACACCAATATCGAATATCGTCACCGGTGTTCACTACAGTGTCACAAAACTCACTGCAGCCTTCATTTATCTCCTGCTGATCAGACTACAACATTTGGTTTGAGATATACATGGCTTTTTCATAATCAAATAGCTTTTTTTTAATTAGAAATAATATATAATAGCTTTAATTTAGTATGCTGTAGACTAAAGAAACTGTCCAAACACGAAATGAGTCCTGCTGATCATACGACAGCTATTACTTTGACAAAGAAAGCCGTTCGTGTGTTGAAGACCTTTTCATTAAAGAATTGTTGATGCCAGGAGTCTGGATCTCTGAATATTGTGCCAACTTTTACCAAACTCTTGTTCAAAGTGAAATCACAGGAGTGATTTTCAAGCAGAAACCTTCAGCATTAAAAAGCATGTGTGTGAGAAACAGAGTAAACGGTGTTTGTGCTGTTTGCAAATGGAAGAAGTGATTTATTGACTCTCGTCTGAGCTGACATGCTGAATTTACTGTGGTTTGTTCAGCTTTTATGGTACTAACCCCCAAAAAATCCCAACAGCTGAACCTGCCCAACCATGTAAATGAGAGCCCTATTCATAACTGTAAATACATCTCGAAATATTGATTTTTGTTTGCAGTAAATGGCAGTCAAGCAGCCATCTGTACGTGATCCAATGTGATGTCCAGCCCAATGCTCTGTCGTAAGCTGGTCAAAGTGGAAGCTATAATCTCTGCTGTTTCACCATCCCAAACTCACTCTCTCCAAAGAAAGGTGACACAATTGTGTTCAGTTTAACACTGAAATAGCGGATTACCACACTCAGCTGCATGACAGATGTTATATCTGTGCGTTTATCTATAACAAGAGAATATTGAGAAAATCCAATTCCACTCAGCAGGTCTCTGAACATGCATGAGACACACCAACAGAACAAATCGGAGACGGGGCACATGACCGAGTCCTTTAAACCCAAATAATAAAGCTCATCATAACGTCATTCTACAACACACACATGGTGGGGGCGGGGCTTAAAGCTTCTGCACCACGGAGAGCAAGGACGTCATTTTGAAGTCCATTAAACGGACGTGAAGTATAATAAACCAAGAGAACAACAAAAACATGAGGCTTCGTGGCCCCTAAATAACAAAACAAGACAAATTGAAAGCAGTTCAGCACCACGGACAACGAACACATAATTTTGACAGCCACTTTGACTATTTTAACTATTAAGTACTACAGGCCTACTCACCACTATTTGAAGGACGTACGACGAGCTTTGTGCTCCACAAACTCGTCCACGATGCTCTGGATGTCCATTTTCTTTGCTCTCTCATTCTCTATGGACAACATGACAAGTCCACTCAGTGTCTCCTGTCCCACTGAGCTCCTCAAGTGGTTTTTAATGAGTTTTAACTTGGAGAATGAGGCTCAGAGGTTGCTATGGTGACGGGAAAAGTCCAAAGTGAAAGGAGGGGCGGTGCAAACCTCACTGAATGTCGACGTTACTGCTGGCTGGTTGACACGGAGCATTTTTGCCAGATCTGCAACAGATTACCTGTCCTGTCTCATCCATCCATCACTGAAAATATTCACATCCATCACATCAGTGGCCTTTTGTCTTGTTTCCCTCCAGAGAGTTCACAGCGACACGTCGGTCACCAGAAGACGAGCTCCAGCCTGCAGCAGGAGGAACATGAAGCTCCACACATTAAAGAGGAGGATGTCGTTGAAGTGACTGTTGCTGATGGCGAAAGTGTCGATTCCCTCGACGCCGTGAGAGACTTGACCACCCAGCGACTAACTGCTGCTGCTGGAGAAATATTCACCCTGTTTGAACCAACCATCGTCCAGTACGAGGAGGAGATTGATCGTCGGCACAAGCTGCTGGAAATCATCTGGAAACCTCAAATCAAGTTACACAGAACAGGTATGGAACAGTGTGAATGAACGGATGAATGTGACTGGTGGAGGATCTCCATGGTTCTGACTGTGTTTGGTTTATCCATCGCAGACAGAAGCAGGATTTGTGTCTGTCGTGTTTTTAGTATCTTTAATCTTTAATGTAACTCTAAATACACTCACTCTTCTTCTCCACTCTCTACTGTAGCGTAATCACAGCAACATCACAACATTACACTTCTGTAAACATCTCCCTTCGCTAAGCAAACATTCCCTCTCAACTGTAAATTGTCGCAGAACTTTATCAATGTACATTCAACTCTAATTATTTTCTGCTTTTGAACTCTGACAAAACAGAAGTTATTATATTTGTCCCCGAAACATCTGAGAAAGTATCTCAAGATATAGTAAGACTGAATGGACTGTGGAATCAGCTCCCAGTTTCAGTGAGGGAGGCTGACATGGTCTCTGCTTTTAAGGCCAGATTCAAGGCTTTTCTTCTTACCAAAGCTTACAGTTGGTCGCACAGACTGGAAACCTTCACAGTAATTCCATCCATGAACGTTGTTCAAATTGCTCACATTACAGTTTTCAATTGAAATGCTTGAGTCAGTTTAGTTTCTTTTAACTGGAACAGTAGAAGTAATGCAACGAACCTACTATTTTGTACTTTTTTTGTCCTTCCAGAACTCCACCAGCTCCATGACCGTAGAGAGGAGCAGCTCTTGATACGGGAAATAAACTACTGTATAAAACCAGAACCTCTGCAGATCAAAGTGGAACCAGAAGAACCAGGACTTCTGCAGTTTAAAGAAGAACGAGAGGAAGTCGGTAGCAGCCAGGAGGGAGAGCAGCTTCTACTGAAGTCTGAAGGTGGTTCCTTTAGGGTTCCTTCTATTGAGGAGCAAAGTTCCCTGAGTGAATCCGTAGCACCGGACACTGAACAGTTCCTCTCTCAGGACTCTGAAGTTCACGATGTGAACAAACATCTTGAAACAGAATCAACTATAAATGCAGAACTGAAAAAATTCAGCATAGTTCTCGGTGACCGTGTGGACGAGGTTCCTGTGTCAGAGAAACAGGCTGAAGGTGAAAAGCTTCTTTATCAGGAAACACGTGGTGGAATTGGTCCTAAAAAACCAAAATTATGTCGGAGCTTAGGAACTGTCACTGATAAGAAGAAGACAGTTTGTAAACTCTGCGGTGAACGTCACACCCAACGGAGGCAATTGTGTTTCCACAGAGGCACTCACACACATGCTTGTGGAACATGTGATAAAAGGTTCAGTCGACCAAGTCATTTGTTAGTCCACATGAGAACTCACACGGGTGAGAAGCTATATTCATGTGGAACATGTGGGAAAAGTTTCAGGTCTCAGCCTGCTTTTATCTACCACATGGGAACTCACACGGGTGAGAAGCCACATTCATGTGAAACATGTGGGAAATGTTTCAGTTGGCACAGTATTTTGTCGGCCCACATGAGAACTCACACTGGTGAGAAGCTTTATTCATGTGAAACATGTGATAAAAGGTTCAGTCGACCAAGTAATTTGTTAGTCCACATGAGAACTCACACAGGTGAGAAGCCATATTCATGTGGAACATGTGGGAAAAGTTTCAGGGTGCAGTGTCATTTGTTACGCCACATGAGAACTCACACGGGTGAGAAGCCATATTCATGTGGACCATGTGGGAAAAGTTTCAGTTCGAACGGTAATTTGTCAGCCCACATGAAAACTCACACAGGTAAGAAGCCTTATCCTTGTGAAACATGTGGGAAATGTTTCAGTACAAAGAGTCAGTTGTTGGGCCACATGAGAACTCACACGGGTGAGAAGCCGTATTGTTGTGAAATATGTGGGAAAAGTTTTGGTAGATGTGATAATTTCTCGCGCCACATGAAAGCTCACAAAGAGAGGAAGTCATGAACGTCTCGACGGGAGTTCTCATTCGGGAATTCCAGCTTGAGCCCAAAATCTCGAGTCGCAAATGATCGTTCTCGCGGGCGGGGCGAGAGGACGTGGTGTCGTGAGCAATGCATTCTGGGGAATAAAGAAACAAAGCCAACTGCTGAAAGAAAAAGTTGGAAAATATCTCGTGGGCAGACGTGGAGCACTGAGGAAGAAGTAGGGAGAAAGGCGTTCCCCCCTCAAGTGAACCGAGTCCCGGACTGTCTGAATGTGAAACACAGTTTGACGCTCTGCTTCAGGGAAATTCTTGGTTTCTGGACTTCAAAAATGTGAAGATTTAAATAACTTTGATTTGTATTTGTATTTGTGGTTTGTATTTTTTTGTTTGTTTTGAATAATGTGACATTAAAAATCTTGAATGGGCAGATGTGAACTGTGAGGAAATGGAACTAGAATGTTGATATAAATCCAACTGGTTTTGATAATCACTGTTTGCTTCTTAGTTTTTGTTATTGAACTTTTTATTTGAAAAACAAGAACACAGATTATGCATGTTGCTCACACTTTAGTGCACGTGTCATTTACACTTGGCCTGAATGAAAGATTACTGAAAGGTGAAATATATAAATAAAATTAAATTATTGAATAAAAAGTAAAAAAAAAAAAAAAGAAAATCTCGCACACAAATATCTGCACTTCAATAACAATCTTAAAAATTATAAAAGTATTCATGATAGAAATAAAGACAAACAATAATGACTATAACAACAGGTTTGCCCAACATTAGATGCACGTCTCCCATATTTTTTTCCCCTATGATCAGCGCCTGAAATAAAAATAAAATAAAACCAATTTAACAAAATGTAACATGTGGCACTGATAATAGTTGTTAGAGTATTATTCCATTTAGTTACCATATTCATGCTTAATCTCAGTCTTATTTCTTCTGTCTTTATTTAGCGGCGTCACTTAGGCGCTGTTATTTAACTTTGACTAATCATGTGTTCTGAGCCTTGGTAGAAGCACTCTGACCGAGATTGATAAAACAGGAACACTGCGTCTTCCCCGAAGCCTCCACCTCGGTGGTGATCCACACGAAGAGGATGCCCTGAGATTGTGCTTACTCTTGATAACTGTCAAGCGCAACAACTTGTCTATTTCTATGATGCATATCCTGTAAACCCTCCCATTTGTTAATCGAAATAAAATGCACAGGAGAACGGCAGAAGCTCAGAGCGGGTTGGAAGTGTGACTTGAGCATTTCCTGTCCGTTCTCCTCATGAGATAAGAAACTTACCCTTGTTGTCTTGTTCTTTCTTGCAGATTTAATAAATGTCTATAGCCTAAACCTGACAATAGTAAATACCACAGACATAGCTTGCTGCATACACACGATATAACATATTTGCTATCAGTAAAATATAATACACATATATTTCAGTGCCCTTATAGTTTCTGGTGTTAATCCACGGGTTGTACAGTAAAATATAGAGGACTCGCAATGGGATTGGTCTAAAAACCAGCAGATGGCAGCCATACGCCAGAGGAGTCCACAGCCAGGAGTCAGTATGTGGGTGATAATATTAATAATACTGATTCTGCAATGGAATGCAGCTTCATAATTATCGATGATAGTTATTAATAATGTTATTAAAATGTAATCTGATGTGTATCAGAACCTCGGAGCACCACCTGTCTAAACAGGAAATGATTGACAATTCAGTTATATCAGTCTCATGAGACATACTAAACAGTTAATCAGGAATTTGAATTAATAGTTAAATTAATGACAATTGCCAGAATTCACAGTAAAGCTTGAAGGATTTTGGAGTTCTTAACACAGAAGAGGTCGACATTTCATTCACCGTTGTGTTCATTAATAAAACAGCAAGTATGATTCCAAAAATTATATTTATTAACAATGAAAACAAATAAAACACAGATTCTAACTACCTATATACAGCTTGGTGTATGTAGGTCCATGTGTGTGTGTGGAGAGAGAAAGAGAGAGTTGGAGGGAGTGTGTGTATGTGAGACGTGTGATGGAACTACAAAACAAGATGGCAGATCACAAGAAACTACATTCCAAATGGAGGTTATCAGAGAACAGGAGGACTGTCCTGGGTCTCCACCATGTGCTGATAGCAATGGAACAATAGAAGCTAGCCGTAGCATCTGCTTCCTGTGTGTCTCTGCTAAAGGACCATTTCTAGAATGAGTTTATGTGATTTGTCTTGTAAAACGTCAGGAGTCGTCAGATGGTGTTCGGTTACGGTGTGATGTTGTCTTTGATGTGATATGTGTAGGATTGTGAGTTAACAAGTTAGTAAAGCAAAGATTAGCATGCAGACCCTGTGTCTGTGGCAGAGCTAACGTTGGTTTACAAGTTGATAACAGTGCCTAATATCATTATCAACAGAACGCGATCACTGCAACAGAATCAACACATCTTCATGAAAGTTAAACAGTTCTATGCATAGCATCAGGTTTAACTAATCTCGAGTAATGCCCAGTTGTTACCACTTCCTTGAAGGAGTTCAGTTGTTGTCCTTCTGGAGGGAAGCTGGTGTCTTCTCCTGTAGTTAGCACCTCCTGCTAACTGTGGTTTGCTGGTTCTGCAGGCTGAGGAGAGGAAGATGAAGTTGATGTTTCAGGAGCTGTCCTTCTTGGCAGCTCCTGGTTGTCCCTTTGTTCAGACTGAGGAGCTGGTCGCTCAGGTCTGTGATGGTTTTCCTGCTTGTTCAGGAAAAACACAAAGAAGTTCTGTGAGGGTCCCTGGTCCCGTCCTGGAGGAACCGGTTGGTTTCCCTGGAGAGCAGACTGTGGGCGCTGGTCTCCGGTCCTGGGAAGGTCTCCTCGGAGTCTTCGTTGCAAGAGAGGAGTGGAGGCCCCTGCTTGCAGGCCTCTGGTGTTAGCTGTGTGCTAACGCTGGATGAGCTGCTCTCCAGCAACCCACCTCCTTGGAGTTTGCTTTGCAAGAGAGAGATGGAGGCTGGCTGAAACCTTTTGTTGAACGTGTGAATTCAGAGGTGTCAAAGCCTGAGAGCTTCAACCAATCAGTGACTGGCTGATTGCATGGGGGAAGCGTCTTTTGAGCAGAAAGGGGGGGAGGAAGGTCCTGGAGAATGTCCCGCACCCCCACTGGGTGTGATGGTCAATCACATTTCTGGGTCAAAATTCATGTCATGACTGCGTCTTCTGACAAATGAATATTGTCTCTAACCAAAAATGAACAAACTTTCTGTGGTCCGGTGAGATCCCAACAATATGTATATGTATGTATATATATATATATATATCTTCAGGGAAATACCGAATAAGGTGCTTTTCTTCAAGCTTTTATAAACAATACACGGGCTTTATGTGATTTTTGCTACAGCCAACCAGCTGCAAAGACAAAAACAGAAATGCCACTTTTTTTCTGCTGCTACTGTAACTGCATCTGTAGAAATATATCCCATTATTCACTTTATTGTGGGAAAAGCAGCCGCACTGCTCCAACTAGACGAGAATTCTTTTTTTTACTTTAGACATCATTTCTTAAAGCTGACAGAAATAAATACATGAATTGATAGATAATCAATGAAGTTAAGATCCGACTGTAGAGTGTGTTGTTCTGGGTTTAGTGATTTCCCTTATGATTAGTTTCCCCCCTTCGAACATCACGTTATTTATTGACACTAGTAAAATAATTTCTGAAATATGTGAAAAGAAAATCAGAATGTTGGAGGAAAAAAAACCACTTTATAATCATGTGAATACATACTGTATATTTTCCATACTGGATACCTGTTATTTATTTATTTAATGATTTATTTAATTAGGCCCTGGTTCAAATGAACCTTATAAATAACACAAATCTGTTCGATAAAGGTATTTTGTATATTTGCTGGTATATTTGTGGACGTTGTTGTTTTTTTGAAGAGACATTTCCTGAGAACATTACAAAGCAAGACGTCTCATCATCACTCCATCTCATGTAGTATTGTAAACAATTCACAGAATGTTGTGTCAATCTGAGAGAAGATAAGTGAAAACATCACCTAGAAAAAGTGAATTCAGAACATAATTGTTGATCCGCTAGCTGTTCAACAGCTAACGGTGAACAAGCAATAATGTAACAAATGTACGCTATTTTTGAAATTTGAATGATTGTTTTCAATTTGACTGCTTGGGTCCCTGGTTTGTTTGTTTGTTTGTTTGTTTTAAGAAGTAATGTATCTAATCTATGGTCTTGTACTTTTTTGCCCTTCCAGAGCTCCCACAGCACCATGACTGTCCCAAAGAGCAGCCTTTCAAACAGAAAACAAACTCCTGTCTAAAGCAGGAAGAACCACAATCTGCACAGATCAAAGAGGATCCAGGAGTTCCAGAGATCAAAGAGGAACATGGAGAACCAGAACTTCTACAGTTAAAAGAGGAAAAAGAAGAAAAACCAGGACCTCCACAGATTGAGGAGCAGCAGGAGGTCGATAGCAGCCAGGAGGGAGAGCAGCTTCTACTGAAGTCTGAAGGTGGTTCCTTTAGGGTTCCTTCTATTGAGGAGCAAAGTTCCCTGAGTTAATCCGTAGCACCGGACACTGAACAGTTCCTCTCTCAGGACTCTGAAGTTCACGATGTGAACAAACATCTTGAAACAGAATCAACTATAAATGCAGAACTGAAAAAAATCAGCATAGTTCTCGGTGACCGTGTGGACGAGGTTCCTGTGTCAGAGAAACAGGCTGGCGGTGAAAAGCTCCTTTATCAGGAAACACGTGGTGGAATTGGTCCTAAAAAACCAAAATTATGTCACAACTTGGTGACTGTCACTGATGAGAAGAAGAAGAAGCTAGTTTGTGAAATCTGTGGTAAAAGCTTCACCATACAGCAGAATTTTGTGATCCACATGCAAATTCACACAGGTGAGAAGCCATATTAGTGTGAAATATGCGGGAAACGTTGCAGTCAACAGAGCAATTTAATCGTCCACATGAGAACTCACACAGGTGAGAAGCCGTATTCTTGTGAAACATGCGGGAAAGGTTTCACGGATCAGTCTAGTTTGGCACAACACGAGAATTCACACAGGTGAGAAGCCGTATTCTTGTGGAACATGTGGGAAAAGTTTCAGTCGACGGAGTAATTTGGCAGTGCACGAGAGAACTCACACAGGCGAGAAGCCATACTCTTGTGTAACATGTGGGAAAAGTTTCAGACAAAATAGGAATTTGTTGGGCCACAAGAGAACACACACGGGCGAGAAGCCGTATTCTTGTGAAATATGTGGGAAAAGTTTATGTCACCGTGATAATTTCTTGTGCCATGTGAAAGCTCACAAAGAGATCTCAAATCTCTGAGGATCTCAAATTGGCAGTAGCAGACATTTTGCAAAGTTATTCCATGAATAAAGTGAATAAAGTTGCAGAGGGCTACTTTTGGAAAGCAGAACTGGCGCTGTGGGATGAACCGAACGCCGGGTTAAGGCGCCCGATGCTGACGCCAGCATGCCAATTGCACGCTCCCTCAAAACTTGTGGCCCATGGTGGAGGTGGGGTCATGGTATGGGCAGGTGTATGTCCTGGACATTGAACACAGGTGCATTTTAGTGATGGCATTTGGACACAATTCCTGGAAGCTGAAAACATCCCAGTTCTTGCCTGACCAGCATCCTCACCGGACATGTCACCCACTGAGCATGTTTGGGATGCTGTGGATCGGGATCATATGACAGCATGTTCCAGCTCCTGCCAATATCCAAGCCACTTGGCACAGCCATTGAAGATAAGTGGCCCAACATTCCACGATCAACAACCTGATCAACTCCATGTGAAGGGGATGTGTTGCACTGCGCGAGGCAAACGGTGGTCACACTCCCATTTCAATTCTCACCTTTCTTGAGAATTGCTCCCATGTACCAGAGGAGGTTGGGGAGACGGAGTCCGACTATAATGCAGCTTTCATAAAGGCAGTTTGTTTCAGTGATTCATAAGAGAACATCAACTCCACTATAACAGAGTATAAGCACCTCATTAGGTAACGAAATGGAATTTTACCATGACATGGTCATGTGTCTTTGGTGTGAATTATTGGTTTGTTGAGGCGTGTTCATGTATTTCAGAGGTTATTTTGTGCATGTTGATGTGGAGTTTATTCCCGGTGGAGTCACACTTTTTATAAAAAAAAGTTTCACTGACTTCAATCACTTTTTCCCACTACCTCCATCTCACTTGTTCCCTCTGCCATCTCCTGAGCCAGTCCATACTGTCATCACCTTGTCCCGTCTGTGAGACTTTTTTTTTTCTTGTAGAAGCAGCCCTGAAGTGGATAATTTCTGCTCTTCAGTGACGACTGGAGGTTTGGAAAGATGAAACTGAGACTCAAGGTTTGAGAAGCAGAGAGTGGAATTTATTCAGACATACAGCCGGAGCGCTCCCACACCTGACAGACAAAGAGACGTTTCGCAGACATCCACACACACAGGCATGCACCCAATCTTCCCCCAATCCTTCTCCCCTCTAACCCACACACTCCCTTCCTCAGTATATAAAGCTGTCTCCCCGCAATCTCATCCCCCAAGGCCTGTTTATGGCGCCGCCATAAACTGGAGCTCAAAACAATGCCGATTAAGGGGCTCCAACTTAACAACAGGTTGGCCTGGGGTGTCAATGACCTGGCAGGTGGGGTAATTATCAGGAGTATCCGGGGTGACGAGGAAGGAAGACCTTTGTGGCATTCGCAGATAAGTTTGTTTCACATGTAGGCCATAAAATCTAAGAAGCAATATGATATACTATCTATATCACTTGTCTCATACTCAACATTTCATCTGAAACTGAAATGCCTTCAGTGAACAACAAAGACATGTTGTTCCAATACTTCTGTACTGTCAACTCAGTAGTGTGCAACCATAATGGTGCAGTTCCTTCAAGCTGCTCTTTGTACTTTTAGCCACCAGATGCCACAAGAGAGGACCTTGTTGAAAAGTATTGAACCCTTTTTCAGTGCCAGCTTTAATGCTTCAGGAAGCTTCATTTGGCCTTCACTAGAAAATAGCGAAATAACCTGCAAGAGTTTGGCCTCCTCTTACCGCTATGTTTGAACATATATTTAAAGTTCACAAGAGTGTTGTCACATCTGGGAGTTATTATATGACTCTGATACTGACTTTAGAATAAAATTGTAAAAAAAAAAATCCTTTAATAACACCTGAAAGTCCACAGTTTGAATCTTTTATTTATTTATCATACAACCTTTTCTGCCCATGGTTTTTGGTAATTTTTGAGGTTCAACCCTCAAGAGTGCTAAACATGCATGGTCAAAATGTCAAACATATTTTAGTTTCCTGTGTGTCTTCACTTTCAACCTTTCCTCGTTGTTGATTGGTTGACCTGCCCTAATGTGTCTCACCTGTGTCTTGTTACCCCGGTCTTTATAGTTTGTGTATTTCCTCTCACTCCTCTGAAGTTCCTGCAGCTCCCTGGCATTTTACACTCTGTAAGTTTGACGGCAGGACTTATTTCTGCTTGTTTATGCTGTGTTGCTCTGTCTGATGGATGTCAATGCTTTGCTTCACCTTGATGCAGTGGTGTCAGGCACATTTTGGTTCACATTTTTGCCTTGAGTGGGTCAAATCGGTGGAATATTGCCATAGTAACCTTTCAATTTAAACTTAAAAGGTTTAGTTTGTCGAGGCACAGAGTATATGTGACAAAAATGTCTTCACAAAACCAAACGGTTGCTCCTGAAAATGACTACAATCTGAACATGCAGTGAAATGTCCAAAGAACGTCTTCTATACCTTTTTTAGATGATGGAAATTTTCACTGACTGACCCTGAAAGCACGGCTTTGAGGCTAGTTTGAATGAAGTAGCAGCTCGCTTAATCATGGTGCTGTAATTCCTGTTGCAGGTGTACCTTGGTGCATCTGTCTGCTTGTTTTGTTTGTACCAATGGAAGATTTTTGACCCGTCTTAGACTAAAGAGGGCTGATATGAAAGTTGTGTGGCTGGCTGGCTCTGTTGAAATCAATATTTTCCTAATGCGCAGAGTTCTGCACAAATGTTATTCTTGAAGTTGGTCACAGTCTTTGTGTTGCTTCTCAGCAGCATTGGACTGAAATTTCATTTGGTCTTTTTTCCCACCCACTAACCCCCATGTGTTTTATTTTACACCAATTTGCTTGTCGTTCTGAATGTATTGTCTCTTCAGGAGGAATTTCATGTTTCCGAGAGGGAAACAAAATTCTCTCCCATAATGGCCGACTTCCAGTCGGCCTGCATTCATTCGTGGTTGTGTTCGTTGCTTTGAAGCCTGAATCTGCGTGTTACAAAGTCAGTTTCTGTTTTAAAAGACTTGCACAGCAGTGCCTCTGGCCAAACTCGGCCTCCATTCAAATATTCAAAAAAATGTTTTTGAAGCTTTTATGTCTTAAAAAGATGATTGCTAATAACTGGATGAGGCTGACAGTGGTGCTCCGCTACCATTTAGACTTGCGTGAATATAAATGTACCAGTTTATAACTTATGTCGATTGAAATTATTGTATAAGTTTTAAGCAAAGTGACTCTGTTGCTGTGATGCCTGTGGTGGAGCTTGGCGTGGCCCCAGCATTAGTCTTTTACATTATTTGTTTGAGACATTTAAAGATAATGAAATTGGTGTTTTAGAAGTTTGACTTGTAACCTTTGGGGCAAAGCATCAGAATTATTAATCAGTTTTTTTCAGCAAAGGACCCAGAAAATGATTTTTACCTGTTTGGGTGTTGACTTCCTGGTTGTTCAATATCATCCATGTGTCAACTATAACTGTCCAGTTGTATATTGATATAGATCATAGTGTTACTTTCTGAGCTTGTAGTCGAGGTACATTAAAGTTCTTGTTGAACTCGTTACATCCACATCCATCCTTAACGCTACTCATGCGCACCTTGGCAAATAGTAAATAGTTCTTTGACACATGTGTAATTAGATGGCGAGAACAAGGGGTGCTTCTGAATCGTCCCTCCTTATCTCCTGTCCTATTCACTTTTCCTTAACCCCATGCATGATGTCACAGGGTTCATGAAAGGCGCTAGGAGGCTTACTAAAGGAGTTTGGGACAGGCAATCTTGTTGTTGTGCCAGTCGGACCGCAGTTTCACAAGGTGGCGTAATGATAATCCACCAGGCAGGCGGCGCAGGTTAGTGACATCTGCCATAAAGAAAAAAACTACAAATCTCTGAAAATGGACTACAAAAAGCGCATTTCAAGCGCTTTCCCCCTGTGACTCCAACCGCTGATATAATCTAACGTATCACAAGGTTTGAATTAAAATCAAAGGACAAGAGGCTCCAGGCTAGGAAGAACTAAAGTGAAACTGCTGCCAGGTGATTAAATAACCAATCAAACTGAGAATAGGCTGGGAAAAAAAGTTTGCTGTGTTCGTTTCACAACATCCGCAAAACATTCATAGTTGAGATACGGGTTTTAGATTTAGTTGTTCAAGGCATATTATTCCATCGGTAACTTGAGATGATCTGCATTGAGTTATCATGAGTTTCCCTGAATGATCGGATGAGCCGGTCTCTTTAAATGTTGTCGCCACAAGGAAATGTGGGACAGCATGATCTGGTCTCCTTT
Organism: Blennius ocellaris; assembly: GCF_963422515.1. Classification (NCBI taxonomy): domain Eukaryota; kingdom Metazoa; phylum Chordata; class Actinopteri; order Blenniiformes; family Blenniidae; genus Blennius; species Blennius ocellaris. The sequence continues at coordinate 19,671,107 of NC_137664.1, read as the reverse complement.
TGATAAAGGAAGCCTCAGTGTTTCCTCAGCTAAAGGAGGTTATAAAGGAAGCATTGAGCCTCCTTTCCTTGGCTTATTGAGAATTCAAATATTCCTTATCATGGCCGCCACTTTAAACACTTCCTAGGGTTAAGGGAAAGGAGACGCAAGAACTATTTGGGTGCACTCAAGGTTTTCCTCCTGAGTGTCATGACACCCAGTCCATATTCTCCTGGGATTTGTATTGTCAGTTTGCATGTGTCTGCTTTTCATTATAAAAACAAACTGCACCAACCTTGAGCCAAACAGGAAAATGACAGTTTTGCGTAATTCTGCCCATGTAAGCCGACACTGTTTCAAGATATAGCCTTGTAATCGCAGCACTTTGGGAAATGTCATGTAAAAGGTGGCTTGAGCACAGCTGGCTGACTCAAAACCCAGATGATGGCTACAATATTGATATAATTTAGGTCTGAGTGAAGTAAAATTGTCTGCTGGAAAAAAAAGAACCTTTTTGATACGCAACATTGGCGCCGTGCCGCTTTTAACGTCACCTGAAGAGAAAAATGTGGCTAATCAGGTTCTGTTGAGCAGCGGTGCCAAAAAAAGTGTGCTTTTCTTCATGGTCTGTATTTTCTTTCTCTAAATGTATGCACTGGAGTCCTCATTTATCACTGTTTTTAAGTGTGTGTGTGTGTGTGTCGAATAATGTGGTGTTTGAGTAAATGGAGAAACGACACACGTTTGAACAGAAGAGTTGTAAAACCGGTCGCAGACGTCTGTTCTGCAGACTACCACCTAGTGTGAATGCAGTCTTTGAGAGGAGGCAGGCGATTGGCTGATCCTGTACTGGTTGAAGATAATGTGATCTGAAAAGACTGTGCAGGGCGGAGACGGCTGACGGGTGAGCTCCACACTGCAGGTGCTGTCTGACAACTCCAGACGGGTGTGAGGACGGTCTTTGGAACAGGTGAGCGTTCGTTCGACATTCAAATGCAACAGAGGTATGAAAATCTGCTCCAAGCCTGTTGTGCTTGTGCACTCTGGTCTCTAACCAGGCTGAGCTCTCCGCATCTACCAGTTGAAGATGTTCAGGAGATTCTTGGATAAACTAAAACCGGACAGAGACGAAGATGACACGATCAAAGTGAGAATCCAATCAGCCACATTTGCATATCAACTTGGTTCTAATGAGAAATGCTTTGGATAAAACCACTTTGATTTCTGAAGATTTGAAGTCCCACAGGATAAAGGTCTCTGGTGTCTTTCCATTAGGTGAAGGGAAAAGTCAAACCGAAGTACTATGGGACAGTCATCCCGTACCCAAACTTCAATGCCAGCAGTGACTCTTCAGTCCTCCAGAGTGCCATCAAAAGCAAAGGTTTGTACTCGCTCATATTTATTAGTTTGTTCAGTAAACTTAAAGCCTCTGAATCTTTCAATTGATCACTAAATTAAGGACAAACTCATACTTGTTTGTAAAGACTGGGTACTATTGGCTACTTGCCAATACAGAGTACAAGTATTAATTAAATGCCATAAAGCAGATTTCATACTTCTTACTCAAACAATTTGAAGGCTATGCGTTCCTAATAACCCCCTCTGTGATGACTGCCTCAAACGCTCCAGTTTACTTCCCACTTCCCCAATGCAACCAAGCCATTTACGTTTGATACTTGGAAACCAAACAAAGATGTAAGCACTGTCGGCAGTCATTTTACCCCATGTGAGTAATGCAAGGTCCATCCTTTCTTGAGCAAACTGTATCAAATTTCATATTTAAACCCAAGTTTAAATTTAAATGTTGTGATGGCACTGTTTTACTGGTCTTGCCCCCTTTTCAAGATGAAATTGGGCTGAATGTGGCCCCTGAGATTAAAATTAGTTTCACACCCATGCTGTCAACTCTTGTGCTTGTCTGCTGTGTTTTGTAAGATCTTGGAATGCAAATCAATATTTGTCAAACATATTTCTAGTAGTGATTTCATGGGTCAGGCTTTGCAGGGTTGGTATTTCTGGTCCCTTGAACAAATTACTATAGTCTTCACGGTGTGTTTTGGTTGTTTACAAGCAATCAGTGTCTTCAACTTCTTCATTTGTAGGACTATTTTGCATCCATCGTGGTGACTCCTATGAGGTACAAATCTTAGATTTTACGTGACACTTTTGGTACAGTTTTGTAGTACTTGGTGCAGTTTCTTAATTGTATAATGTGATTTGTAATGGGTACAAATTCTCATTAAATACATAAGCTATTAATTCAAAATATAAGTTTTGTGCTTTGCACGCTTTCCTGCAGCCGAGGTGTGATTATGAACATAGAGTTCAGTTGGACAGAGTAAAACCTTAGTTTTCTGCTTTAATTATCATGGATCAAATTCAGTACATGCACATCTTCAAAATAACCTGATTGTGTCTTGAAAGCTAACTTCAAACTTCTGCCCTGCAGACGTGGATGAAGATGTGATCATTTCAGTGCTGGTGAAGAGAAACAACGAGCAGCGGCAGAAGATTAAAGCAGTTTATGAAGCGTCCACCGGACATGTGAGTGATTTGCACTGAGACATTTCTCATGTAGCCAAATGTGTACTGTGACAAGAAATTAACAAAATGAAAGCTGTAGTACTTTTTAGTTATCGCCATTCAGATGCGACTCTGCACAGATTTGCAAGACAAATGAGGTGAACGTCGAGGCAGCTGCAGTTCATTCAAGGCCTGTTTACATGGCAACTATATGACCATGCTAAACTTTATTGCATTGTGGGTCTGTTTACATGAGAAAAGGTACTCGGAGCCACTGAAAAGGATGAATGGACGACTTGTCTTATTTTCAGCATTATTGATTTGAGGGATTGGATTTGACACATTTGGAAGGATTATTTGGTATATTTAACCCCAAAACATAAGCGGTGGCTGGTTTTTGCTATGGGCGAAGTGTGCAGCTGCCCAAAGTGTATACTCGACCGGCTCAGATGCGGTCTTCAGAAATATATTTACGAAAACAAATAAGCTGTGCAGTTCAAAAGTTAAAAGGCTCTTCTTAGGTGACAGCTTTGCGTGACGTGTTCAGGTGCATCACGCAAGTCCGCCCTCCGACATGTTAACGAGCTGTGGGGCTCATACAGAAGTCATGTTTCATGCTAAACATGATGTAATCTATGACTGCAGTCTTTAGTGAGCTGGAATGTGCAGTGCCGAAGTTCGGGTGTGGTAGGGACTGGCGTCGCAGTCATGCTTGCAAGGAAGACCATTCTTCATGAGAAACAGTCTTGTACTACCATACTAAACATATATGGACATATACTAGAGATATGAAAGTATCGATTAGAAATATGTAAAAGTACATTGTAAAGGATTTTTTTTTTTCATCCTTCCTGTATTTTGTGAAAACCGGTTTGTTTTGGGTCATGGTTGGACACTGCCTGAGCGCCACCTCTGATCCGTTCCACAACCTCACCCCACATATTGAAAGACAAAATTATGTTTGAATTGTGTGAAATGTTTCATGTTGATCATTGTGTGTTGCAGCACCTGGAGACGGACCTGAAGGGGGCTCTCCGCTCTGATTTGGAGAATGTCACTCTGGCTCTGCTCATGACGCCGGCTCTTTTCGACTCTTACCTGATCAGGAAGGCAACAAAGGTGTCTGTCTTCTGATCAGCCTGAATGAACCACCTTCACAATGGTTTTGGAGAGCTGAGTTAAAGTGTGGGCGGGAAATGCAGTTTTACCATTCTAGAACCCAAATGGCAGAAATTGCGATTGTTGGATGGTAGTGGGGCCCATTACTAAATCACCAGTGAGGCTGTTGTCCACTTTAACTATTTAAAATTCCACATATGCACGATTATGTGTTTGTCACATGTTTTGAGTCTATTTTTGCACGAATCTCCTGTTTAGAAGAGGGGTGTCAAACATGAAGCCCGTGGTCCAAAACTGGCTCGTATGAGGCTCCAATCTAGCCGCCAAACCACCAAACGTATAAGAAAAAGTTCCAAGAAAACTTTATTTTTACAAAAATTCTTCAGAGTAGCAAACAACGGTGAGACCCGAGCTTGAATATCAGCGATGCTTCAGTGAAAAATGGAGACCTTGTTGCTCTCAAACTTGCTTGAAAGCCACGCTGTCAAGGAGTTTCTAAAAATGCACATAATGTAACAGGTATAGGAAAAGTTCTGTGGACATTTCACTGTTTTTTGGTTTTTTTTGCACCAGTAGACATTGATGAAATTGGCTTGAAGTAACAACCCTTAAAGTTAAGGCACTGTTTTACTGGTCCGGCTCGCTCAAGATGAAATTGTGATGTGGCTCCTGATGTCAAATTAGTTTGGCACCCCTGGTTTTAGAGGATGATTATTTAGTTTTCCAAGGTTGGTTTTTAATCAAATCCCTTAAAAGAAAGAAGATCCTTGTTTGAGGTTCTCCTCTGATATTTCCTCTGTTGCACCAGCGTCTCGGCACAGACGAGGAGATCCTGGTGGAGATTCTGGTGAGCAGAACAAACCAAGAGATTCAGGACATAAAGAGGGTCTACAGAGAAGGTTGGTTGCTCTGCTTTTTCTTGATCTTTTTTCTTTTATTAGATTCCACACCTGAAAGAGGACTGGACTTAACGCTTGTCTTCCCTCCAGTGTACGGGCCAGACTTGGAGCAGGTCATTGCCGACGAGACTGAAGGAGACTTTCACGATGCTCTTTTGGCTCTGCTGAAGGCAAACAAAGAGGAGAACACTGAAGTGGACATGGACCGTGCCAGAAAAGACGCACAGGTGAAGTCAAATTTCGAATGCTGTCATATCAACCAAAACTGGAACCTCATGGAAGAAATTAATCTATTGTGTAATCGCTTTCAAATAACTTTGCTTCTGACGTGTTTGGGAGGTGACGCAGTAAATATGAATGATCTTATTCAATCTTTTATCAAGCATCAATCCATTCACTGCGATAGGATTTTGACCAACTTAAGATCTCTGAAGAAAATCTCCATTGATTATTGCTATATCTCAGTCCATCGCTGGGCTTGATGAGTCGGACTCCCTCGGGCATTTTTCAAAGTCCTCAGTTAACTTCAAATTCTTTTTCTTTTTTTCCTGCAGACTCTCTTTGAAAAAGGCGAGGAAGCTGGAGACATCTGCGAGGCCACGTTCATCGAGATTCTGACCCAACGCAGCGGCCCTCAGCTGCGTCGCAGTGAGTGCTGGAAACACAGCCGGGCCTCTGCCGTTAGGTTTGACTCATCAGATTCAGAGGGGACACGCCTCTGAACAAACTGGTGGAACCGCACTCGTCCTGCAGGACACACCCAGCAGTGTGGGAACAACAGTCTGCTCAGATTGTTTGTTTTTGGTTGTGGTGAATGAATCCAGTATGGGGAGGGGAATAATAGAAAGGGTAATAAATCAGGTGGGCAGCCTAGACTGCCGTAGCACTCACAAAAATGAAATCCTCTCCACCACGGGGCAAATTGTAACCGATTTAATAATGACTCTAAGGTTCTAATTCAAGAAAAACTTTCCTCACTGGCTGTATTTATATGAATGAAAATGTATACATTGGATACTTTTCAGGCATAATTCCAATTGTTTTTTGTGAATTGGCCTTCATTTTCGGAAATTATCACAAATTGTAACAAAAGCAGCTGTTGACTAAATGTGGCCTGCGGGAAGCCAGTTTACTGTGTCTGCCACTGACTAGGACGGCGTGAAAGTGACCTCAGTCTTCAGCCATCCTGTCTGGCCTTCATCCGCTTGATAAGCCTGTTTGCAGTCTCACACACACACACACACACACAGTGGTGGACTTTGCTGGTTTTCCGCCATGGGTGGAACATTTGTCCTTGTGCGCGAGACTGGATTCTATTGCATGAATGGAAAAACAAATACTTGCACAGGTGGAACATGTAAACGACTAGGAGAAAGGCCTCCAAACCTGGACTGAAATTCTGCTCATTTCAGCAAAAGTGCCAACGACTTCACACCATATGGCCAAATCAAAATGATGAAAAGCTGCAACTCCTAATCGCTCTCCAATGAGCCATTTCCGTTTGTTTCCAGGTCCAAAAATAAATGTCTGTCTTCTCTGTTCTGCAGCTCTCCAGCTTTACAAAGACAACCTGGGGGACATCTCGTTACCCAAACTCATGCAGAAGGAGCTGCGCGGAGACATTCAGGACTGTTTCCTTGCTCTGGGTGAGTGGAAGTCCTCAAAAAAAATGTGCTGCAGTTTGTCAAAAGTCTAAAGTGAGTGAAATTGCATACCTCGGTTAACTGATGAGGGTTAGATCTGAACCTTCTGCATCATTGCACCAGTCTAGATTTTTTTTGCAGGTTCTTCCATCCAATAAAATCTGAGTGGTGGCAGTAGTTTTAAACGATCTAGCGCATTAAAACTTTAATACTTAATATTTTGTGAGAGCAGCGTACATGTTAGTTTCAAAGCTTTTTTGCAATGGCATTCATTTCTTTTGAAAACTGGTGTAATTCCCAGTCATATCTGGTGGAGTTGGGTATGCTCAATTCTTTTGCCCTCTTCTAAAAGGATACCCCCCCCCCCCCCCCAAAAAGTATTTGCTCATAGTTGTATTATTTCTGCTGTGTGATCTCTCACCTTCAGCGCCCGGTATTTATTTTGTACATGTCAATATCTCAATGAATTGGCCATGATGCATTTTGCAGCTCAAGTTGTTCAGTGTGCCAGATGTTTGTTTTTCCCCATTAGTGGGACTCTTGATTCCTATTCAAGATCGTTAATCTGAATTTATTCACTTGAGTTGACTTGCTGCTTAAATGTGCAAAACAAATGGTTACACTGTACAAACATGAGGAAAATCAATCTCTGCAGATTCATTTTCCATTAGTTGAGCCACCTGATGAGCAGTGTTGCGTTCAGGAACCACAGTTTGCTTTGACACATGAGTTTCGGTACATGACCTTCCAGTAAACACTGGACGGAACAAGATGGTACCGTTTGCAGTTCCAACATGTGGCGTGCAGACGAAGCCATTAAAGAGCCACACAGATTCAGCTCACTGGAGTAACTGCAAATAAAGAAAAGCGCTTCATTCTTTTTCTGCACGCCTTTTTTTTTTTTGATGATCCCAGTTTAAAGCGGAGCATCTGCAGTCCTCATGGAGTCCTGTGATGGTGAGCTTACCGTGTCTGTATATTTCTTTCTTTTTGATGTCCAGTGAAATGTGCCTGGAACAAGCCTGCTTTCTTTGCTGAGAAGCTTCACAAGGCCATGAAGGTGAGTATTAAAGTATGAGGGCAGGGAATTTTTTGCAGGGGAAAACAAAACCTGTAGAAACTTTAAATCCCACAGAGGAGGTTTTTTGATTGCATAGGTTTTATTTTATTATCTAAATATGCACAGCAAAAACAGGTTGGATATTCAGAATATGAAACCAAATAAAAACATATTGGGCTAAGCAATCAACAGGAAATCCCGATTGTCAGAATTACTACTTTTCTTTTTCTCCAGACAGAAGTCCACAATGTCTGTGATAAAGGGTCGGGAGCAGACAAGAGTTTTATTGGTTGGCTCCTGTGCAGAGTGCATTTCCAGAACTATCCACGAGAGGAAAGTGTCTGCTGCAGTATGAAGCAGCCTCGGGATCCATTCTGACTCTGTGTGACTTGTTCTGGTTAAAATGAATCGTATAAACTGGCAGCTCTTTACCACAGGTCATCAAAATGATACGAATTATTGAAAAAGCTGAAAAAATTTGTAAAACTTGTTAGATGGGTGAAATGACAAGAACCTGTACCAAGTTGAACAAAAAAATTCGGAAAGCATCAAACAAAGCAATATTGAAAAGAAAATGTCATGTTTTTCTCTCAAAATGTTAATCCTATTGTCTAAGAAGTTCAGCCTAACGGTGTCTGCTTGTAAATGGCCGGTTTATAGTCTGAGGGACCGATGACTCCACTGTGCTCTCAGGGTCATGGCACATGTGAGGACACTCTGATCAGGATCCTGGTGAGCCGCTCCGAGATCGACCTGAAGAAGATCGTGGAGGAATACAGGAGCATGTACGACCGATCCCTCCAGGAGGACATACTGGTGGGGATCCATGTGGAATAGTCTCATTTTGTCTTTCTGTGACTGAGGCAGCTGTGTTTGACCCCAGTTTGTGTTTTACAGAACGACACCAAAGGACACTACCAGGCAGTCCTGCTGGGACTGTGTGGACCTCACTGAGGTTGTGGACATGGAGGAAAGCTCACACATCCAGAATCCATGTAATCTCTTGAATCCAGAAAAATCAGGACTGGTGTTGGTCTAAAATAAAACTGTTATCTGAGAAACTAGAACTGAAGCATCTGACTTTTTTTTCATAAAGCACATGGTGCTGAAATCTGGGGAATTCTAAAGTGCTCTATCCTTTCATGTAATTATGGCTCCCTTATGTGCCAAATTGTCAGTCCAGCCCATAGATGGCTTATACAAACACAACATTGATTTCAATAAGTTGGATTTCAAATATAATGCTGACAGTCTTGCATAAGTCATATTCAACCAGGTTATGTACATACAATATACCCATTCTGTATGATGTGGTGACTGGTTGGCTATGAAACTCTCAAAACTACTTGTTGAGATCAAACTTCATTAAAAGACAAAGTTAGATAATTTTTTAAAAATTTTGGGTAATTAAATGAATTCCACTTGTCAAAGAAAACAATTGTCAGGCATGAAACTCCTCAATGGTTCAGAAAAGGTTGCTTTAGGTGGTCAAGAGACTACAAACGGGACATGAGAAATGTTAAAGGATATCACAGACCCACTATATGCAAGAGATGATTGCATTGGTAACCCACATTCAGAGGCATCGTGAGTGTAGAGATCAGATTATCAGTTCATGGATTAGTGTCTCCACAGCAGCAAAACCAAGGTAATTTATTCAAGATCACTCAACAGTTTATCACATTGAGTTTTAAAAACTATAATATGGAAATGTTAAAATCAGGATGACCAAGATGTGAAATGCATTCAGCTAATGACGTATTTCCTGACTCATGCTAGACCGTTAACGGTGACAAAATGGTTGCATATTGTCTGTTCTGGAGTGTCGGTAAGTCCTCTCAACCTGGATTTGAAAACGTAATGTTTAAACTGGATGAATTTCCTTCAGCAAATGGAAATTAAACCCCTCCTTGGTGGTGAAGCTGTAATGTGATGCATCATGAGGGTGGTTCACTAAATTGTAATAAACTAGTTTTGTTGTTTCGCACTTTCTGGTGTCATTTCATGTATTTGTAGGGATGATCTTTGCGTCAATGTAGGTCGATATCTGGTTGGAGTTATTTTAGATTTGTGGTAACGTCCCTGCCTTTTTTGTGGTATTTTATGTCCCTGAAACTGCAAATTTGTTCCTATTTTGTCATCAATACCAATTCTATTTTGTGGGCAACCTTCAGAGCCCTCAAAACCTCAAACTATATTCACTTCTCAATAAATGTAATATTTAACGTATACAATGCATCATTTTTTTACTTCATCTTAAAAACGTAATGAAGAGATACTTGATTAGGTCATGATTAGGTATCTGAAGGTATTAATGAGTGGCATACAGCATTTTTTTCTTTTTTCCATATACTATACTGGAATTAAAAACAACAAAAAAGGATTTCTCTGAAATATTTCCTAAAAATGTTTATTCGTGTACTTTTTTACAAACCACCGTGTAGTATTTTTAACCTGCTCAACTAAAACTTCCCTCTGGGAAACAATCCGCGTCCGATCTGGCAACTCCCCTGTACGTCACGCAGAGACGAGGACAGCCGACCTGGCAACTCACGAATGCAGTGCGCACTGCGCATGCGCAGCGCGGTGACGTGTTATGTTTACCGTGTCCGGAAGTGTCGTGGCTTTAGTATCAGAAACCGGCAACTCACCTTTTATTCCACTTTATTACTTTAATTCTGTGGCACTCAATGTAGAGAAGTGTTGTTGCTGCTTATCGGACACTGTACGTGGAGAAAAATGGGACGCAGCTCGTGAGTTTGAGCTCATTTGAAGCAGATTTAGCGGCTGGTGAGGTGGCTAAGCTAACAGGCTAACAGGCAGGAGGAGATGACTTCAGATTATTGTTTGTGTGTAGTTTGAAGTTTACAGTTTACACGGCAGAAACGCTATAAGTGGGGATGGAGATGAGGCAGGAGCAGCAGGTTGTAACTCTATGCCGGTGAAAGAGCTCGCTGAGGAGAAATGGAGGAGAAATACAGCAGCAATGTGCTGTCAGGAGGCAGGCTGGGCATGGTGGAGGTGCCAGATTCAAGGTGAGTCTGTGGGATGTTCCTCCTGTTGTTAAACCAATTAAATCACACTAGGAGATATCGGATACACGTTCACGGTTGCACTATTCATTGTCATGATGTAGAGACTCATTTTACACTGCAAAGCACTGGCTGATCTGCAATAAACTGGGTCTTAGAAGAGAAAGATCACAGTTAATTAGAAGTCCCATATCCCCAAAACATAAATACATCAACATCACCTTCAGGGTGTTTATTCATCACAAGTCGTTTCCCAATAACATCAATGCAGGTTTTGCTATATATTCTCTGGATACTAGAAACTGCATGCTATTAGTCAGGAATTGTTGCCTGTAAGTGAAACACTTGCTTTGTGTCTTTCCAGGTTAACCAGGTACATCGTGTTACTGCTTGTCTCGAAGGTCCTGAAGGCTCTCGGGATCTTTGAGTCATACGACATCCTCAAAGCTGTCCATATAGTTCAGTTTATCTTTATTTTAAAATTAGGGTAAGCACACCTCACGTCATTGTGTGAATGTAATGTTTTCAGACCCCTCATCCTGCATCTTTGTCCAATGACATGTCCAGTTGATGTGCTGATCTTTTTGTTCCGTAGGAGTGCTGTTATCCTGCTATTCTTTCAAAAACCCTTTTCATCTGGAAAAGCCATCTCTAAGAGACAGGTTTGTTACAGTGATTTCTGATCTGATGTTTCAGCAGATTTCCCTAAAGGGCTGTTGTTGCGGGAGTTTCCTAGGTTTTCTGAAGCAATAAAGCAGGTTTAGATGCTTGAAAGGCAGCATGATGGATCCAGCCTGGCAGTGCGATCAGCATTACAATCCCAAAATTCTGATTGACTTTATCAAGAACTGATGTGATGCAGAGGATGACGACATCTTGGCATTCATGAGGAAATTCGACTGTGTTTTATGGAGCACAAAGGCAGAGAACAGAGCACAACGCTTTGCAAATATGTGAAGGAAGAGTGACGAGTGCTTTTGGAAAATTATGTGTTAGTCGGGTTTAATTCTAGTTTAATTTTATAACATAATGCTGAGATCAGGTCTTGTGTGTTTGTCGTCTGGTTGAGATCCGCCGGTCTCATCATGTTAGTCCTCACGGACTTGAATATTAGGATCAGAGCTCTGTAGGGGCTTCATCATCACTTCCATGTGTCCTTGTACCTCTTTAATAAATTCAGCTATATTACACCAGTCAGAATTGTGCTCAGTACTGTTTAGTTGGGTGTTTTCCCTTCAGTTACGAGGTCACAGTGTTGTGTTTTCTCAGCTGTATTTTCCCAGAAATCCAAGGAAAACTACACATCCAATATTAGCACGCCAATTAGAAACAGTCCCTGAATGGAAAACATCAAAGTCCAGAGGTAAATCCAAGAATTTCATCTCTAGACAGGGTTAACGGGAGTTAAATCACTGTCAGCAAACATACAGATGAATACACACATCACTGTCGATATCCATCTAATTATTTTTGGAAATGAGCGGCATAGCCTTCCTCAGTTTCCTGTCGGCTCGACCCAACTTCCAACCTGACGTGTCAGTGAAATTGAGTGAACCTCCAAACTCTCCTTGATTAGGAGAGATGGTCAGGGACAGCTCACTTTAACAACAGTGAAACACCCGGTCCGATGATGCAACATCCAGTCAGAAGCTCAACTGAAAATATGCAGGTAGTGTCATAAATGTGATCATATGTGGGTCACAACCGGCCTGAAAGAGGCTCTGATCCAATCCAGCACGCCAAAACCACCCAGCAAAATGTAAACATTTTCAAGAAAACATTGATTTAAAATTAATTAAAAAAAAGTTAAACAAATTTATGAAGAGAATTGCAGAGAGAACACAAGACTGAGACCCGAGCTGAGATATTAGTGATGCTGCTTTCACATGTAACTCAAATATAGACAAGTTTAAATTTCAGGTTATTTTGACAATATTCTACTAGTGCAGCTCAGTCGAGATGAAACTGGGCTGCTTGTGGCCTCTGAACTAAAGCGTGTTGGAAACCTCTGGCTTCAGGCCACACTTTGTAAGGATGCAAGCTCAAGAAACGATCAAATACGGGACCTTTCTGTGCATTTCAGTTTTCAATTGTTTTTTTTTTTTTTTGTTGTTTTTAGCAATAATGAACATTTTCTATTTTCTTTGTTTCTTTGCAGTGGATAAAGTTACTAAAGCACGCCGTTTTCAGCTGCATCATTTCCCTACTCGGCTTTTTTGGTCTCACTCTGTGTGGACCTCTGAGGTAAAACGTCTATGGATTTATCAGTTAAATGCTGCGACACTTTATATCAGTGTGTGTCAGGTTTTAATTCCAAACGGTGTCTTTCACAGGACTTTGTTGCTTTTCGAGCACAGTGACGTGGTCGTCCTCGCTCTCCTCGGAGTCCTGTTCACTAATTCAGGAGGCGGGCCGGCCAAGGTAGGATTCCACATTTTACACACTTGGTTGGGATTGTTTAATTCTTTTAAATGACCAACAAAAGACATGGAATACTTTAGAAAATTCAGCTGAAACCCTGTCAGACGTATGGTGGATTATAGTGAGTACGCCTGTCTGCACACACACGCTGAACACGTTCCAATTAATAATGAGGAGATTTACAATATCAGTAAGGGTAATTTAAAAAAAGGTACAGTTAATAGGATCAGGTCAAGTTAATAAATGCAAACTATAAAATTAGAATTCAAATTTTAATTAAATCCCCTCCAAGGCTTCGTAAATAGAAGAATTGTTGCTTCAGGTGCTTGTGAAGATTTAATGTCCTCATCGATACGTGTTCAGTTTGAAATGAATTTGTATTGGATGAAGTGTTTCCTGGGATCGATGTTGTGTGTAACCTTTTCTGCTCGTCCGCAGACAAGAGGCGCCGCGTTCTTCATCATCGCCGTCATCTGCCTCCTCCTGTTTGACAACGATGATCTCATGGCAAAGATGGCCGAGCACCGTATCCTTCCAGCCTCCGGAGGCGCTGCGAGCTACATCTGCTGTTACATCTGCTCTGTGTGTGTGTTAGTGTGTTTGTTAGCGGCTCTGTGGCTTCGGCATTTATCTGTTTGCCTTGACTCAGCTCGAACTCAGCTGAAGGACATCACGACAGCGCGCTCACACATTTCCTCTACACCGCCATTTCGTTCCTTGGAGTGGCGGACCACAAAGTAAGTCCATCACGAGCTTTTGACCCTGGAATCTGTAACCCGCAGGTCTGGAGTCACACGTGGATCCATGGCCCCTCTGCAGAAGCTCTGTGATGCTTTCATTCTATTTGGATACCTCACTGATTGTCAAAAATGGTGTAATCTCTCAGTTAAAAACAGCTAAATTAGATAAAGCAGCCAAAACAACCAGAATAGATGGAATTACTAAAAAATTATAAAATAAGTCAAATGACTTTTTTTTTATGCTTTTTAAAAAAAATCAATTAAATTTGCTGGTATAGATTGTTTTATTTGAAGAAAAAGAAAAATAATCGGAAAAAAAAAAAAACTAAATAGGGAAAAAAGATCCAAATGGGAAAAAGTAGGGAGAGAAGAAAGGAAAAAATATGAAAAAGGAAAAAGAGGGGCTTGTATACATAAAACTGCTCTAATCATAAACACACAGTGAAAGGGCTAAAATATCCATGATGCATAAAATAGTTAAAGATGGAAAATCCATAAAAAAAGAAAAAGTTGTAGACAAAAGCTAAAAAGATGTGAAATTTGTACCTATGTCACTTCACTTTATGTATGTATGGCTTTTTTTTTTGGTTGGTTGTTTTTCCTTCATTTAATGTTTTCACATTTTTTTGTGGCTCCGGAAAAAAACGTTATTTGGTGGGAAATCCTGTAAATGTGTCTTTTGTATCTAAATGTTGCAGACGCGTGTTCTAACTCTTCTGCTGTGTTCATTTGGCCGCTTCAACTTGTTGGTTCTGTTTCCGTCAGGGCGGCGTAGTTCTGCTGGTGGCCTCTCTGTGTCTGAAGGTGGGCTTCCACACCGTCTCCAGGAAGTTATCGGTGGAGATCGGAGGAGCCAAGCGTCTCTACGCCCTGGATAGCCTGGTCTCGGCCGTGGTGCTGCTGCCCTGGGTCGTCGTGCTCTCCGTCAGCACAGAAGTGAGTTCACACATCGCCTTCAGAAAAAAAAAAAAAAAGATCAGAAATCTTTCACGCCCATTATCTTCCCTCCTCTGACCCGCAGAGCAAAGTGGAGTCGTGGTCCTCCCTCATCCTGCCGTTCGCGATGATCATCTTCTCCGTCATGATCCTGGAGTTCTACGTGGAGGCCGTCTGCAGCGCAAAGATGGAGATGCCGCGGTGCGCCCGCTACGGCGCCATCTCCCTCTTCCTCAGCGGCCTGCTGCTCGCCAACTTCTGGACTCACCCGCTGACCGACCAGCTGCGCTCCATGAGCAAACCGCCGCAGCAGCTCAGCACGGAGCACGTGCTCTCCGGCGGAGTCCTCGTCAGCGCCGTCTTCTTCATCATGTGTGAGTCGCCGTGGATTCCCGACATACTTTTCTTTAAATCCAGAAACATGACCATGTATCCCCCCATCAGCATCCAGCATCCTCTCGTCTCCGTCACGAAAAGGCCAGAAGGGCACGCTGGTGGGCTACTCCCCCGAAGGGACGCCTCTCTACAACTTCATGGGCGACGCCCTGCAGCACACCTCCCAGTCCCTCCCCCGCTTCATCAAAGACTCCCTGAAGCAGATCCTGGAGGAGTACGACTCCCGGCAGATCTTCTACTTCCTCTGTCTCAACCTGGTGGGTAACGGGACGTCCTGCTGAAACTGAGCCAGAACACACTCGGTACACCACCTTGTGGCACAAGGTGGAATTGCACATGAGCGAGCAGCAAAACGCTTGTCGTACCTCAGACGTCGTCATGACTGTTTATCACACTTCTTCTATATAATTGGTTATTTTGTATTGACGTGTCAGAAACAAATGAAACCTCTCTTAGGCCCCATTAGAGCCCCATATGTAATGACGACACAAATTGTTGTAAAATATAATGTACTAAAACCCAAAATGTAATAACTGATCAATAACGTAACAAAACTCTGAACCCAAAACCGACCAACTTTTAAAATTACATTATGGGGCAGGTAAAATAATTTCCCCTTAATATTGTAATACATTTATTACATCAAAAAGTGAGTCAGTGATTTATTGTTTCAAACTGGAACTGCTTCAATTTGAATATAACTGAAGGGATGAGTTCTAAAAGAACTATTTGTTCATACGTATATAAATATACAGCGTATGGTATTCATATATGATTGCTGTGCTCTGTTCTCTACAATCTGTAATCTAGTTCTCCAATCATCAGTCCAAAATAATGTATAATATATTAACATCACATTTAAATTCTTGCTAAATATTGTTATGTGACTGACCTGCTATTACATTTTGGGGTTTATTAATTTATTTTAAATGGCACCAAGCACCCACTAGTGGCTGGATTGAATCACGGTAAATACTCGTCAGTTCAAAAATATTTCAGACCCAATCTCTGATTGGGTCTATTTGAGCTTGTTCCTACTCAACATTTCACCCTATGAACTGAATAATGTGTCACAGCAAAATATCAACACTTTTATATGAAATGTAATTTTCAGCTTTTCATGTTTACATGGAGCAAAATATTAGTTCCCGTTTATAAGCATGAAAAAAAAACTATGTTAAAACATTATCAACCTCTATTACTTGTTTGTTTAATCCACGATAAGAAAGAAACTTGATTAACAAATATTCTGCTAAATATATGCTGAATTTAAAAAGGATATTATTAAAAATGCCTCACAAACAGTTTGAAAACTGGTTTGGTTGACACAACTAAAACATTGTGTCAGACGTCCCAGCTGGCCAGTGGAAATGATTCAGTGAGTTTGAGTGAAATTAAACTTCATCAAAGTTCATCACTGTAAATAATAGAACTCCAGTGTTTCTACCAAACAGCTGAGCTGCCGGTTAAAAATCTACAAATACTTTGTACTGGAGTAGTTCTCTCAACCACGTTGGGTATGGCAACCCACATGAAAATAAACGCAGTATAATACACAATATGTGCATTAGGAAATCATTTTTACACAAACCTTTTACAGTATTTTTGGTAAACAAATTAATAATTAGTATCAGAAAAGAAAATCTACTTTTTAGTGAGTCTAAAGAACCGACTCTCTGAAAAGAGCCGTACTTCCCATCGCAATCATTTGCTATTACTAGTTCTTTATTGTAAATATTATTGAGTTTGCATGTTGCCGTCTCACTGTTCAAAGGAGTGAAACTGAACTGAACCATTGTTTTTGTAGCTCCTGTTCTAATAATTCCAGTATGTCAAAGTTGAGCTGCGTGGCCTTGGCTCACGTTGAGTTTCTTGCTCTGTGTGTTTTTCTTTCAGGCCTTCACCTTCGTGGAGCTGTTTTATGGCGTTTGGACCAACAGCCTGGGTCTGATCTCTGACGGCTTCCACATGTTGTTCGACTGCTCCGCTCTGGTCCTCGGCCTGTTCGCTGCCCTCATGACCCGCTGGAAAGCCACCCGGATCTTCTCCTATGGGTAAGACTCCAGATCCAGACTGATGCTGATTAAAGAAAACAACAACAACAAAACATCCTGGTCTGCTGCAGGTACGGACGGGTTGAAATCCTCTCTGGATTCATCAACGGCCTGTTCCTGATGGTCATCGCTTTCTTTGTCTTCATGGAGTCGGTCACTCGCTTGTTGGATCCTCCAAACATCAACACAGACATGCTGACGGTGAGTAAACCGCTCTCATCGCAGGTTGAACGTCTTCTTTAAACTAAAGTTGACTTCACGCCGAGCTCCATTTAAAAATGTTGGAAGAGGGACATTGTGACGTTTCTCAAGTTTTTAGATTTCACACCTCTGTGTACCTTCAAGGTAATGAATTCAATCAGATCGACACATTTCTGCACTTCTTATATTTTGATTTTAGTCTTATATTTTCCCTCTGTATGTAATGAAAACTTAGCTGTCCTCGCTTTCAACTGTGACATTCAGAAGAAGTGAAAACGCAATTTCCATTAACTTGTCATGTGTTTCATCAGGAAACACAAAACCTTCTTCCTTAATTGGTTATTTCATTCATTTTATTTGTTTCATTTCTAACCTACAGAAAGCAAATAAGATCCACTGAAAGGTTTATACAGGAAGTGGTTTATTGACTGATATCAGGAGTTTTCCTCTCATTAGACCAACCAGTAAAATGACAGCGTCAAAAAGTTTGCCTTTTATTTAGCGCATTCTAAACAAAAAAGGTACATTTTTCACTCAAACTTTTATGAACGATGTGAATTCTTTTAAAAACCGGGCACTTTACAGGCTGTGTTGTTTTACTTTCTTATCCTAATAGAATGGATTTGATACTAAATTAATTTATTGCGCAAAAACTAAGTAACTTTGACTGAAACACCTTCCTGCAACATATTTTCTTTGAGTTTTTAAGTCTCTTTGTTGGGTCTTTATCCACAAATCTTACTGAAACAATGCAGCCCAATGGAATAACCCTTATGTTTATGTAGCTATCACAATGAATGTCTATTTTATTCATTTTATTTGTTTGAATGGACCAGTTCGACCCTCTGTTCAGCCGATTTGGGCCCGCAGGCCGTATGTTTGCCGCCCTCGGTGCGCCACTTGAAAATTCAATGCATTTAATGTTTTCACAGACAAATCTTTGGATTTGCTTCGTACAGATTGACATAAAAATGTGATGCAGGCGGCGTTCGCTCCGGTTACAAACATCTGCCGCGCACATGTGGTCGCTTGGGAACTTGGCTTTTATTCTGAGTCTGTGCAGCAAAAGGTGAAGAGTCAAACGTGGGATACATGAAACACAGAGCAGAACAAGGTGAACTAAACCAGGATCAGATGCGATGAACTGAAGAGTCACACGGTTAAAACACGACTGACAGGAAAATCAATTTGAGTCAAAGCAGTTCGATACTTAGGAATTCATTTTGATAACCTGAGGGATTGTTCCCGGCCAGAAGAACTTGAAAGAAGTATTTGAGTCCCTACAGTCCGCTGGCTTCCACCCGAAGGTATAATCTGCAACCTCACTGCTAATCTTCATGACAATTAATTTTTAGACCTGGGAAATATACACTAGCAAACAGTTTTCTGTGGTTTCCACCGATCCTTCACGCCCCCTAGTGTTATGGCTGTGAACTACTTCCAACGCCACGTTACATTAAAAGGTCTGACCTTGGGCTCTCGTTGCTCTCCAGCCGGTGTCCGTCGGCGGTCTGCTGGTCAACCTGGTGGGAATCTGCGCGTTCAGTCACGCTCACTCCCACGGAGGCAAAAGCTGCTCGCCGCAGGACCACGGCCACTCGCACCACGGACACTCCCACAGCGAGCACGGCCACGGCCACGGAGGTCACGGACACTCTCACGGATCTCACGGATCTCACGGATCTCACGGATCTCACGGATCTCACGGATCTCACGGATCTCACGGACACGGCGGCCACGGACACTCCCACGGCTCAGGAGGCGGAGGCATGAACGCCAACATGAGAGGTGAGCGTCTCCCTCAGTGCGCTTGACGACGCCCGTAGGACAACGTTCCCACCGGGCGTCCTTCTTCTCCCGCAGGAGTTTTCCTCCACGTCCTCGCAGACACTCTGGGCAGCGTGGGCGTCATCATCTCCACCATCCTCATCCGTCAGTTCGGCTGGCTCATCGCTGACCCCATCTGCTCGCTCTTCATCGCCACGCTCATCTTCCTGAGCGTCATCCCCCTGCTGAAGGATGCGTGCGAGGTCCTCCTCCTGCGGACTCCCCCAGAACACGAGAAGGACCTGAACATTGCGCTGGAGAAGGTGAGAGCTCGACACGCGAGGGCACTTCAGTCCTGACGCGGTTTAGCGGCACGGCCAGGGTGCACAGAAAACTAGATTGCTTCATCAGTCATATCTTTCAGAATATTAAATGAGATTTCGAGCATTTTAAACATTTTGGAAAACAAAAGAAAAAAAAAACTTTAAACAAAAATGTATTAATCTATTTTTGGATGTCTGAAAGCTGAAATTTTAAACAATATCGCAAAAAAGCTTTAATTACTTCAGTTCAGGTGTGATAAACATGTCTAAAAGTTATGATTTTTAATATAGTCACAGTCTTTTAAGAAATATGTCTGTACAACTTTTAGTTTCAAAGCATTTCTAATTAATATGAAACGGTTTGAGCATCAAAATGTGAGAAAACTGATAAACAGGATAGAATAATTTTTTAGATATATCTACAGATGGCCAGTCTTGTAATACCACTTTTGTCCACCAGATGGTGCAATAGGTCTGTTTAATAAGGGAAATTGAATTCTTACTTATTATTAATTGTTCTTCTGAAAATAAACTAATTGTAGACTAAATAAAATAGCTGTATATCCTGATGTTTACAATTTAACATTAGTGATGGTTATTATACTGTATAATACTTACGGCTTGTCTTGTAACGCAACTTCTTACCACCACATGGTGTATTGAACCTATATTGTGGTCTGGAAAAAAGGAAGTGTTTTGTTCTTTGGAGTCACTGATAATGGTTCTAAAATAAAGCTGTATAAACTGTACTTATTGTCTTAATGGACAGACAGTTGCCTCAACATAATCTTTACAAATTTTCCAAACTTTGCTTTATTTCAGATCGAGAAGATCGAAGGCGTTTTGTCGTACAGGGATCCTCATTTCTGGAGGCATTCAGCCAACATGATCGCCGGGACCATCCACCTGCAGATCATGTCCGACGTGGTGGAGCAGAGGATCATACAGCAGGTCGGCTCCGGGGCTCACGGCAGACTCCAAACAATGAGATTTATTTGTAGGGCGACTCGGACCTCGTTTATACTGAAATGGCAGAAACACTGAAAAAGACGTAGTTAGTATATAGGGCCACTAGTGGGTGATGTTTGGTTGTGTTTGTATTGAAACCACACACAATACACTGTAAACATTCCTATGGACACACTAACACTGATCAGTGGCTTCCATCACTGGAAAAACACATTTTCACCTCAAATGTTCTTTGATTCTTTGACTTGATCCCGACTCTTTAAAAAAAAAAAAGAAACAATTTCCGTATTTCTGCTCACGTCGCAGGTGACGGCCATCCTGAAAGACGCGGGGGTGAACAACTTGTCGGTGCAGGTGGAGAAGGAGGCGTACTTCCAGCACATGTCGGGACTCAGCACCGGCTTCCACGAAGTCCTGGCCATGACGCAGCAGATGGAGTCTATGAAATACCTGAACGACGGGACGTGCATCATGTGACGCTCTGCAGCGGGACCAAATCAACATTTGTAACGATCCGTTTTTTTTTTTTGTTTTCTTTCTTCTTCTTTTTCATTTAAATGTACAGCGTATGTAAGTGTTTGAAATAAAGTTGAATATATTGTCTTTGTTGTTGGCTGCAATTTCTCCGGATTTTTAGCCTTTTCAAAGATCAAAAATAACCTTGATTTGCTGCGTACCCAGCAGGTATATCGTCAAATACTGAGTGGAAATAAAGTCAGGCAGTGGTGTTGAAGGACATTCTTGCTTTTATTTGAGCAGTGAGCATTAATCTAATGCATATGAATGTGAAGAGAAGCACAGCTGAGCAGCTCGTGGTCTGCTACAGTGCAGCCAGAAGAGCCCGCCGTGACGCCACCGATATGTTCAGCTCTGTACAACGACTCGACGCTTCCTTTGTCCACGTGTTCAGACACACGTCGGGAGTCGACAACGTTTTTGAGTCGTCTACGATGTGCAAAACAACTTTTTTTTGGGGGGGGGGGGGGGTCATGCATCCTACGCTGCTGTTTCAGTCCCTCGTTCTACTCGATCTCGTTGGAGGGTCCCACCGTGGCCTGGATCTCCATTTCTGCAGGCGGAGATAAATCTTTTAAGCATTTGTCTTTTTTCCCTTCTCTTTAACACTCCGTGCCACGTGACTGATTTTTGATTACCTGGGCACGGTCCACCTTCCACGATGATGTCATCGATGGCGATGTCACTCCTCACTGAAGAACCTCGGATCGCTTCAAACACGATCTGCAACACAAACACGGCCAGTTAGATACGTTTTAAAAGCAGCTGGAGGAAACGTGAAGTCAACGAATGAAGACTTGAGCGAAGAAAAATAGTTGTTAATTATTTCCATAAATGCTTTTCATTCAATTAATTTTCTTTTTTAAAAAGCCCTCTTGTGCAAAACACAATGGAAAATATTTACAGTTGTAAACTGTATTTACAGTTTTCAACATGTTTTTACGAATCTAATCTCTGTACTGCTTTGATGCTAATGCTTTAGTGATAAATCTGCGACCCTGCAATCCTCAGTCAATAAATTAGGAACATTCATAAACGAAATCCTGTCAATCTCTTTCACTATTTTCCTCTTTAGAAATCATCCTGCAGGTTGGCTCAGAGCCTCTGGTAGGCCTGATTTAGTTCCTGTGCTTCACGTTGGACACCCGTACATTAGGTTAACTTGGTATATTGTAGAAATAAAAAAAATAAACCCTTCTAGTTACAAAAATGCATCACATTAATTAAAAGGTTTGAATTTTCCTTGTCACCATACTTAATGTAAACTGAAGATTGACTTCCACATAATTTGTTATTATACCTCTTAGAAATTCAGATTTTCAGGAGGAAAGAACAATATTTTCCTTCCAGCAATTTAATGTTAAAACTCCTTGCTCGTGCTAAAGTTAAAAATTGCAGGCTATTTGGAGCATAGAAACCCAGGTCAGGTCAGTCACTGATTGGATGATTTAAAGTCTCTTCTACCTCCCATCGTCTCCTCTTGATCTCCCAGTAAGTCACCTGGAAAGAGACCAGGCTTCGCTCCGTTCACGGGATTTCCAATCCTTTTAAATACGTGTGTGAGACGAGTCTCCTGTCGGAGCTTAGAGAGAGGAACCAGCTGACCTCGTTGCTGTGTGAAGTGTCTCTCTGGTGAAGTGTGAGGAGACGTCCTCCTGCTGGAGTTCCAGGTTTTACCCCATGAAAACTAAACAGCAGCAGCTGAGTTGGAGGTGTTCCTCCTCCTCTTCCTCCTCCTCCTCCTCCTCCTCATTAATCCAAACTAAACCCACAGAGTCTGTCCGCACATGCTGGTTTCTGGTTTATTGTGTGTGTTCTATCCTTTCAAAAGTCAATTCATTTGGCAAATACTGTTTATTCATCAGCTTCCTCTTCCAATTGGTACATGGAGTGTGGGAAGCGAGGATCCATGCTGCTGGCCACATGGAAATCACCCAAGGAGCTGATCCTCCCCCGTTTCAGACATGTGAAACTGGATATATGTGTGTTTGTATGGGTAGATAGGTGTGTGTTTACATAGGATACAGATTTCTTTACAAGGGGTCTATATACATTGGCTGCGTGTTCATGTATGGATGTATGGATGGGTATGTTTTGACATGTCTGGAACGCATGAATAATAATTCAACCAGAATAATAATCCAGCTTGTCTCTTTCAGAACCGCAGTGTGTACGAGGCATCGCAGCTCTCTTGCCTGATGCTGGCTGTCACACTGGTACTCCACTTGGGCCCGGAGCCAGGCCACGCTCTGCTCGCCCCCCCGCTGCCACACCACCTCGTCCTCCCCGTCCTTGTCCACGTGCACGAGCAGCCGGCCCGTGCCCGAGCCGTACATGTGGTAGAAGAAGCGCAGGCACTGAGGGCCCCTGGTTCCCCTGACGGGGCGGGACCGGAGCCGGCTGTTCTGGCCGGGCAGCAGCGGGGATGCCTCCAGGTACAGGTAGTATCCTGGAGAGGGAGAGAGAGGGAGAGAGAGAGAGAGAGAGAGAGAGAGAGAGAGAGAGAGAGAGAGAGAGGGGTGAGGTGTTTTAGAGCACCGATGAGCTGATGAGGTGGAGGTGGCGCTCACCCAGCCCCGTGGTGTGATCCCCTCTGGGCCCCGTGTAGGAGGTCGGGGTGGGCCCTCGCCTCCACTCCCAGTCTGCGGCGTCGCTATGTTTGTCCTGAGAGTAACCGCACAGCCCCGCTTCAAAGTCACAGTGTCCCGGGAGAGGAGACGACGACGTGCCTGGAACCAGAAACAAGCAGACGACTCAAACTACACACGTCGGTATATCACATATTAGTTTTGCGCATGGAAGCACTGTGAGGGGTCGACCCAGCAAAGAGTCGGAAAGCTGCGATATCGTGATGCCTGAGTTCCACGTGTTACAGCCGATTTTTAAATGCTTTCTATGATCAACATTAATCCATCATTTTTAAGAACGAGTTTTTAATGAATGATCAGCTACAATTCTCATAAAGGTGAAATATTAACATGATCGGCAAACCAGACCACAGTAGTATCTTTCGTAACATCATGAGATACACGTGATCATCGTTGACGCCTTAAATGCTGCAGGGTTCACCTTCAGTCAGCTCACAGTCTCCCAGACTCATGGAGAAGTCGTCCAGAGCCACGGAGCCGCAGTCCCAGAAGCTCTTGCACGTGCTGACGAAAACCACCTGAACACAAGAGAGGAGCTCCTCAGCGCGACTCTGGAATTTTGGTACAACCGGTAATCGTCCCCAGATGAACAGAACGAGACGATGAAAACTCCTTTAAATCTTATAGCAGGATGAAAAGAGATCCTCAGCGTTTCAATAGGACTCAGTGTGTGAAGCGAGGAACAAGAGAGCGTTGTGAGGAAATGTGAATGAATTTGTTTCCTTTCTGACGATGATCCTGCTGTGCAGCAGATGATCTGACTTGTACACAACGGAACAATAAACAGATGGGGAAACTTCCCCTCAGAATTTGTGGCTTGATTTTGGCCCTGCTAACACGACAACAATTTGAAGTGACAAAACAAAACCTCCGTTACATTTGGAACAAAACAAAAATGCAAAATGGATGCGTTTTTAACTTGAAAAGCTGTCATGTAGACGCGGCCTTCTAAACCCTTCTTGCATTATTTCCACTTCCTGTCCTCTGACCTTGGCCGGCTGTGTTGTCTGGAAGGTGGTTTCCGCTGCAATCCAGATTCCCCTGGACTTCTCGCCTTGAGTCCAGATCTTCTCCTGGCGCTCGCCGTTCTGCTGCTGCAGCAGATAAACCGTCAGCGCCTGGTCCGTCTGGTTGAACCCTGCACAGTTATCTCTGTCAAACAGGTTCCAGCTGAGGCTCTGTGCACTCAGAGCCGGTTGGATTTCTATCGACCCGGTTGCTGCCACTCACCCCTCAGGGAGAAGTAAAACCTCAGGCAGTACTTCATGTTGCCGGGCAGGACCGGACCCATCAGGCGGCTAACGTAGCCGGAGCGTGGGCCCAGCCGGGAATGGGCCAACAGGAAAGATCCTGGAAGGAGGAGACGGCGTCACTTCCTCTCAATTTGCTCGCCACCAGTTTTCCCAAACAACACTCACTTTTTTTTTTATAGTCACAAAGTAGATGTCCTTCGACTTGTTTTGCACTTAAATGTTTGCACTACTTTTTTAAAGCTGAATGCTCTGATCGATGGCCATGAGGGGGCGGTACTCGTGTCGAATTAAAACCCAGGTGTTTTGTTCAAAAACAGTACCTTCAATTTCCTAACCAACCAGCAAACTCTACTTCTTTCTAAAGACAGACTAAAAGAAATGAATCCCTATCACATATGATAAGATCTCCACAGTGAAGCTGACTCGACACCCTGCGAGCCGTGTGGCGCCAGCACCGCGCCACTGCTCTTCCTGATGATCAGTGGAATTCTGCCATGGCTCTGGTACACACATCATCTATACGTGCAAGACACTGCTTACTCCAGTGTAAGATCCTGCAACCAGAGCCACTGCACCCAATACGGCAGACCACACGTGTACATATGTTCTGGTCATGCCCTAACCTGTCTGTGTTCTGGCATGAGATATTTAACACACTTGGGAACGTCTTGGCACGGTCGATCCCGACCCCCCCCTCACGTCCCGCGAAACAGTGACCTGCTTAATGTGTCGAAACAGGTTTTAGCCTTCACGACCTTACACGCCAGGAGGCTCAAATGGATTCATCCACTCCCTCCTACACATAATTAATGGATACATGAAATCTCAAATTGCATCAAGCTTGAGCGGATCAGATTCTCCCTTCAGGGTTCCTTGAAAACCTTCTACAAAGTGCGACAACCTTTTATCATCTACTCACTCAGCATAGAATCTGACAACCAATTGAGCAGACAGTGACGACGATGAGCAGACCACCAACCCCCTCCCCCGTGTGAATGAGTGTTTGTCTAAGGGATAGGCATGGATTTGGCTCCTACAGTGTGTTTGTGACGGGTAGATTTATCCCAGGAGTGTCCTATTTTTAAATTGAAAAAAAAACGAAATTATTTATTAAGACTAAATTCATTCATGTTAAAGTGCAGAGGCGTCAACATTATTTCAAACCATTAAAACAAAGAATGTATAAAGAGAAAATTGTATTGTAGAGCGAGACATAGACAAGCAAAATTGACTGTATAGAATCTGATGTGACAGAAACAGCAGACGCTGCGATAAGAATATTAAATGACATAATTAGCATGCATGCTAAACAATAATGTTAATGAGTTAAAAGGTATATTTTTATTTTAGTTTGACAGAGCCAAGACAGCCCCCTGAAGACATGCCTGGTCTCTTATTATGGTAATGTGCTTAATTTTCGAGGGATGTTGGCATCGTCGCCCTGAACCTTAAAATAAAGAATTTTTGTACGCTCTGCACCACAACAAAGACTAAGTTTGATTTATATATTGGCTCTATTTTACCAGTCCATCTGCGGACTGGCACAGACCTAGTAAAACGGACTGTCTTTACTGCAGTTGAAATTGAGCTGCATTTGGCTCCTAAACAAAAAAATGTGCAGTGGAGTTAAACAAGCTTCTTGACTTTGTTGAGTCTCCTGCTGAAGCTCCGCTGCGTTTGGTCGTCGGCAGATGGTGGAAACATTTACTAAACCAGGCAACGACTAAAACGTTCAACAAGGAAAAAGTGGTAAAAAAAAAATCAAAAAATGAAGTAGGAGGAGCCACAGAATGATGACTTTAACATGTCCTGCATCTGTTCA
Source organism: Blennius ocellaris (assembly GCF_963422515.1). Classification (NCBI taxonomy): domain Eukaryota; kingdom Metazoa; phylum Chordata; class Actinopteri; order Blenniiformes; family Blenniidae; genus Blennius; species Blennius ocellaris. Next base: position 19,644,806 of record NC_137664.1, on the reverse strand, counting down.
GTCTTTTAACTCCATAATAACTTTAGATTCAACATGCTGAATTTATTGACTGACAGATTTTCATCGGTTTCATTTCTTCAAACCTTCTGGGAGGTGAGTTCCCACCTGCTCCGGTGGTGTGGTCTCCATTCCTGAAGATGTTGGGATTCACAGACACCCTCCTCCACGATGACCCCGTCACCTGGTCCTGGGTGTAGCGGCACAAACCGGACTCAAAGTCACAGTTGGCGATGGAGGGGTCAAAGGTCGGCTCTGTAGGATGAAAGCGGCACCTGATTTTACTGCCTTGTTGTGGAGCTTTGGGCTCTTTTAAAAGACGGATAGTTATTGTATCTGACGCTCACCGGTGTCTTTACTGCAGAACTCTGGAGAAAAGGAAATGTCATCAAGTGCAACTCGTCCTCCTCTCGGACTGTTAAACGCCACTTCAAAGACCACCTGAGGGCGGAGAGGGACACATGGGAGACAAACTCCGGTAAACAAGGCTGCCAGCCATTATCTGCACAGGGAGGCTGTGGAGGCTTTTCAGTTGTATAATACAACTGAACAATTGTCCTTACGTCACACAATATATTTAATTCATGAAAATGTTGTAACCTGATAAACACGACTCGGACTGGAGAACAGCCCAAGAACACATTAATGCAATGAAAACATCAGGTCAAACAGTTGAAAATACAGCTCGAACTTTATTATCAGGACATTGAATGCAAGGACGCGGATGTTTCGTGACTCCTGCTTTATAACAAAAGATGGGAATTGAAGTATCAGAGTCAAGTGGAACGCATCAAAAGGCTGGAAGTCAGTAGCACAGAATCATTCAAAGGAAGATAAAAACCTTTCATTTAACATCATGTTCAGTCAGAATATCAGCTAATAATGGTCGAAAAATAAATTTTAATACAAATATTCACTCATTCCCAAAAAGTCACTTGTGTACGGTATTTCCACTTAAATATCTACAGAGTGCAAATACACACATATATTAACACTTTTAATTAGCATTGTTTACAGTTGTTGGGAGTCATATAGTCTGTTTACAATGTTATCAAGAGAAAATCTAAAACCTAAAATGGAGCTCGGAGCCACTGAAAAAAACAACTATAAACAACGACGACTCCCAGTCCATATTCTCCTGGGAGTTGGTAGTTTGATATTTGACAGTTACTCCCAATAACAATCTCGCCATTGTTAGTGTTTCTAGCGTATTGCTCTCTGCCTGCATGTGTGTGCTGTTTCATTATTTAAAAAAATAACCAAAAAACAACAGCACTCAACCTATTATTTAGCATTTCTTCTGTATCTCTCTAAACAGACATAATTTTCAAAGCGTCACCATGTAAATGCAAAACTTTTCTGAAACTATGCGTTTTCACTTGAAACAACTAATTGAGGCAAGCTTAAAAACTGCATGGGAGGCGTGTTCATATTTTTTTAAAACCTACATGTGTAAACCAAGGTTTCTAACAGATTTCAGGGATACGTAGCTATTTTGAATTAGATGGACAAAAGAAAGCTGTTGCAACGTCTCAGGGCCATTTAATGGTGAACTGGCAGCAGATCAGTAAGAGCAGCACAGAGGAGCTCTCAGAGGGAAAGATCAGAGGAGCTGTGCAATAACTCACGAGTAGTGTTTCTCAATGTGAACTTCAACACAAGTCGAGGATTTCATCATGTACAGTAAATACTGTCAGGGAAAGAATCTGTGTAAAGAACACAAAGCAATGTCAGCTTGTGCGAGGCAGAATGTACGCACCGCCATATCCTCCATATCCAGTATAAAAGAGCAGATGTACATGTTTTGATCCATCGACTCGACGTGTGCTTTGGTATTTGACGCCGAGACTTTGGCCACAGATCCTTCCAGTCGGAGAAATTACAAGGTTGAACCTTCATGGTGGTAATTCAATCAATGAGTGGCTTACTTTGAGGTCACTTGTTGTTGTGTTTCCTTTTCACAAAGGTTTTGCATTTACATGGCAGCAGTTTGAAAATGCTGAAAACTATGTACTTTTCATATCGGGCCACTAGTTGGCACTGTCAGTTGTTTTGTAACTCTGACCGAGTTCTCCAACCTCAGTACCTTTGTCAAACTCGCTCAGATCTTCTTCTGCTTGTTGATTCAACACTCATTGTTCGATAGAGGTGTGGTTACCTGTATGGAGTACGGCGCCCTCAGGTCCACCTGCACAGGTATCCACTCTCCCACTGTGTCGCTCCACTCGCTCCGGCTCTCCGGCCCGGCCCTCCACAGCTCCTGGTACTGGCCCAGGCGGTCTCGGGTGTACACAGAGAACAGGTTTCCCCGCCCGTCGCTTCTCTGGTACTGGAAGCTGAGGCAGCCCGACATCGGGACGGTGGTCATCGGAGACACCACCTTGGCCACTTCTATGAAGGTCTTGGCGTAGATGGAGTCCACGTACATGAAGTGACCTGAGAGACGGGAACGAAAAACCAGCTTATTAGTGGAAGTTCACTGGTTCCAAGTCCGATTTACATTCTGTTCAAAGCTTAGTTCATCATTATCACTCATGCTTCCTTTATTTTATTGACGCAAATGTCGGCACTCCCGCTTCCTTTCCCATAGAGTGACTCACGACACCACCTCATGGTTCAAAATGGTATTGCAATACAATCAATGCTTCAGTTCGATAGTTCGCCTGGGCTCAGGTGTGAATATTGGCCAAAATTGCCGCAACATTTATTTGCAAGACGTCATTGTGACTGTTGTTTTTGTTCTTTTGCCAGTGATTGTCAACGGCTGGTAGCAACACAAGAGTGGGTTGTCAGCCCATTTTCAGAGGACGAGAGCATTTATAGGGACGAGTGGAAACCAGTGTATCGTTACTTGAATTGTACTTTAATGTTGAGAAAATGATAGAGAACATCAGATATGATTTTACACTTCAGCAGAGATCGGTTGGATTTCATTTGCTTTTTTTCATAAAGTACAAAGAGTTTTGGTTTTAAGTCTGTAAATATACCTGTTGTAGAAGTAGTAGAAATCACACTTACACATGTCAGTCTGCAGAAGAGCTGCTGAAATTCACTACAATTCATTGGTTTAGTAATTTCATGGTGAAAACAAATTTATTTTATTGGGAAACCTTTTGGGTTTTCTTTTCAGAATTTATTGAAGAAACAAACAATCATGCAGCAATCGACCAATGTTGTTAGCTTTTGTTAGCTTTTCCTTTGCATTTTCTTTTCAGAAACATTTTGTGATTAAACAGGAATGTTTTGAAAACATCAGCTTACATGGAAATGGCAGAAAAGCTGAAAACAGGCCAGGCCACCAATTAGTGCTGTTTGTTGTTTTTGTAATTAAAACACACACACACACACACACACACACACACACACACACACACACACACACACACACACACACACACACACACACACACACACACACACACACACACACACACACACACACACACACACACACACACACACACACACACATGCATTCCCCCATCACCTCCAAATCCCAGTAAGCATTTTCCATTTCCACGTAAAAGTGGTGCTTCAATGAATGAAATGCACTCAATGACTCACACTATGTAAAAATGAACCAACCCAGTTGTGTCGCCATGTAGCAAGAGGGTTGTGGGTTCAAGTCCGAGCCAGACTTGTCCATGTGGAGTTTGCATGGTGGATTTTTCTCCCACCAGGTCAGTAGTCAATATTTGTGTAAAGTAAAAAAAAAATGGCCGGATGGGAAGATTTCTGTCTCACCTGTCCTGTTGTTGAACGTGTGGTCGTGTTGCATGTCATTGTGGAAGAGCTGGCCGCCTCCTCCCCCCACGTACCAGTTGACATTGGCGTTCCACTGGTTACTGTACCCACACAGGTGAGACTCCTCAAAGTCGCACTCTAAGATCGGACAAGCAAGAAATCAGCGCCACATGGTTTTCATGCCGCGGTTCCTTCGCTATGCATCAAATAGGTTCACGAGGAAACAGGCGGCCTTCGTCCACATGGGATTGTTCTCGTATGAAACATGAAATGAGGTGTGACGTTACCGACCCAGGCAGTAACCGGGGCTGATGTCGATCTCAAATATGGCCACACTGCTGTCGGCGGCGGGGCCGGGTCGACCCTCGATGATGATCTAATGGACAACACATGTTGGGTAAGAACCTCCGCGCCCCGAGATAAGGACCACGTCACAGGTGGTGGAATGGAGAGCACACATATGATTTAGAATGGGAAATGACTCACAGATGAAAAAAAAAAGACAAGGTCACGTTTAGTTCGCCGTAGCTCTAGAGCTAAAACGTCACACATTACTTGTTTGACAATAAATTTGCATTTCTATTGTATGTTTGCGCAATGTTCAGAAACAATCTGGATGTCCGTTGGATTATGAATGAAAAGAAATAGAATAAAATGATGTGAATAATTACCCATTTAGTCTTTAAAGTAGTACAAAATGTCAACCAGTGTTTGCTGGTGACACAACAAAGACCTTTCTTCCTTTGTCCAAAACTCAAGAGATTTTGAAATTATTATCAAGAACAAAAGGTTGAAACAATCAGTTGAAGGAAATGTAGAACCTATAAACCTATTTTAGACAAATTGCTGTATTTGAATAAACAGTTGGTAAGTGACAAGCTAAACTACCCAGAAGTTCAGTCTGTCTGAACAATAAGCCCAGTTTCCAAGCTGTGAATTCATTGAGATCATTAACCATGAAAATCTGTCTTTGATTCCCCTACAAGTTTGAATAATTTGATTGAACACAACTCGGTCATAATGTGACTGTTTGGTTCATTAGTGTGTTCATAGAAATGATGAGCCAAACGCATCACAACGCTGCAAAACTATCACGGTGGAAGCTAATAAGTAAATGTTAAAACACAGAGCCAGATTGGAAATACCTCAAAATATCTGTAAACCTTATGTTTATCATATTGAGATCAGACTTGTTTTAAATCACTTGTTACAATGCCTTTAAGCGTGTTCTTCTGTTGGTGCTATTATCTTCTAATTCTTCTCATTAATCTAGAAATATCTTAAAGTTGCTATACATAAGGGTCCATAAATGCTTTTTATATATTCTAAAATATCAAAAATCATTTCACTGATACTTTAAAAAATAATCTGTGAGACATTTCTCCCTTGATGCAATGAAAGCTTCTTTTTCTGTAAAAAAAAAAAAAAAGATGTGCTATTCTCAGAATCTCGATGCATTTTGTAACTGTTATCAAGATATATTGTTTGTTTAAAAAACAAAATAATATCTGAACAAACATTCAGTATAAATCACAGTGTTGATTTCTGGATATTTCTTGAACAGGACATATTCAGTGGGAACCGCGGCCTAATCTCACAATCCGTCTGTCTTAACCATCCAGAGATTTGAAAAGTTGCTTCGTGTTTGTGTTGAAAGTTATTTTTTGTGGGAAGCTCATTGAGAACAAAGCGGCGGCGGCGGGTGTGAAGTCTGTCTGTGCCTCGCGGGTCTGTGCTGAGAAATGTTTATGCGATGAGGGGCCCACACATCAGCCGGGTCTGGCCTGCCATCCCGGAGGTCGGGACCCTGTCAGAGCCGCTCTGCCTCTGCATGTAACATAAACACGAGCTGCACTATTCCCACTGAGTTTACATAATGACGCTGATTGGCCTCCATTCGAGCCGGCGTGTGTCACCTCAACCCAGTTCTGTCATCTCTTGACGGCACATATTTCAACTCTTATCTGATCTGGAAAAGGTTAAGCTTTCTTTTTTTTTCCCACTGCGGTACTTTACTGAGTGCTTGGGGTCAGATTGTATTATTTATTATCTGCAAAAGAAATGGTCTAATTATGAGGTTTTGGATGGATTAAGTTTCCAAATCGACAACATGCACCAGTGTGTTGTGCACAGGGAAAGTTATTTAAGTATGTTCTAAATGATGCAAAACATTTTTTAATGTGTTAATGCCATGAAAAACCATTTTTGCATTTCTTTATAATTCTAGAAATCCTGCAAAAGTTACAATTAAAAACTGTTAAAAATGTCTCTTTTGTTCAACAGAGGTCTGATCAATCTTAACATCCAGCAGTGATTTTAATACGTTCAACTAATTTTTGCTGGTCTATTCGTTTTTCTTTATACAAATTCAAGTCTTTTAAAACTAAGTTGAGATTGTTTGTTTTCATTTCTAATATTATTTTCTTCAGTTAATGATATGAGGATGTAAAATTACAACTCTTATCATGTTGGAAAGTTGAAATGGTACTTCATTTCTTATTATGTTTTGAATGTTCTGATTGATGTCAAGTTTTTTTTTGATAGAAGAGGTTTTAGTAATATTCACTGGAAGTGTTTGTGCTGTATTCTAATGAGGATGTGGAGCTTGGTGAAGTATAAAACAGGAGAAAGTTTCCATCTCTCTAAGAATAGGAACAGAGACAGGCGGTGGGTCACCCTGGTGGGCTCGGCGTCGCTCTGCAGGTCCATGCTGGCGATGACCCAGCTGTCGGAGGGGGTCCGGCTGCTCCACAGCGGCCGGTCGAAGCTCCTCCCTCTGGAGCGCTGCAGCACCTCCAGGCTGCCCGAGCCCGTGACCTGGTACACCAGGCGGAGGCAGCTCCTGTCCGAGTGCTCCAGGGCCGGGCTCAGCAGGACCCCCAGCTTCTCCCCGCCGACTCTGGAGGCGGCTGTGGGGCCCTCCGGGGGTTTCTCCGACGGGTCGTCTGCGTCCACGGCCACGAAGCGACCTGCACAAGAAGGTGTGGAGAAGAAGAAAACATTTCTATTGGGATCTGGCTCAGTTACAGTGGCTGAAACATGTTTCAACCGCAACACTGCTCTTGTATTTTCATGTTATATATCAGTGTTGATGATCATTAAAACAAAACAACAGCAACAACAACAACACAATGGTTGATTGCTGCTGCAGAAAGTGAAGCTAACAAAAGGTAGGAATTCCTACATTTCAGTCAATATCTTTTCACAAAACCTGAATAAGTTTTAATTGATGGCAAATATGTCAAACGTCCACTTTATTTTTCTATTCTAACAAATACATTTAGTGTAAAATACAGTGAAACGTTCAAAAATGGGTTGAATTTGAGCAAGATATGTGTTTTCTACACAATCTCGTTGGCCACGAGAGGGCACAAACTAACAAGATAATCTAACTACATGAATCTCCCCCAAAAGGTTATGTTCATGACATAACTTCACATCCAAGATTGTGATTAAAAATTTGTCATTTTTGAATCATTAAACTCTTAAATTGTGAATGCAGTAACGTCCTCAGCTCTGTGTGTTAGCGCATATTGATGAGAAATAATGTGGTCAGTGAATGCATCATCAATTAAATGGATTTGTATGTTTATCTGGACCGAGCTGCAGCAAAGGTTTACAGAACAGGATGTTTAACATCAGGACGCATGTCCTCAGTCTTTTCTGACTCCGTGTAACATGAAGTTCATTTCTGCGGCTCAGAGCTTCTTTTCCTGCAGCGGAGGCTTCTGAGCTCTTCTCGTTGATCTGTCATTTATTATCCATCCCTGGAATGCCCTCCTTCCCCGGGGCTGCTACATCCTGACCAGCACCGAGCTCATTTTTTTACCCCATACATGGACATACCACCAGGTTTCTTCTTCTCCTTGACAAGAATAAAAACATTACAAATGTTTGTATTGACATGGATGATTCAATCATCTGATGATCACTTCCACACAAAATGACTTCATGAGCAAGTCAATTTCCTTCTTTAGCTTCAGAAGTGGAAAAAAAAAAGGGGGGGGAACATGAAAAGAGCTTCTATGTATTTGACTCCACTCTTCTTGTGCCTGCTGCTCAGAACGGGGACAGGGAAAAAAATGAGCAAGCACTGAGTGCTCCATTAACGTGCCAGCCACTCTGACCTTTTGAAAAAAATGGGGGGAAAAAAAGAAGAAGCCGGCGGCAATGGACAATGGAAACAGGAAAAGAGAAAGTAGTTGACGTATCCTGGAGAGAGAAGACGAGACAGGCGGGAACAGCAGAGGAGAGAGCTGTGGTGGAAAAGACTCGACCAAAGCTTTTTACTGTTTACTGATTACAAACATAAATGCAGATAGCACAGCGAAACCTACAGATCTTAGGATACGTCTTTTAAGGCAAAAACAACAAATGTGAAGCAATTAGCCTGTGTTGATTTAGGAGGCAATTAATCATCAGGAATAACAGCTGATAGCCTAGCTTAGCATGGAGGCTAGTAGCTGATAGGAACAGCTACACCTGTGTGCAACATTAAAAACAACTATTTTCAAACAAAATAGTTGTGAAAACGCTCCTTTGTCATCTTATCAGGCAGTTGAGGATTAAGAACACATGTACGTAGTGTAGCTTAGCATAAAGACTAGCAGCTGAGCGAAGCGACAAGCTAGAGCCATTCAAATTCAATAGAAATGCAGCAACCAGAAAAATAAAATACATATTTTAAGACAAAAGCAAATTTGTAGAAATTAGCCTATATTGATTTTGGAGGCAACTATCAAAAATAGCTGCAAATAGCCTAGCTTAGCCCGCATGCAAATAGCTGATAGGAATAGCTACTTCCTGTCTGCAACCTAAAAAAAAGTATTTTTTTTTTACAAAATAGTTTTGAAAATGCTCCTTTTATCTTTTTTTTCTCAGCAGGCAGTTGAGTTCTTGAAACACATGTATCTAGCATAGCCTATCATAAAGTCCAATAGCAGGTAGGAATACCTCGCGAGCATCGTTGCAGATAGCCTCGCAAACCCTAAAGTCAGGGAGCAGGTAAACCCAGCTAGCTATGGGCCATTCAAAGTGAACGAAACGTCAGCTCCCAGCAACACGGAAAACACAAGCTGTAAAAGAAAAAAAAAAAAGCAGTTGCGCACTGGAACATTTTACTCATGCGCCCACCAGTTGTGTGGACTGTTTGTGGTTTACTTCCCAGCAACCTCACCTTGACAACAATGGCACGAGAGGACTGCAGCCAGCTAATGAAACAGTTACACTACATAATTTCCCTCCAAAACCACAAACTGGCAGCGGTTGATGGTGAAGTGGTGAGAGCACATATGACCTATAGCAGCTGGCTCTGCTTCCCTGCTCTTGTCTGTCGTGTTTTAAGTCCTTCATCATGTTATATAACATAGAACGATTTTAAAAGCTGGTCGTTTTGGATTTGGGTCATGTAACCACTGGAAACATGGTCGCACCAACGTATCAAAAGCTGCAATAATACCTTTAAACCAAGGGTTCATTGAATGTATGAGACTGTAATGTCCTCTATCCCAATAGAAGGGCTAAATGGTGCCATTTAGAGGATTTTGAAATTATGACATGTGCAATAAAGAGAAGTAGGAGTAACTAAGAAAATGTTTCAAATAAAAAGGCGTCGCTTTTGGGTTTTCGTTTCAGAAAAGTCTCAGACTCCATCTCTGTGGAAACACTGTGATTGCACATGCACAACATGGCCATAGCAAACAGTTCTTCTGCACATGAGCAAGTAGATGACCAGTAGCAACAATATTTCCTCCACAGATACCCCCAGTCCATAGTCTCCTGGTACTTGGTAGTTTTATAGTTGAGTCACATAATCACAATCCAACTTGGTCATCTGTCCATACAAGTGTCTGTGTACTCCCCGTTATTAGTGTTCATTACGTCTTGTTCTCTTTGCACATGTGTGTGTGGTTTCAATACAAAAACAACCAACAGCACCCACTGGTGGTCCTACATGCTAACTACATCGTTTCCAGCATTTCTGCAGTTCAGATGTAAGGAGGCATCGTTGCTGTGTTCATGCGAAACTTTTCTGAAACAAAAACACAAAAACTATGCGTTTTCACTTGAGAAGTTGTCGTGTAAACAGAGTATCAGACTGCTCAAGCTAATCCTGGACAGTTAAACCAACTGTTTGACTTTATTTGAACAATTCCTAACCGATTTTAGCTATTATAGATGTTTTAGTCATTTAAAATATTTCTGCATTTTGCTGTTATACTTACTTTACCTTTGTCATTAAAGTACAGCAGAACTCAATGAGTCACAATCTACAGAATGGACTTTAAGTATTCACACCAGACCTTCCACTGCAGTCATGACTGTGTGATAAAACTGAATTATTTCAAACAATAATTCATCTGTGTTGAACTGCATGCTAAAGAGTTCAAACTGCATGTTTCCAACAAGCCACAGTGTTTCTGCAAGAATACAAACCATATAATCTCCAATTGGCTTTGTGCGCACTACACAAATACACAGATCTTGGATGTGGGTGTGAACAGCACTCATTCATATCAGCTGGAGCACCAAACCAGCGCAGATGCCTAAAAATGTGCGCTCACTGGCTCCAGATGTTGGGATACACTGCAGCCAATGCAGACCAGATGGGCTTGTTTTCGACGTTGCCACACCAAACCTGAGCTGCCATGCATGCAGCACTTGCTGCAGAGCACCCGGGATGCAGTGTGGCATCCTCTCACGCACCATCGCTGTGCAGAATCCAGCTGTGGAAGTCTGCGTCTGACGTGTATCCGCAGGTGTTGGACTCGAAGCTGCATGAGCCCGGCAGCAGCTGGCTGTGAGCCTGGATGGTGGCTTCAAGTGGAGAGAAAGAGAGAAATAAACAGAGGAAGAAAGAGGAAAAGAGAGGAGAGAGGCATCATTAGACGAGAGCGGATGGTGAGAATGAATCATCGGACTGGCATCGACAAAAACATGCCCTCATGCACCAGCAATGGCACCAAGTCCTCACCAGCAAGAGTCAGGAGGTAGAAGACAAGCATTGCAGCTTTTTGTGAGGACAAAACAACAACTGAAAAAACTTTAACTCTTGCAGGAAGAAAAGCAGAAGCAGGTCTTAAATCCACTGAGACCGGAATGCAAAAAGTTTGCAGCAAAGTTAAGTTTTCTGAAGACTTTTCTTGCGTGTGTCGTCTTGAGTGTCTCTCCAGCTCGCAGACTGGCAGCACACTGAAACTCTTCCCCCGAGGAGGAGGAGGAAGGAGGAGGAGGAGGAGGAGGGAGGAGGAGAAGGAGGAGGAGGAGGAGAAAGAAGGTGAGTGATGAGCTGACAGCGATTCAGTGAGAGAGTGAGTAGAGAAGAAGAGGAATGAACTGAAATCAAACAGGAAAACCTACCCCAGCCTGTTCAAAACTTTTCTTTAAAGCCCCTGTTCATGGTCAAACGTCTCTTCATGAGGCCGAACCTCCAGATTTACACTCAGAATCCAAACAGCCAAACCCTAGATTTCCATATAAATCACCTGCAGCAGCGATGAGGCAGTTTTCTGTTAGAAGACGTTTGTATAAACTCATAAAACTTGTTGCAGAGTGGAGGGATGGTCTGAATTTGGCCTGAGTTGCGAGTTGCAGATGTTGAACATCACGGAACTTCTACCGGTCCAATCCACCCCCGGAGACCGATTTCTCATTGTGTAGAGGCAATTAAAACCACATTTCAATACATGGAGCTGCCATTAATAAGACTGATTCACAAAAGATTCAGAGGAATTAAAGCAAGAACACAATACAGTATGTACAAATAAGTCTCTGAAATTGGATCAAATTAACTTAGTTCTTCTGTTTAAACACCGACATCGTCCACAGGGTGAAGGTACTCATGAACAAAACCTTCTGCACACATGATGAGCCCACTTATGCATATATGAAAGAGCTTCTTTTTTTTTTCTATCTTAAGGCAAGGAAAAGCCAAAGAGGAAAGGTTTAGGTCTTTGTCAAAGCCTTCAGCACTTTCTTGACACGAAAATGTTCAGGTGGAGTCTAAGGTCAAATTTCAGAGGTCAAAGGTCAAATGTAATATAGCAGCAACCCTGACAATAAAACGCTCGGCACGCCCTATTATGATGGGTCTGATTGGTCCACTGAGGGCCGGAGAAACATTCAGCCACAGGCCGGTCATTCTAGTAGCTTGTTTTACGTGATCCCATCAGACCGCTAGAAAGACTATCTTGTGTTGACAGCAGCTTAAAAAAAAAGAATCTGTTCAGTTCAAATCTCTGCAGAAAGCTGCAGATCTTTTCGTCGTCTTGTAAATCAGTCTTAAATGATTTTTTTCTTTTCTTTCTGTAAACACAAAACTTTTCTAAAATTAAATCAAAGGTAATGGTGTCTTCATTTCACAAAAGCTTTAAATGTATTGTCCGAGCTTCATTACTATTAGTATGGGGGGAAAAAACCCAATTGAACTCATCAGTCATATATTTTATATAGTCATGTAGCCACATATTATATCAAAATGTATCATATGAACCTTAATTGATGCTAAGAAGTTTCATATTTATTTATTAGTATTTCATTTTATAGTTCAAGTTACACAGTTATGTTCAGTAAGTCTTTAGGCATGGTTATGTAAAAAAAAAAAAAAAAAATGCAATTACCTTTGAAAATAAAGGCAAACAGAGGCCAACATCCTGTGAGGAGGCCAATTTGCTCTCCTTGCACTTTCAAAACACAGTGACATCAAGTGGCCTTTACTAGTGCAACCTACCTCAAACAAGTGTTTTTTTTAAACTGGGTACGTGTGAACGTGGCCTCAGACACACAGACAATGTTACGAGCACATACACAAGACGAGGAGACACCGGGAGTGCTGACAGAATGTGACCATTATGCAAATGCTTAATGTTCTTTTAAGAAAGACATCAGTGAGGATCCGACGTGGATGAAGAGAACAGAAGAAATGGACATCTACCAACATGGGGAAAGCCGCTGAATCTTGAGATTAAAAAAAAAAGTTAAAAGGACCATGTTTGTTCCATATGCAAAAAAATAAAAATGCAGCTTCTAAACTCTGAAACACCTCAGGACCGCAGCCTTGCAGAAATGGAATGGCGTTTAGAGTGATAAGATAATAAATTAGGAGCATGGTTGATGTGAAGATTTTACTTTTAAAGTTCACATTTGTTTTCCATCTGCGCGACACACTTTCTCAGCCTGGTTCCTTCTCCTTCCCCACTGTTACATGATACTCTTTTACACTCTGCCTTCTTTTCTCATGTGGTCATGAGCAGAGGTGAATTCTCTTCCGAGTGTTCAGAGGGGCGATTCCTCCTCCTTTCATCAGAAGTTTTGGACTTTTGAGAAGGACCTCATGCGTTCAAATGTCCTTTTTCCCTGCGCTTACATTTCTGTCTGTCTTCATCCACCGGTCATCTGTTTCATTTCCTGGTGGTCTGCGCACGGAACAAGACAGAAGGCGCACAAACACAACCGTTGCCAGGATTGGCCATGTGCAGCACACGCAGAGGGGATTGCTTGCATGTTGATACAGATATTACATGTTCTCCTCAGTATGTGATTCACTGCCAGAGTCAGGCCCCACCCGGACCCTCCACCCTTCTGCTGAAAGGGCCACCGCCTGTGCTCAGAGTTCAAACCAAGAAAAATTGTTATTGTAATAGTCGTGTCCTGAAAGCACAGGTGGTGTGGTGCGGTCTGTACAGCTACATCTTCATCTGTTTCTCCATCAGATTCACCATGTTCGACTTACACCAATGACTCAGAAGCAGATTTGGTTTTTATATAGTTTATTGGTTTTGTGGTAAAAAAAAACAAAAACAAAAAACAAACAAACATCATTTCACAATAATTCATGAATATAATATGAAAATATGAGCCCTTCCTCCTCACGGTGACCAGTTGTTAGAGTCAACCTGGGCCGTGTTCTCCCTGTACATACATGTGTTTCCTCTGGCTACGCCGGTTTCATCCTACAGCCCAAAACCTGCGTGTGAAATTTTGATGACTCAAAAGCTCAACACAGCCGTTTCGAGGCACTTTTCGAGAGAGAAAAAAGAAACAATGCCACATGAGCAAAAACCCAGAACCTGCATAACCAGACTCCGAGGTGGAGACTTCCTGCTGCTCTGCTTGGGGATTGACGGTGGAAGAAGAGAAAAAAGAGAGGACAGACAGAGTGTTGGGAGGGATTCAAACCCTGGTTTGTTCCGATAATAGGCAGAGATGCTCTATTAGAATTAAAGCTTCTCCACTGCTCACTGAGAGGTGAACCGTCCAGGAGGGAGACTGGCTCCAGCTTCCTGGGACTCCTCAAAGCTGTAAAGAAGATGAATGGATGAGGTTGGATTTTTGATTATAGCCGTGTGAATTTGACCAACAACAAATTGCTGATTGTCTGCTGTTGCCAATCTTAAGATAGAGATAGAGATAAAATAAAGAGAGGACATCGCTGACCCTGAAGGTCAGAAGTGATCTCACCAACAGAAAGAACTTTAGGGTCAAATGTGAATCTGACTTCATTAATTATCACAAGCTCAATGTTTCAGGAATATTATGAATGGAATTATTCAGATCTGCTTGTTTGGTTGTCACCAAGAGGTGAAATGTCTTGCTCACATACTAATTCATGATTTTACACCATGAACACGGCAACTGAATCTCACTTCTGGAAAAATGTAACCCTCTGTGGTCAGGTGATCATTATGTCACCGCCACATACCTGAGGGGAGGAAATAATCACCACTTTAAAAAAAACAAAAACAAAAAACTTTAGGTATAAAGAGATATATTTGTGTAATATTAGCTGTTTAACCATAGGAAGGAAATGAAACAGTCCATTCGTCCAACCGTGAATCCATCAGTTTAAATCAGGTCTGCAGAGGCATACCACACACACACACACACACACACACACACACACACACACACACACACACACACACACACACACACACACACACACACACACACACACACACACACACACACACACACACACACACACACACACACACACACACACACACACGCACGCACGGTGTTCACTGCCCTGGCCCATAGAAAGCTGTGATCGACTGCACAGGATTAAGCAGTATAGGAGATGGATGGAAAATGCAGCATTATAGAGAAAACTAACAACAAATACAACAGATAATGTGCATTTAACCGGCAGTTCTCCCTTCCTACAGGGGTTTATGGTTTTGTTCTATACATCCACTTAAAAGTTTAAAACTATACTTTATGAGATAAAATGTTTATTAATTTATGCCTTGTTTTATTATTCCAACAAGATACAATTTATCTTAGCGGATAGATGGATAGGTGGGCCTTCTGAATATCAGACCCCAAAGAATTTACATAAAGCACAACAATAGTCGTATTGAGGTCATGTTAATACGCCAGATTAAATATGCCAGATTATTCTCTCCCAGGAACACTTTCAGTGATTTTTGTTTCACATTCACTTACACACGATGATGAATGAAATGTATTTTGAGGGACAGAAGGACAATAAAATGTCATACTAGACCTAAATTAAATCTCCTACCTTGTCACAGTATGAGGCAGGTTGTCAATGTTATGGCTGAATGTGGAGGAGGGCTGTGTTACATCATCTCTGTGCCTAAACACCAACAATGGCTTCAATGTGAGACCCAAACTTGTGTAAATATGACAATATCGTGTTTGTATTGAGGAATGAAGCTCCACTGAACCCCCCCCCCCCCCCCCCCCCCACCACCACCCCAACCCTCCAGGCAGCCAAACACTGGTGAGCACGCTGGGTTCGCTGGTTTTCTGCTTGATGAGAGACACGTCAGTGCTGAAACATTGATGTGTGTTAATTCCACTGATGGGCCGCCTGTACATGGACAGTATATCTTCACTTATGTATGCATGCAGAGAAATAGTGTGTGGGTGTGGTGTGTGTGAGGAGAGAAAAAAAAACACAAATAATTGATGTGTTTTCTGGAAATAGCTCGACTCTGACCTGGACTCAGAGGAGGAAACATAGGCTGTGTGACATGCGTTGAAGCTGGCAGCCCAGCGGTAACGTTACCTCAGATACTCTCGGGTGACCTGGTTCTGAGCGCCTGCACTGTCGGTTTTTTGCAGCTTTCTCATTGGCTCTGATTCTGGTAAAAAATAATAAACGCCTCTGCATCCTCCCGGAAAAGTTCACAGGCTCATTTTACAAAAGTGTGCAGGCCGTTAATGTGGCTGATCCCGCTGCAGATGATGATGATGATGATGATGATGATGATGATGATGATGATGATGATGATGATGATGATGATGATGATGATTACGATGATGACGATAACAGATTGACTGCCATAGTTACCACTACACACTTCCCTCATTTCATCACATGTTGTCACGGTAACGGGCTCCCTGTGTCTGTTACTTTAGGTGAGAAGGCTCGGATATGGAGATGTGCATGGAGCCCCCCCAACACGGCCCCCATGCTGTGCAGTGCAACCAGCTTCCATGAGTCTCATAATCCACACATCTATATTCTACTGTGTGAGCTCAGCAGGAGATCAGCAGGAGATCAGCAAGCGATCAGCAGGAGATCAGCTGGCGACCATGCGAAATAGAAAACATTTTTAAAATACATTTCATTTTTTAAATTGAAAGCAAATGGCAAAGAAATGTACATTAATCATGTGGAGCATGTAGCATTGCTGGTGTGTGAGCCCACGAAACACTTTAGCATGTAGCATGTAGCATGTAGCACGGCTCAGTAAAATCCTCCTTGATCTACTGAGCGGTTAATGTAACGAGCGCTCCAAGTGTCTCTGGTGGTTATGTTGCTGGTGTTGTACCAACTGGCTTTAACTTCCTGTTAATATTTTGGCAGAAAATAATTCAGTCTGTGTCACTTTGTCATTCCCATTATTATTAAAGAATCTTCTGACATTGTTCATCCTCGCTTGTTTTCCATTTCCATTGTATAATTCATATCTTTGGGTCATTTTAGCCACTAAACATCTACTTAAATCCCATTTTGTGAACCAGAGTCTAAAATAGAGCTGAATTCATTAAATGAGTTAAATGACTCATTTCCTCAAACAAGTTCTCTAGATCAGGAGTGTTTTTCATATCATTCTTAATTTATTAAGTATATTAGTCAGGCAGAGCTCCACTACAAAAGAGAGCGGTTGTGTCACCAAGAGAAAAGTCCCAAAATCGCCTGTTGCAAGCAAGTGAGGGAGACGACAGACATAAGAAAACCGTCTTAAAGTACATTTTGTCTGATATCAGGCCTTGAAGATATTTGTTTAAAAAGTCAATGATTTCTTTGACGTTTTTAACATCTGGTTGATGTTTTTCAGGCTGGACTGGAGACTTTAACCTGCAGACCTTTTGTTTGAAACCCCTGCTGAAACTATAGTTGAAGTGGTGGAGGAGGATGAAGGCTGGTGGATGAAGAGGAGGAAGGAGGCTGATGGAGGAGGAGGAGGAGGAAAGAGGTTAATGGAGGAGGAGGAGGAGAAGGAGAAATGAGGCTAATGGAGGAAGAGGAGGAGGAGAAGAGAGGCTAATGGAGGAAGAGGAGGAGGAGAAGAGAGGCTAATGGAGGAAGAGGAGGAGGAGAAGAGAGGCTAATGGAGGAAGAGGAGGAGGAGGAGACGAGAGGCTAATGGATGAGGAGGAGGAGAAAAGAGGCTAATGGAGGAGGAGGAGGAGGAGGAGACGAGAGGCTAATGGATGAGGAGGAGGAGAAAAGAGGCTAATGCAGGAGGAGGAGGAAAGAGGCTAATGGAGCAGGAGAATCAGGAGGACTAGAAAGGAGGCTGATGGAGGAAGAGGAGGAAGAGGGGGAAGAGGAGGATGGAGCCTGATAGAGCAGGAGAAGCAGGAGAAGGATGGAAGCTGATGGAGGAGGAGGAGGAAGAATGAGACTGATGGAGGAGGATGATGACGAAGGAGGCTGATGGAGGAGGACGAGGAAGAATGAGGCTGATGGAGGAGGAGGAGGAGGGAGGCTGATGGATGAAGAGGAGGAGGAAGGAGGCTGATGGAGGAGGAGGAGGGAGGCTGATGGATGAAGGGGAGGAGGATGGAGGCTGATGGAGGAGGAGAAGGAGGTGGACTAGGAAGGAGGCTGATGGAGGAGGAGCAGCAGCAGCAGGAGGAGGAGGAGGAGGAGGAGGAGGAGGAGGAGCGCAGCACTCACGGACGTGAAGCGCCGCTGTTCGTGCGTTATAGAGGCGCTTTGTGCGTCGTTAATCCGCTCTGATGTCACGGTGCGGGGGGAGGAAGAGGGGGAGGAGGTGGCGGAGGAGGAGGGGCTGCTGAGCTCTCCGATTTAATCCGCGCAAGTTGTCTGGAGGGACAAGCCGAGCCGAGCCGAGCCGAGCCAGTCGGAGCAGCGACCGGGGAGCAGGACGCGGAGCGGCGGAGGCTGCTGGAGATGCGCACCGGGGCCTGTCCTCCGCTGGCATGCAGGTAAATGACTGAATGTCCTTCACGCTGCATCTGCTGATCGTTGGAAGGGGAAAAAAAAAACAGCAGCGCTTTTCAGCCAGCTGACAGTTAATGTCCCTTTAAAATAGACGCACAGGAAATGCGCACCGCAATCCAGGATAAGTCCGATCATTCCACTGACCAGTCATCGATTATGGCCAAAATAAGGAAATCCTCTGGCCTTTTAGCGGAGTAAAAACAGTTGAAGGCCACTGGAGGGGGATTTCAGCATTCAGAATAAATGCACCTGCCAGTTCTGCACTTGTTTGTGGACTAATCCTCCTCCTCCTCCACAGCACAATGCAATGTGACTGCGATACATCCCAACATGGACCAAATGCTTCCTCAGTGTGTGTGAGCAGGAATCACACTTCAGATGTGCCCGCTGATGCAGCTGATGTTCAGTTTCAATCATGTTTTATTTGTATTTTTTTATTTTTATTTAATTATCCAGATCGATCATGAGACGTCCTGTCGCAGTGTGATGTGGTCTAAAGACACTTGGAGGACTTCATGTCTCTTGCTACATAATGTGAGAACAAATGATAATCATCACATCTGACAGTCTGGAGGGTTCATCCCTCATTTCATGCCAGGAATCAGAAAATTATTCAGATTTGTTCCTCACTGTGGGAAAAGTTTCGATTATAGAGGAAAGACAAAGTCCTGTTTTTCCATCTTTTTGGTGACAAGAATGGATTGTTCATATGAACGTGTAAAGTGATGATGTCCACTGCTTGTTCAGGTTCATTTCAGTAATAGTGGTTTCCAACCCGGGGTCGGAGGACCCTCTCAGGGGCTAAAGCAGACATTTTGTGGCTTCCTGTGGTTTTCACCTGTCAAAGAAACCCATGATAAGAGAATTTTCTAGGATCCAGAAGGAAAGAGGAAATTTCCCACTATTTGTATGTGTTGGTGAGAGTGGGCGTGTCCAATACTGTTTGTCTGAACTGTAATGTTTTGACTAATCAAAGGTCAGAGAAGGGGAATCCTTCCTTTCCTGGAAAGAAAGTGGATTGTTGTTAGATTGAGTTGTCATGGAAGTATTGCTGCAGGTTGTTTTTTTTATTTTTGTGTGCCAGTTTAGCTTCGCCGACCTGTTTCATAAGCAGATGACATTTAAAATACCTATGGCAGAGAACTTGGGCTGCACAATACACTGCATAGTTATTGTTTGTTTGTTTGTTTTTAATCTCAGATGGTTCATGTTGTGAACTATACCCCAATACTTGAAAGCATCATTGCATATCACAAGTTCAACCAATAATGTGTGACCCTTTCCGTATTTTGAATGAATCAATTGTTTTAAAAGATTGTAAACCTTAGTCATGGGAGCAAATGTTACCAACTCGCTAGCTAGCCAACTGGCAACGTCCAACAGAAAAAAAAGTGGAAAAATACACAAAAAATTACTAGCGTGACAAGAATGTGTTTCAGGATGAGAAGTTTATGGTTTTGTCTCAGACCTGGCAACCCTGCTTGGAGGGGCCAGTTGTGAGTAGTTTTATAGTGGCTGGCAAGACGATGAGACTGATGTCAAATTACAAGGGAGGCTTAACTTGAAATTGAGCACAAGAGGTTCTCTTCTATCCCGAACACATGATCAGGAACAATCTCATGTTGTTATAAGAATATTATCTTCATTACACAGCACCTTTAAAAACAACATTTACAAAGATCAAAGATAAAGACAAAACTTAAAAAAATAAAGCGCATGAGAAAAGCAGGATGAAACTCAAAATCAGAAATAAAACAGAGTCGATACATTTTTAAAGTGGTTTAAGCTCTAATTACACGACAATGTGAAAATGCAATTTTTGTGTTTTCGTTTCAGGAAAGTTTTGCATTTACATGGAAATGCTTTGAAAACGATGTCCGTTTACAAGGAAATTGACAAAACCACCAAAAACAATGTAGTGATTGCATGCTAAGCCACAAGTTGGCACTGTGGGTTTTTTTTTTTTGGGGGGGGGGGGGATGAAACCACACACAGGTAGGCAGGGGACAGTGGGTTATAATTGAAACAATTGAAAGCACACAGACATTCATATTGACAGACAAAGTTAGATTGCTATAACAGGTGACTCTCAACTGCAACACTACCAGGTCCCATGAGAAAATGACTGATAGTCATGACAACAGCTGTGTTGTACATGTGCAGTAGCAACGTCTCTGAAAAGTTGCATCCTTTCCCTCGTTTCCATTGAGACGTAGTCGAAGTATTTTCAAAAACGTCCTCCTTGAGAGCCGTTTTCAATATTGTCCTTGTCTCTGATCACTGAGTTTTGCATTTTCACCTGAAAAACGTGTAATCGGGGCTTTAAAAGCAGTCTCTGATTCTGTCAGTTTGATTTTCTCAGACTGATAGAAAAAGCTTGATAACAGAGTTTTTTTGTTTGATCTCTACTTTATAAAAAACAAAAACATTTTGATTGGACTCTCACAGACATTTCATGATGCCGTTTTTGACACTCCCGGTGAAATTGCAGCTATAAAACATAAAGAGTGTTATTGACATTTTCTCGAGATGTGAGTTATTTATAATCTGACTGACTGAATGATGCAGAAAATAGCAGGTGCACTGATGTGACGGCTAAGTGCTCGTTAATAGATGTGATCATTCAAGGACTTTACGTGTCCACACGGTACACCCACGTGTGTTGTTGTCAGCAAGTGTTTGTCGGTATAAGATCAGCGAGTTAATGGGCCGGTAAATCCCCCCCCGCCCCGCAGCTTTCACTGCAGCCTGACAGATGGATGTGCAGGGCTCGGCTCACGGCTCTGCAGGCTTGGTCCGGCTCAGCGCCGAGCTGCCGGGACCATCTGTAACCCCGGCGACCCCGGCTCCCCGCAGACCGCCCCCCCCCGTCCGCCTGCCGACGCTCGGCCTCGAACTCCGTCCGGGACGTTCGCCGTCCCGGCAGTCCGCCCTCGCTCCTGCCGCTTCCCCGTCGCGTTTTGAGCCTGGCGGCGGTGAGCCGCGCTCAGGTTACAACGTCGGCATTAACCTTTGACCCCGCGTGTCTCATCTCCATCCAGCATATTCAATTATTGAGTTCTGCCTGTATAAAAATGAAAACTATCTCGTGTGAACCATCTGCTGCCTCACAAAGCAACATCAAGCCCGTAGACTCTACAGATTAACAAAACATTACGGTGGAAACAAACACTCCGTCCACCATAGAAAAGCAGGAGCCTTCAAAATAACAGCTTCTCAGGTCTGCTGCATTTTCTAGAAAGTACCTTTTTCGGGGTTTCTTTAAATCTAATCTTGGGAATCTCTTGACATGTGATTGCCGGTGCCACCCTGAGGGACTCCGCTTGGGAACCGTGGTCTGAAACAATGATAACAGTGTGCTTGAGACAAAGTACTTGTTGTGGTACCTGTACGAATTATCACCTAAATCCCCGGCTCCTCTTGTCTCTGCCGTGAGCTAATCTGGAGTTTCAGCTTATTGTTTACCCGTGTTTCCCTTTCACAGTGTTCTCACAGGGACTCCTTTGTGGCCACAACACTTAATTGTTTATCAGGGAAACACTTTACAACCTGTTGCACATTAATGTTTGTGTGTGTGTAGAATTTAAGTATGTATCAATTTAAGAATCCGGTATTTCCTGCAGGAAGCGAGGGAGCCCAGAAAAGATGGAAAAAAAGTGAAAACCAGACTTTGATTCTCCATGAACACAAATGTTGTTGATTTACAAGGTTAAAAAAGAAACTGGTCACTTGAACATATTTAATTCAAGCTTATTTCTGTAGTGCAAACTACAACACAGCACTTCCAAAGATGAAAACCCAATTATTCTACATGAACAAGTAGATGAGACGGTGGAAAGGAAAAAACTCCTTTTAACAGGAGGAAACCTGCAGAACCAGACTCAGAGGACGAGACTTTCTACAGAACTAGCCTCACAAGTGGAGAAACCTGTAGAACCATTACAAACTATTGACAAATTTTACAAGTTTAACATTATTTTTTTTGAGAATTTGTTAAAAATGTCAGTCGTCATTCTGGCTTGTTTCCTTTTCTCCTCAAAATTGTCCCTCTTTGAATGTCAACATGAGGAACGTGTACAAAACTTATTTGCTTCATCAACATAAAAAAGTGTTCAGAAGTTACTTCCTTAATGTCAGTAAAAAGTAAAAAGGACAGAGTTTGTATGTCTCCATTTTTTATCACCTTCATTCGCTAACAAGCATTCGATGTTTGAGGTTGTCGGATGAATTACATGCGTAACATCACGTTTCATTAGTTTTTCTGTGCACAAAGTCCAGGCTGCAGAACACTGGTAAAGTGCACTTTAAATGAGCTAATGCGGGCTTGATTTCTTGACTTCAGGAATGTCAAATATGTGGCCTGCAGGCCAAAGAAATGGCCGGCCGGAGGGTCGAATCCAGCCTGATTGGTCGAGTTCAAAGATTACAGAGAAGACAATGCAGAAAATATGTACTGATTTAGGTGGCCTATACAGGGCCATTATCACATTGAGACTGGTGTCAAATTACAAGCCCTTTCATGCTGCACATTGTTTGGCTCACTGTTGTTGGAGAGTCTTTCTTTCGCCTGGTTAGGGGAGTTACATTGAAAAACAATATGAAAAATATCAAGGTAATAACAATTGCACTTGAGCTCAACTTCTCCACCTGAAGTGAGGATTCATTATGCGCCTTGTCACATATTAATGGATTCCCGCGATCGTGAGATGAATAACTTATGATAGCAGTAACGGGAGATGCCCGACAGCCTCGATGTGGGTCTTTATAAACAAGCTTCAGCCTTTCTCTTTACCTCGGATGTGACTGTGCACTCGTCCTTTCAGCCTTCTCTGTTTCCACTTAATCATTCCTGAAACGTCTCGTGGGGTCGCGCTCCGGTGTCCTTTCTCAAGCTTGTTGACCTCGGACACGGCGTGGCCCGCGACAGTAGATAACTGATGGATGCCCCGATCGCCTCGTCATATTGAATAAATATCAAACCGGAGCTTTTCGTTCACAGAGGGCATTTATTATTCAGATGCCCGATCCATTCCTCTCTGTCAGGTCTTATCAGATACCAGACAGAGGTCCCTCCTCCTCCTCCTCCTCCTCCTCCTCCTCCTCCTCCTCCTCCTCCTCCTCCTCCTCCTCCTCCTCCTCCTCCAGTGCCATCTGCCAGCAGCTGGTGGATGGATGAACACGGGACAGATTAAAGTGCACTGTATCCCAGAGGATTTAGACTTTCGCTATTAGTCGCGTAGAGACAGGGAGCCCCCAATGTGACATTTAGCCTCGGTGTTTCCTTTCCCGTAGCACGAGAACGCGCCAAAGGAAACACGTGAAAATACAAGCCGGAATAGCGAAACACAAGTTATTGTCGTTAGTGTCGGCGTACATCGACTGGATTTGCTGCCAGAAGAATGAATGACTGAAATATTGACGTGCGCAGACAGTCCGGCTGCCATTTAGATGGCGCAAATTACATGGATGCATCAGTCAAGATCGATATGGGCTGGTTTTAGTCCTTTTTGCTTGTAAGAAGGATTGTTGGAGACGTTGATGAAATCCCCCTTTTTTTGTGTGGATTTATTGTGTGTTATCATGTGTCTGTTTATTTGCTGAGCTCACGATTACATCCTTTCCTGAGGGCATTTTGGGATTGTAGCACACGGATGTGTTACCATTGAGATATTCATCAAGTGTCAGGTATTAAAGTGTCTCATTGAGCATCATTTAATACAAACCTATTAGCGTCTGGAAGAGTGAATTAATGGTTTGTTGAACCGCTAGTTTACAGTTTTTGTGTCTTGCTAAACAAGTCACAGCTTCAGTATGCTTCAAGCTGAAAATAGATAGTAGCAGTCATTGTCTGACAGTCTCTGAAGGCAGAGTCTCTATGGTTACACGCAACAAAGTCAAGGGATAAGAGTTGGATAACTTGCTCCCAAAGCATGATGACGCTTAAATGTCAAACAAAGAAAGAGTACACCTGAGCACTGCCAGTCAACCCTGAAGACTGCAGTTCACTAAAGTCCTAATGGCATTTAGTCTTGTTGGAATCCTACAGAGAGAAACAGAAGTGTACTGGGAGGTGAGAGTAGACAGTCGGTTGTAGACATTACGATGTACTATGTTGAAAATAGAACTACATCCTCAATGTTAAAAGCAGGTATGGCTAATTCAGCTTAGGATATCTGCCCATATTGGTATAGATATTTGTTGTTATCAAGCATGAACCGTGCAACTCAAACAAGGGAGTTTTATAAAAAGTGATTATTTACATCACTCTATACCAGAGGTCTCTAATGGTCCTTGGGACACGGTGTTTTGCATGTTGTTTGTCTTTCATGACTGAAATAAACCTGATTGCAATGAGAGGCTTTGTTTATCCTTAGATTCAAACCCTGTTTACCTAACAATGTTTTAAAGTGAAAATGGAAAAGTATTTTAGGGGCCTGTTTACATGACAACAGTTTCATTACAAAAAAACAACTAGTGGCCTGCCATGCTAACTACAGTGTTTTCAGTGTAAACTCTGATCTTTCTGAAATTCAAATGTAAAAACTACTCATTTTCATTTAAAACGTTGTCGTGCAAACGGAGTCTTAGATGTGGTGAAGCAAGGGAAAATATAAAACATGCCGGGGGGGGGGGGGGCAACCAGGATCCTGGTTGAAGGCCACTGTTTTGTACCCTTGAAATCAATTTCAAAAAGCTTGAATGGCTTTCAGCCTGATGCCTTGGACCAGTATTCTGTGTTTTTGAGAAGTTGTTGGAAAAATGTTCTATCTGTTGACTTCTTTATCACAATCACCTTTTTTCCTGTTTCTGTTTTTCCCAGATATTCCTGTGATCAGGGTTTCATTGGAGACAAGAGGGGCATGTTCTGAAAATTTGGAGTTGCCTCACAACCCAGCCATGAGCCATAGGTACCTGGAAGAGGAAGCAGGCGAAGAGCACAGGGCAGCTCTGAGGAGCAGGCAGACCAATGGGCCCGCTGGAGAAGCTCCTGTGCGTCGGTCCTGGAGGCCCTGCCAGATGCTCAATCAGGACGGGGAGATCAATCCCCACCATCACCATCAACATCACCATCATCACCCTCATCACCACCACCATCCACCTGCAGGTCGGGGTCCCCCACGTCACCGCCGGCGGCCTACATCGGGGCAAGGGCAGGGTCAGAACCAAGCTCAGAGCCCTGGTCTGGCCCCAGTGACGGCTCCTTTAAAGTCGGATGGAGGCGAGAGTCACGATACCGAACCTCGCCCTGTTCAACATCCCCGAGCAGCTGTAACACGCTACCGCCGCCATGGAGACCCTAACCCCAGACTCAGAAATAACAGACAGCGGCAGCCATTCAGAGAGATTCAGGACTCTTCTCCAGGTGAAGATGAGCGAAGAGTTTCAGCTGAATTACAGGTGCAGCAGTGCTCATCAGCTGATGCTGTCGTAGACAAATTGCAGGACAGTGCATCCATTCATCAGACTCCTGTTGCTGTGGTTGCTCCTACTCCACTTTCCCCTGATCCTGTCAGTCAGACTGTCCAACCTCCCCCTCAACCACCTCTTCCGCCTGATGATGTGATGGAGGACCTTCAGGAGCAGAAATCAGGAGGTGAAGAAGCATCAGAGGAAGTCAAAGAAAACAGTGCTGCTGCTGAAGAAGAAGAAGAAGAAGAAGAAGAAGAGGTGGACTGCCATGCAGCCACAGATCTGCAAAGCTGCAACCTTGATGACACAGCTAATGAACGTGCCGAGCAGGTGGAAGAGGATCAGGAAGAAGTGATGGACAATGTAGAAGAGGATCCTGCAGGCCAGGGAAGTGAAATCACAGATCTCTGCTCTGACACAGAGAGTGCTGCCTCTCTCAGCATGGATGGGCCACTCCACAGTCCACCACCTCTCCAATCACCAACTCCTCCTTCGTCCCCTGATGTTCCACCTTTTCCCCAGCTGGACCACTTCAGTGAGGACACCAGTATGAGCCCCGTACCTGACAATGATATGCTACCAGACGAAGACGACGAGGATTGTTCTGAATCATGCTCATTGTCCCACTCCACTTCTTGCTCTGACTCTTATCCAAAAACCTATGCAGAGTTTTATACAGAATCTCATCAGAAGACTTACCATGAGCCTGCCTACTCAGAGCCAAAATCTCATCCAAACTCTTTCCCCGAACCTCTCAAGACCTCATACCCCGAGCTACACAAGGAACCGCGCAGACGGAGGACTGAGCTTAACACGGCACCACAGGCATGTCACCAAGAGACCCTCAACAACTGGAGACAAGAGAATGTACAAAAAGGGACCTGTAACTCCCCGACTGAGAGTTCACACCATGCCCTGAGGCCAGGGAGGGATCGCGGTTTACGCCACTCCCCTCCGGACCGCTCTGTCGGCTGCCGCTTGCACCACTACGATGGTCAGTCTGATGGCGAGAGTGACAGAGATGATCATAGCCCGCTTCCTAAAAGCCACAGGCATGCATCAAAACAGGAAACCCAAGCCAAGACCTCATCATCCGGGCAGAGCAGTTCAGGGGAGGCCCAGGACGAGCGGGGGGAGGAGGGTACGAAGGGCTCAGGAGACGCCATCAGCTTGGCTATCAAGGACATCAAGGAGGCCATTGAAGGGGTGAAGACGAAGATGGTACGCTCACCATACACACCCGACCAACCTGTGGAACCAATTTGGGTGATGAGGCAGGAAGTGAGCCCCACAGAGGAGGCATACCCACTGCAAACTACGACCGGCCATGTGAGTGTCACTTCACCATAAGCCCTTATTGTTTTCTGTTCTGCGCAGACAAGTCGGTGCAGGGTTTGTGTAAAAGGGTATTTTGTCCATCCTTGAAGACTGAGATGGAAAACTGAGCTTTTACTAAGCTTCCTTGTAACAGACCCTATCTGTCCTGATTCTTGCAGTTACAAGGATTCTTTTGTGTTGGCGGAGGCTAAAAATAAGATCTATCAAACAGAAGCTGAATAGAAAGCTGAATCTGTGGCATTGTAGTTATGCTGTACATCATACAGTTTCCGCCAGTAAGGAAAAAAAATGTAACTACAGAATATAATCAGAATGAATCAGCATGAAACTTCAGGTTCACAAGTTTTATCACACTTAAGCTACAAGTCTCTGACATTTCAAGGTTTCTCAAAGTCAACTTTGGGTTCGATTCAGTAACTTGGGAGTCGCACTACAACAAAACTAGTTTGTATGTAACGTGCTTTCCCCTCCCCCACACCAACCACACCACAGTTGGCAACACTTCAGTTGTACCTTAGAAAGTTTAGACTGATTGACCAGTGGAACGTTTTTGGCATCATTAGCATAATTTAGCCGACGTCATAGAGTATTTGTCCGATGACTGTTTACTCTACTGACGTCGCAGATGAGATCATGAGAAGTGAGTTCACCTCACCTCTTTCAGGTTAAGTAGGAATCTTTCAGCGAGCACTAGATTTCCTAAAGCTATGATTGTTGATGGTTTTTGAGACAGAGACAAGTTGAAGTGTTGTTAAAAGTATCAATTTTGATATTACTCGCTCAAAGCACTCGTATACTGTTGGTTTGTTTATTGTTGTTATGTTTATTGTTGGTATGATCGTCTTTTAAAGCCTCCAGATCACAACAAAGTAAAGAAAATGTTCAGAGATTGCAAACCAGCTTTCGGTGCAATGTTCAAATTTACGTAATACTGAACATGAAGAACATTTTAGAAAAACTCTATTTAGTCTTGTCAGACACTTTTTGGGTTGCATTTCAGAAGTTTTCCTTTATCTGTCTTTGAGTACAAACTATATGGGCTGAATAGAGACTTTGCCTGACATTGGCTGGTAGTCTGCACTTTTAAATTATGTCATTGCTTCCTGGAAGTTATACAAGAAATTTCAGCCTTGGCCGTCAATTCATTTAATGACGCCTGGATTAGTGCCCAAAATTTTGACTCATACGTCCCCTGAATTAGCTGCTTGCAAGAGTTGTTCTCAAAGATCTGCAGTTTTTTAATATCCGCTTTTCTTTTTCCTCTCCTCAGTCTTCTCCTCACTCCCCCTCCCAGTCAGTCACCGAGTCTCCGTCCCGCTATTCTCCCGCGAGTCCTCTGAGAGCCGAGTCATCCAGGGCGCCAAATCCCCAACACTATCACCAACAGCAGCCGCAACACAACCATCACCACCAACACCACCATCACCACCACCCACAGCAAGGCCCCCAACCGCAGCAGAGGGACGCGGCGAGGCCGCCGCAGACGTACGCTCAGCCCCAGACGTACAGCGGGCACACGGCGCCTCATCAGCATCAGCAGTGTCAGCGTCAGCCGCAGGCCCCCGCTCCTCAGACACGAGCTCCGGTTCAGCCACAGTCGCCTCCACAGAAGCCCACCGTCCAGGAGGTGAGACGCTCAACCTCCGAGTGTCGGCCACGTTCTCAGAAATGAAAAGATTCATTTCATTTCGCAAAAGTTTCACATTTGCAGATCAGTGTTTTGAAAACGATGTCAATTTCCATGGGGACGTCAGAAACGCTGAAAAATGATGTAGTTCTTTGTTGGTTGTTTTTGTACTGCACACACATTTGCAGAGAACAAGACGCTATAAACAATAACGATGGAAGTACACAGACATTCTTATGGACAGACGACCAAGTAATATTGTGTCAGGAGAATTTCTTAAGCTGTTGTTTGGATTCCATCACCTTCTCACCTCCAGTGAAAACCGGCCTCTTTTGCATGTAACACCTTCAACAAGTTCAAAATAAGGAGACGTGTTTTAATGGAAATGATTCATAATTTAACTTCAAATTATTTCCTATGATTAGAAATAAATGGACAAAAAAAAAAAAAAGAATCCCCCTGACCCCTAAAGAACTTATGGGGGCAAAGCCACAGGAAACAAAAAGCTCTTTGGTTCTACCAAATGGAAAAAAGGCCTGTGAAGAAATAAATGACAGGCGCCATTTACATGGCAATGTTTTCAAGTGAAAATCCAAAAGTGCAGAGAGACACTGAAAATGCAACTTTTTGAAAATGTCTTCCAAGGTGGAACTTTTTTTTAAATAGTTTTATAGTTGACAGTCACTGTAACAACAATCCTACTTCATCATCTGTCCGTACGAATGTCCGTGTTCTCGCAATTGTCACTGTTCACAGCGTATTGTTCTCTGCCGCATACGTTTGTGGTTTCAATACAAAACCAATCAACAGCACCCGACATGAAAAACGACATTATTGTCAGTGTTTCTCTCGTTTCCATGTAAACGGACATTATTTTCAAAACGTTGCTGTGTAAACATGAAACTTTTCGGAAATAAAAATGCGCAAATGATGCGTTTTCACTTGACACGTTGTCGCGTAAACATGGCCACAATCCCTGAGCTTTATATTTCCACATACAGCACTGCTACCTATTCACTATTAGCAGGTAGAATTGATCTTTCCTTAATATTTCAAAATATACCTGCCGGGCTCCAGTTTTTCCACATTGACGACAGTGGATGTCTTTAACCTCTGAGACCACCAGTATTGATCTCATAGGAGAAAAGGTGTCTGCAGCCCTCATTGAAGATATCTGGGGGCTCCAGCAACATTTCAGGTGCAATGCACAACTTTTAGAACACGTACAGGCTCGTATATGAGCGTTTCATACATTTATAATCGTATATTTTGGTGTGACACAGGAAGGCCTAACCATTCTCTATAATAAGAACTAATCTTATTTAAGTAGCGACACTTTTGGCTGGTGCTTGATTCTATCAGTCAGAAGAAGTTTCATTACGCTGAGCACCAGGAAACGTGTGGATATTTAGATCTTCAGCGATCTCTGGTCGAGCTGCGTCAAAATGAAAGTCGAGCAGAGAGATAAATCTGCTGGAGGTGAGGCTTCTTTGACAAGGTGTTAATCTGTCAGCAGCCAGAAGGCTGACAGCAGTGAAAGACGTGCAGAATTTCAATGAGCGAGCCGCGAGCCGCGTTATGTGAGTGGAAATAATAACCATGAGGTTTTTTTTGTTTTTTTTCTGCTTCCTTCTCAGATCCGCAGATCTCTTCCTCCCTTTCCCACATTCGTCGACGGTGAGTGGATTCCTGCCCTCCGGTTATTTTCATGTGATCAATACTTCAACTTACAGTCGCTTAGGGTGTGCGTGGGTTTTTCTGCCCGTACTGCAACCATATCTTCCCTAATGTATGTTTGCAGCTGCTCACTGCGGTTTTATTCGATCAGATCGCTTATATTCAAAAGTAAATCAGCTACGTGAGAACCAGCAGGATTTTCCTTCAGTCCCATTTGGATGATCAATCATTTGATTTCCTCGCAAGCAGAGATCAATAACACGACTTTATCAAAGAAATGAGCCATGAAAATGACAGTTTGCAGTTATGTTCTTGATTCAAATTGATTCTAAATGAATCCTGTGGGAGATATAAACACACCCCTCACATGTTAAAGTCCATCCACTGTGAATCATACGCTCCAGATTAGATGATTGCACCATATAGGATGTGGAGGATCACACTTGAATTCATCAACTGTCATCCAACATATGCTAGTGTTTTAGATTTACTGATAATGTAAAACACTCACCCGTGTTGAGTGTTTTACATTATCAGTGCAAACACACATCTGGCCTTTTTTTTTTTTTTTAACAGAGTCTAACAGAGTTTAAAGAAATACTCCATACTGCCACTACTTTGGAATAATGGAAAAGTATCAAAAAATCAACAGTAATAGTGAAAAGTACTCGTATTAGTGAGGGAATATCAATACAGTGCCAGAAATTGTGGAAAAGGGATCAATAAAAGATCAATAAAACAATTTATAAATAAAGTACCATTAAGAGTAAAAAAGAAAATGATTTAAAAAGTTGTGCAGCAATTGTAATCTCTTAAAGAGGCAGGCACAAGAAGTTGTCGGGATCTCTCGTCTCTCTGTGGACGAGATGAAGCTCAGATTTGGTAAATGTTCATTTTCAACCCGAGGAAAATGATAATCAGTCTGCAGGAAATCAATGAAAGTCGAAGCACGACTGTGTGTGTGTGTGTGTGTGTGTGTGTGTGTGTGTGTGTGTGTGTGTGTGTGTGTGTGTGTGTGTGTGTGTGTGTGTGTAGATGAGTGTTTGTTCCTGCCTAACCCGCCGGTGTGTCTCGTGCAGTCCCCGGACCGTGTGACCCCGAGGACCTGATCGACGGCATCATCTTCGCAGCCACGTACCTGGGCTGCACCCACCTGCTGTCCGAGAGGACGCCCACCAAGAGCGCCCGCATGCAGCAGGCGCAGGAAGCCATGAACCGAGTGCGGGTGAGAGCAGATGAGAGATCATACGTCGTTCGGTTTTGTTTTAACGGTTACATCTTTTTACTACATTTAACATCAGGCAGTTCCTGAATACTAGGATCAATATAGTTGTAGGACTGAACAAGCCGAGGCTTCGTCCATCCCCTTTTGAACGAGTCAAATGTGTACTATATTGAAATTGGCTTTCTATTTATTTTTGTTATTTTCTTTTCCATTTGTTTAATCTCATTTTAAGATTAAACAAAATAAATAAATAAATACATAAATCAATAAATAAACATTCTTCCTTTCCTATTTTAAGAGCAAACATCCCTGAAGTCCCTCACAGCAGCTAAAACAATCCAGATTAAAACGAGGTTTAAACAGCACCCATGTCTACATCTCATGATATTAACATAGTTATAAATAAGACTATATTTATCTTAAATGGGATCTTTACCACTTCACAAGGTATGTAGTGGACTGACCAAAATTGCTTCATTATTAGCTTTGAAATGTTCGAAAATATAACTTGTTCCTGACAGGATTTACATTATAAATTTAACAGTGAATCTGTCACACTATACTCACTATTGAGCATGACTGTGCCTCAATATTATCTCCTTTTTATAGTAAAAGTAGCCTGAATGTTCCTCTTTAAATGAACTGGACAGGTGACAGAAATTGACCAACAATCATTTGCATGAGTTTAATGTGTATTTTGTTACGTATGGTGTCAAAATTCATGTATTTTTGATCTTTCTTTTTTTTTTTTTTTTTTTGATAAAAAGCATTGATTTGGTGTCTTAACTCAGACAAGGAGGGTTTCATGTGTTTGAATTGGGGTGTTTTATCCCTTCATGCCCTCTTTACCATATTGTGAAGGAAGCATGATAATAAATGAATGAAAGTAGAATATAAGTCTATGGAACATCCAAAGATCGATTCAATTGATGAATTAAAAAAAAAAAAAGAGCAGTTTACTTGTAGAAGGATGAAAACAAAGCGATTGAAAGATCTGGAGCTGTTGGAGGTTGGTTAAACCGAAACACGCTGTGTGTGGCCTGTGATTAAACCCACTTTGACTCTACTGAATTAAAATCCTGGCGTAAAGTACTGCTGCGCACGGCGCGTTATTTCCAGGAGGAATCGAAAGCAAGCGGTGCAGAGAGAAGCAAGCTGCTTCCATGTCGTAATCTCGCGGAATTTAAAGGTTAATGTAAATGAGAGTGAATTTCCCCCAAAGGGATCGATGAACGTGTCGAGAGCAGAGCTGCAGTTACTGTGGTGGCACCAGAGAGCGCGAGAGCTTTGTATTTGAGAACTTAATTTTTTTTTAATGTTTTGGACTGTCGAAAGTTCAGCTCTGATGTTGCCTCCACGTCTCTTCCCTGGTGGGAGACGCTGTGATGAGCTGCACAGAGGCTCGCTCTAGTGTTCCGCTCCCTCCCCGTCCCGCCGTGGGTGAAAAGGCCGCATCATTCACAGATCACCGCCTCCGAGCCGCTTCTCTCCGATACTCCACTGCATGTTATGTAAAGTGTGGCGCTGGGCTGCCAGCGCCTCTCGCCTCCCCTCCCACTCTCGCTGTGTGGAGTCAAACATGCCAAGAGTACAGTGGATGGGACTCGTGGAAGAATCCGTGGAAGCTGAGAGGCTGCGAGTGTGTGTGTGTGTGTGTGTGTGAAGGACGACGTGCGAATCTCTCCCAGCATCAGCGAGAGAACGAGAGCTCAGCTTTCAGGCCGAGATGTCCTCTGATGAGTGAATCCAGAGAGAGGAGGAGAGAGGGAGGAGAGAGGGGGAGAGAGGAGGGAGGAGACGGTGAAAGAAGGAGGCAGAGAAAAACCTGGACGTGCTCCTCACTTTCAGCTTCATAAATGATTGAAACAAAGACAACTGACTGTAACAAACTCGTCTCAGCTAATCATATAAGCAGCGTAACATTCTAAATATACTAGAGCGGTACCAACACCTGTGTCTGGTACCGGCATCTAATAAGTACTGGTATCGTACTCGTATCTGAAGGTTGCTAGACGTTAGCACTCGACTTTTAAAAAAACAAATGGTGTT
This sequence comes from Blennius ocellaris, assembly GCF_963422515.1. NCBI lineage: Eukaryota > Metazoa > Chordata > Actinopteri > Blenniiformes > Blenniidae > Blennius > Blennius ocellaris. The sequence goes on along the minus strand of NC_137664.1, from coordinate 19,611,290 downwards.
GGTGCATCACGTGTATCGTTGCTTTATTTTTCCACTCCAACATTCAGTCAGTGTTCCTGAAGGTTCCTTTCACTTCCTGAATGTGGGAAGTCGTTAAATAACAGAAGATATTCACATTTATTAGCATGAAACAGAGACAGCAGGTGGGGTTAATGCTCAGTTTGTAGCCATTATCACTGAGAACCAAGCTAATGCTAACTAGCATCATATTAACACAATTAATGTTTCTTTATGTCGTCAGTCAGAATCTGTTTAAATTATAAAAATGTTGCTTCTTCTTTCAAACACTGAGATTATATTGATATAAACTAATTAAGTCCATGAAAAAGTGACTTTTTTAAATCAAGTACAGCAACAACAAATTCATAGTTTAATCAAATAAACTGATAACTTATCTTGGTTTGTGCATAAAGATTTCCCCAAAATATAATTTATAAACATATCGTAAATGTGTTTAACCAAAACATTAAGACAGTGCACGTTTTTTGTGTCCGATTGTAAACAATTCATGCAGACATGCATATTTTCAATGTTTCCTGTGACTCAAAAAACAGAAAACCATTCATGACATAAATGTGTGATTCCCTTCTTCAGCCGCTAGATGGCACTGCTGCTCACCATTGATTAACATTAACTGATCAATTCCATATATCCATACCGTCATTTTGAAAATAATCATAGCAGTGTGATGAAATACACAGTTAAAGATAATGAGCAAAACGATAAAGATTATTCAAGCAGCATGGATAAATAGATGTTTTATTTATGACATATTTAATGATTTATTGCAAAACTATTGTTAAAGACATTTAAAGGTGAATTAAAAGTTAGAGATTTGAGGATGCTGATGAGGATGAAGAAGAGAATGATGATGATGCTCTTGACACACAGATGTGTTTTGTCCTCGCCACTCGAGTCGCCTCAGGGATTTTTTGCTCTTCCTGTCACAGTGTGAAGCACAGCGATATGTTCGTGTCACATTGGATTCACTCATTCTCATTTATAGGATGCAGATTTGAAATCCTGGTGGGTCTGCCGCTCAGAGACAAACAACACCGAAACATCGTGGATCATCTGTTTTCAACACGGTTCTAGATATTAAAGTATTATTATTCATTTTCAGTCTCTTAAAAACAAACTCTGTGTTAATTATATGTCATGAAATGATATTTGGAAGCGTTAAAGTGATGAAAATCACATTTGATCACAAAGAAAATATCTAAATAAGGTAAAATTCTCACTGTCACAGTCCTGATTTCCAATTATTCACATCATGCTTGTTTTATTAGAAAGGTTAGGAGTTACTGTTATCAACTTAGAACTGATTAACTTAGAATTTGACAGTTTTATCTTCAATAATCAGCTCAGAGGATATGAAAAAAAATCCATCATAAATACTTAACACAATTAAGTGATAATGATAGTTAGAATTCAAAATTTTTCCCCCCTACTTATATTAAATGAATATTTTGATTTAGATTTTTAGATTTCAAATGCAAATGTCACACTTCCCCCAACTTGCTAAAAGAGTTTCAGGCCTTGTTGCATGCATAAGCAACTTTATTGAAAATGCTACGACTCCCGAGCCTTAAACTCACACTCATTCACTCCATGTTTATCTACTTCTGTTGCTTTTAGAAAAACACTTTGAGTCCAGAGGCGTTATGCAGGTGAAGTAAATCAGATCATTTTGACGATGACATTCAGTGAAGTTAAAATGTGACTGTATTGAATTTAATACTTTTTTTTTGTGTGGAATTATTACAAATTTAAATGGTGAAATGGTGATGCATATTTTATTTCATATTTAATGAGAGAAATACCCAGGAATGTTACAATATTTCATGGGATCAGATGTTTTTATATTTTTATTGAGTTTTTTTTTAACACCTCTTTAAAATTTTTTAGAATTTGTTGTTTTTAGACCAAAGTGAGACGTCTTCCTACCAAAACAAAGACAAGATAGGGTTTGGGCTGTATGCAAAGTATAATAATTGACTCAAGAATGTTTTCTAGTGAAAACATATTTGTGCATTCACGTCTCTTTGTAATTCCACTTCTTCTCCACAAACCACAAAAATCCCAAAGGCTCCAGATTGTTTGAGATTTGACTAAATCTGATGGCGCCACTGCAGCTTCATGCTGCTGCTGTTAATTCAAGTAAAAGCTGTTTCACTTCCAGCAGTTAAATCCTCTTTAATCAGCTCTGAGACGACACACTGACCGCTCACTGTCACTGTGATGAAGCCGAGCTCGTCTGATGATGCTGGATGCTTGTAACCACACACACACACACACACACACACACACACACACACACACACACACACACACACACACACACACACACACACACACACACACACACACACACACACACACACACACAAACACCCGACCGGTGGTACTCTGTCCTTCATCCTCTGTGTCCTCTCGTCTCTGCAGGCTGCTCAGAAACAGGCCAAGAACAGGAAGAAGGTGAGTTGACATTTTTTGACAAATAATAAAGTTACGAGAGAATATAAGCTGTTGTTTCTTTAAAGGACAAAACCAAACAAAGGAACCTTATAACACTTATGAAATACAGTTTCGTACCACATGATACCGTTTAAAATCAAAGGCTTCACGACCTCTCCTTGAATAATTTCTCGTAACTCGTGACTTTTCAGTTCAAGCAGTATTATTTGGATGGTTTTGTTGGATCTGCTGCCGGTGGCCTCCTACGCTTACTTCCTTCTCTTCCTCCTCTTCCTCCTCTTCCTCCTCCGCAGAGTCCTGATGGGGAGCCTCCCTCCACGGCTGAGGTGGATCTCTTCATGTCCACTCAGAGGATCAAAGTTCTCAACGCCGACACTCAGGTGAGTGAAACTCAGCAGGGTGTCGTCAGAAGAACAAAACCGAACACGAGTCCACCAGCAGATCAGACAGAAAAGGAATAGACCAGGTCAAAGATACTTCGAAATGTGACCCCAGAATTCAGAAGTTATCAATAAATGAAGATAAAACTGAATTGAAGGTGTTCAGCAGTGAATTGAAGCTGAATCTGAGTTCGTATTGACGGAGTCCTCCAGAAAGAGCCTGAGCCATGCTACAGTCCAGTAGGAGTCGGTACGATGCCGCTGAACCCGGGTCCGTCTCTTCCAGGAGTCCTTAATGGACCTACCGCTGAGGACCATCTCCTACATCGCCGACATCGGGAACATGGTGGTCCTGATGGCGCGGGGGAAGATGGTACGCTCCCGCAGCGCTCAGGAGAACCTGGACCACACGGCGGAGCAGACCACCCTGAACCACGACGACCGGAGGCTGTACAGGATGATCTGCCACGTCTTCGAATCCGAGGACGTGAGTCTCACCTCTCACGTGTTCCCGGCTATCCCCTTAGTTCTCGAAAGGTTTTCGAGTTACCTTAGAATTTGTTGTCTAACTAACACGTCCCTTAACTACCGGTAGTCCCCCAGGGCTCTGTGTTGGTCCCTTCTTCTTTATGACCCCCCCCCCTTTGGCCACATTCTTCATAAACACAACATACAGTCTGACTCCAAGCTCTGACCAGTTCTCCCCCTGACCAATCCTCTTGGTTCTGACTGGTCCTGTTGATTCTGACCAATCCTGTTGGTTCTGACCGATTCTCCCCCTTGATTAGTTCTGTTGGTTCGGACTGCTCCTCCTGTTAGTCCAAACCAGTTCCATTGGCGACCGATTCCGTTGGCTCTGGTGTATTTCCGGTTTCCGTTTGGGTGACGGGCTCTGCTGTGTGGGTTCCAGGCGCAGCTCATTGCTCAGTCCATCGGGCAGTCCTTCAGCGTGGCCTACCAGGAGTTCCTGCGGGCCAACGGCATCGACCCGGAGGACCTGAGCCAGAGGGAGTACAGCGACCTGCTCAACACTCAGGACATGTACAACGACGACCTCATCCACTTCTCCAAGTCCGAGAACTGCAGAGACGTGAGTGAGGGGGCAGCAGAGGGCAGCAGAGGGCAGCAGGGGGCAGCAGGGGGCAGCAGAGGGCAGCAGGGGGCAGCAGGGGGCAGCAGGGGGCAGCAAGTCAGAACATCCCTCTTTGAATATTCACGTTTTTTTAGCAGCTCGGCCCTCGGCGGAGTTTTTCCGCTCCGTCAGTTTTCCTCCCACAGCGCTTTCACATGAGCGGCTGCTTTTAGAGTCGCAGCTGCAGCAGGAAACAGAAAAAAACAACAACAAAAACCCCCCCCCCCAACAACAACCCGGGATTCATTTGTATGGCCGCCGTTCCGTGTGCCTCAGGTTTACATCGAGAAGCAGAAAGGCGAGATGCTGGGCGTGGTGGTGGTGGAGTCCGGCTGGGGCTCCATCCTGCCCACCGTCATCATCGCCAGCATGATGCACGCCGGCCCCGCCGAGAAGTCCGGCCGCCTCAACATCGGGGATCAGATCATGACGGTGAACGGGACGAGCCTGGTGGGCTTACCGCTCAGCACCTGCCAGAGCATCATCAAGGTATTTCTTATAGATTGTGTGTGTTTTTATTTTATCAGGACCTCATGCAGGGAAAACTAAAGGTTTGTTGCAACATGGGTCAAAATGTAGAAAAATAAACTTTTATAGAACAAAAGGCACATTTTCACTTAAAAATTTTTTTTTTGCACAAATACATTTTGAATGTTCATATTTGGACTCTATTTAGAGTTTTCTTCAAAAACAGAAAAAGAAGCGGCAATTTGGAACAATTTATTCTAATCTACAAGGACACACATTCTTGATGTTTACTTGTATGTTTGTTTCAGTGTTGGGTGAAGATTTCAGATCATTAAAGTCAGTTAGGAACCAGACAAATAAAACCTCTAAGAAGAACTGAAGAAGTTTGAATAAAAGAGGATTTACACATTATTTTTTCCCACGGATCTACTATTTCTGAGGACGATCGGGACTTAAAATGTTCTTGTGTTTGTTCAGGGTCTGAAGTCTCAGTCCAGGATCAAGATGAACATCGTGCGCTGCCCCCCCGTCACCATGGTGCTGATCCGCAGGCCGGACCTCAGATACCAGCTCGGCTTCAGCGTCCAGAACGGCATCGTGAGTCTCGACATGCAGACTTTATTTATAATATATAATAATATATAATTTATTTATAATTCCATATTAATTTCTTCTTCTTCTTCTTCTTCTTCTTCTTCTTCTTCTTCTTCTTCTTCTTCTCTGTGCAGATCTGCAGCCTGATGCGGGGGGGCATCGCTGAGCGGGGGGGCGTCCGGGTGGGCCACCGCATCATCGAGATCAACAGTCAGAGCGTGGTGGCCACGCCTCACGAGAAGATCGTCCAGATCCTGTCCAACGCCATGGGGGAGGTACGGAGGGTCCGACACACGGAAGTCCCGGTTTCATCCCCACAGTGGGAATAATCCATAAATAACAGAAGACTAACCATGATTCTGAATATTTCCCCTTTTTTTCAAGAATTTAATTGAATATTTTCTTACAAAACCCGAAAGGTTCAAATTTTAGGAAAAGAAAAGTCAAATTTCAATATCGTTCTGTTTTAATGATGCAAAATACAGAAAAGCGTCCAAATGCGGTATCTCCTTTTAGTGTCTTGGAACTACAAATGCAACAAAAGAATTCATGTTCAGTTCTTTTTTTGCTGGTCCAAACCTGCAGAAATCTTTTTTTATTATTATTTTTTTTTAGGATTCATGTGATCTGTGAAGCGTTAAATATGCATGCTTCTACAAACTTAGCCATCACACTTATTGTTAATGCTGAATAGTGAGAAATAAATCCTGGAAAAAATGACTACAAGAGCCACCAAACCAGCTCTGATCATAACGACAAAATATTTCATTCTAATCTGGAATTTAACTCAAAGTGTCCTTTTAATTGTAATAATTGATATTTAATTATATTTTATATTTTCTTTAAATAATTTTTCAGATAAATATCAAGATATATCAATATCGTGTGTGTGTGTGTGTGTGTGTGTGTGTGTGTGTGTGTGTGTGTGTGTTTTCAAGAGCCACTTTTAATATGTACTAGATCAACTAAACTATTGACTTTGATGCATTATTAAGTATTACTAACCCTAAGACATTACAAAACAACAATATCCTCTTCTAAATCAGTTGTGGTGTTCCTCAAGGCTCCATCCTCAGGCCTCTTTTATTTAACAATTACCCATCTCAAAACATGTTTTCAAATGAAAAGTAAAAACTTTTGTAATCGGTTTACATAAAGTGCTCAGAGCCGCTGAAAACTAACTTTACATCTCTGATTTCGACTCTGACGTCTTGCGTTTTAACAAAAAGAAACTTACCAGTTTGTAAGTGAGACAAATTAAAATGTGAATTACAAAGTGTGAATTACAAAATGTGAATTACAAAGTTGGTCATGACAGATTTTCTCACTGAAACTTCTTTAATCTGAATCAAGGTGATGGGAAAAAGGGACAAAACCGTCCCTCATGTTGCCTGTTGGGATTATTAATCTGTGACCTTGTAACGTTGTTCAACTGTGATTTCTCTCTGCTGCAGATCCACATGAAGACGATGCCTGCAGCCATGTACCGTCTGCTGACCGCGCAGGAGCAGCCCGTCTACATCTGAACACACACACACACACACACACACACACACACACACACACACACACACACACACACACACACACACACACACACACACACACACACACACACACACACACACACACACACACACACACACACACACACACACACACAGATATGACTTGCCTTAATCTGTACAGTGCAGCGTGGCAGCAGAGGCAGATTATCACAGCGGGCCAAGTGTTGTTAGTGTTTTTCCGTTCAACCAAAGAAGAATAATCGTGGATCTTATCGTGACTATTTAGGTGGAAAGCAGAACTCTGTGCTATTTGCTTTTGTTTTGGGTGCAGTAGCTGTCATTTCTGAATGTACTCTTAAACCATGTTGGACCTAGAGATTCTCGGAGGAACGAGTCAAACTAGAAGCTGGAACAGGAACGCATGTACAATTCTACTGAATAAAGGAAAAGAAGAGACAGAGATCAGACTGCTGCTTCATTTCTTCAGAAAACCTGATGATTGAACACAAATGACTGGGTTGATTTAATATTAACATCTAATCCTGCAACTGAGAAATGCTTAAATCTCAACTTAAGTGAAAATCCATGTCTGATTCCTATTTTTTCACATCATTTCTTATTCTCAAAGGTTGTTGGGATCATTAGGAAAGAGGAATATACCAGTATATACCACCTGTGGCCACCAGATGTCACTGTATGAACAGAAAGCTGCTCCAGGACCAAGGACAAACCTGTCCGACTGCTTGTATTTGACTGACAGAGCAAAAAGAAAAGGAAATTAAACTGAAATGATTCATTCTGAAGCATAAAAATGAAACATCTACATCAGATGTGACAGAAAGTGTTTGGCTGAAGCATCCAGCAGTGAGGAAATGTGTCCGTCACCGAAGAAAAAAGAAGATTCTGAAAGAATCAGATCCAGAAATGAAGAAATTAAAGCAGATCTAGACTGAAAACTTAGTTTTAGCCTGTTGTCACTGACTTTAAGTCGAACTAATGTAAAAACAAACAGGATCCGTTTTAACATCATATTGTGTCTTTATAAGAACTTAAACTATAAATGATCTGATTAAGACAGTGGAAACTAGTCAGTAACGTGTATGTTTTCACTTCCTATCAACCCCAGCAGTGCTGATTGGATGACGTATCTCCAATTCATCCTACTGTAATTTAAATCTCTTGGTATGAAAAATAAATGCTTATACTTTTTTTTATTCCATTTTGTTGTTTTTTTAAAGCTGTGACTTAAAGTGCAGACAATATTTTCATCAGATCATTGAAGCTCTGAAAATTTACATTAACTATATAAATCATAAATAAAAGTGCTTTTAATTTTCAAAATACGTGCAAATGTGATCACCGGAGAGAAAAAGTGGTGCGATTTGATGAATAAATCTCAGAGCATAAATACATTAATATAATCTACTTAAGTGTTAATCCCACCCGGTATCGTGTAGCCCCACTTAACTCCATGTGTGCGTGTGCCTCGCAATAAATGCATCCATTTTAAATGCAATAGCATTAATTTGTATAATTAAACCGGTTTGAATAAGTCTGGATTATGTAGCAGCTGTAGCCGGTAACGGAAACAAGGCAGCATTCAGTGGAAATAAAAGAGATTTGCAGTTTTTGTGCAGTTTGCTGATCAGAAACAAACATTCATTCATTGAAGATGCATCCTGGATTATTTCTTACACTGGTTGTTATTTTAGGCTTCATTCCATTTAAAACTCCCACAGCGATCATAATATTGGTTGATACTCTCAAAACTAAAGTAGACTCAGAGACAAGGTTAAAAAAAAAAAAAAGAGAATCATTTATTAGAATTTCCCAAGAGTTTGTTGCACAACACTCAGGAGATCACAAACTAAAAAAAAAAAAAAAAAATCACAGACTAACAGGGATTCAGAAGATAAACCGACATGATTGTCACCACATCTGTGAGCTGGTGAATAATCAGTATAAAAACCATAAAAACGATTGTCTCGGTTTGTGTGCAGCTGCTGTAAAAGTAACACGTTTCCACTTTAAATCTGTGTTTTGGTTCTGGGTTCGGAAGAGGACGACGATGAAAAGGTTAATATTTGAGTAAACAGTCTGCAGATGTTGGATATCTGAGGCTGGAAGAAGAGCTGAAAGGCACTTATGAAGATTCACAGCTGGAACGACAACCAAAAAAATAACTATTTGTTTCTGCCTCTCGTGTCGTAGTTAAAGATCCAGTGTATGAGATTCCCGTTACGCCACGTTTAAGTTACTGCAGCATCTTTAGGTCCTCTGCTGCTTCGTACAGATCAAACACCCGACTCACAACACCACCTGGTGGCATGAACTAGTATTACGAGATAAAACGACCTGACGTCTGTCCGCTAACGATTGTTAAATATCTGCTAAAATGATCATTTCAGGTCAAATTCTTCTGTTTTTATGACTTCTGATCAATAGTAGGCATAAAACTCAGCATATAGCTAAATATTTTATTGCATTTGTTAAAGTGTTAACATGTTTCATAAAAAAACAATGAGTCAGGTTAAATATCTTTTAGTCAAAAAATATACCTAAACATCAACGTCACTGGTTTGCCGCAATTTTTCATTATTAGTGTAAAAAAAAGAAGTTTCTGCTTTAAACTGTTTCAAGTCTTCAAAAACTACAGAAACAGTTCTGACATCATTTCAAAGAATTATTAGTGTCAAATATCTGATGCAATACCACTTCATACCACAAGATGGTGTAGAGCCACTCTATTTGGCAAATACTGAAGTAACTCAGTGCTGCCACCTAGTGGTCAAAAAGGAATCACTCACAGTCAGAACCAAGGAGAAAATCCACAAACACCCAGAACGTCCAGCTCACAAGCTTTTTGTTTCCGTGTGGCAAAAAAAATACCCCAAAACGTTTCAGCTTAATTTCTTCCAGAATAAAATCAAAAGATGCTCGACTTTAAAGGAGAGGCAGGCAGAGGGAAATCAAAGTGACAGAAACGTTTCATGACGAAGGTGTGCCAACATGTCCTGTACAACATAAAAAAAACAAAAAAAAACGAAATTGGGCTATGAATGAAAAGAGTTCAGAGAGTTCTTTTTGTCGTGAAGCTACAAAAAGCCGTTGCCATGGTAAACGGGTGGTCCACTTGTGTGCCGTCGCCCCCTGCTGGGCCTACAGCTCCGTGTCCTTGTACTTCTGCGGGTTGTAGTAGCCTCTCTTGTTCTGGTCGGCCAGCTGCCGGCGGTACTCGGCCTCGTCGTCCTCCGAGTACGACGGCCGGGAGGACGCCTGCGGCTCGGCGTGGGAGCTAGAACTGAACACACACACACACACACACACACACACACACACACAGACACACAGACACACAGACACACAGACACACAGACACACAGACACACACACACACACACACACACACACAGACACAGACACACAGACACAGACACACAGACACACACACACAGAGAGAGAGAGAGAGAGAGAGAGAGAGAGAGGAGTTAGCCTGGCATCAGGCGGTGGAAAGGTCAGAGAGGAGGCCGACGCTCTCACCCGATTGGCTGAGGACGGTTGAGGTTGGGCTTTGGCAGCTTCACGGGGACGGCGTAGATGTCCGGATGCTTCTGGGCGATTTCAAGCTGGATGAAGGGTCACAAACACAAAATGTCAGGCGACCTTCAAACGAACAACTGTTGGAGACACAAGTCACTATTTCACTGCATTCTCTTTCCAAACGTGGAACGTTAATGTTAGTTTAAGTCGTCTGTCGTTTTCCCCTCGCCTGAAAGGCCACAGCGGCTCAACTCCTGGTCTGCTGGAGAGCCGAGGGGACAAAAGGTTCAAACCTCAGAACTAATCAGTCACCATGTGATCTGTGTGACGGAGACATTTACAGAGAGGAAGAAACAAGCTGCACTCGGTGAACTGGTGACCAGCAGTAACTGTACGTGTGTGTGTGTGTGTAGCTCTGATCGAACAAAGAAGCTTTAGTGTGTTTGGATGCAGGAAACCTTCACATTTTTTAAGTTTGCTTTCCTGCATCACCAAGGTTCTACTGACCCGAGCGTTTTCCGCCTCCTGCAGCTCCAGAAGCCTCTGAGCTCGAGCCAGATGGTCCATCTTCTCAAACGCCTTGATCTGAGCGAGAGCGGGAACGGGAAGGTCATTAAGTCGCGAGGGAGAGGAAATGAGGTGGGAGCGCACGAGGACATGAAAGGAGCCGTGATGAGACACCGAATGAGATGAGCTGTGACCACACCACGGGAAAGCAAAGGTTGCAGTTACCTGATCACCCATTTTCTATGTCATATTAGAGGCAGAGAAAAGAGGAGCAGGAAGAAAGAGCAACAAACATTGTTTAATAAGTCAGCGGGGGGCGTGTCAAAGTGGGCGGAGCTTGCAAAGGAGGAAACGTGAGCGTCTGGGCGGAGGACTCTCACCTTCCCCAGGAAGGACTTGCTGGCGGGGTCGGCCTCGTCCTCCCTGGCCGGGCTCTGCTCCCCGGACGACTGGTTCAGCCGGCCGATCGAGGGCTTCAGGGCGACGGGCGGCGGCAGCGGTTTGCCTCCGCCCACCGCGTCGCTGCTGATGGTGCTGCTGGAGTGCGACTCGTAGCTCCGGGTGGAGTCGGTGCGGGTCTGGGTGCGCACCTGCGGGGGACGGGGGGAGGAGACGCGGAGGACGGTTTGACTCGGATTCAGGCTGGACCTCCTCCTTAATTCCTGCCAGGGACCCTAACCTAACCCTGACGGGGGGGGGGGGGGGGGGGCGATTCAACGTTCATAGCAGCGATTATTAAACGTATTTCTCCACGAGCCGCGTTGTACGAAGGTCTGGAACACAAGATGAACTCACAGAACTAACTTTTCCTCCCGATTGCAGTCGGATTCAGGGATTTGTTTTAGTCGCCGTTTCTCCTTTCCTTTAAACAAGGCCTCCGCTCTCTCTAACACTAACACTCTTCTCCTATTCTACTTCAGCTCATTTTTCTCATCATGTTTTTGATCTCAGTTTGTTTTTGCTGCTTCAGAAGGAGACTTCAGTTGTTTCGTAGTGAAAACGGTGCAACTTTACATGGAAAAGGCAGAAATGCTGAAAACAATGTGTAACAATGTGTATAGCAATCCTGGCAATTTACTCTTTTCTTTAGAGGATTTTTTCTTCTTTTTTTTTTTTTAACTCTTTGTTTTCATTTTTCCGTTTTTTTTCTTGACAGTAAACACAAAGAAAGAACAAAACAGCAACAGCAACACCAACACAATAAAACAAAAAATAAATAAAATAAAAATAAATAAATAAAAAGTTGCACAGAAAAAGCAAACAATAATAATAATAAAAAATAATAATAAATTGTGCTCACATTGACAATATTAATAAGACAAGGTCATTTAGCCTAATTTATTATTATTATAATTATTTATTATTTATTTTTGCTTAAAATACATCAATTATCTATTATTTGTTTAGTTTTTGCTTGTTATTAATTAACACTTTTTACAGTTTAAGCATAATCTTTTTTCTTATTACTGGATTGTTTTATTTTTTATTTTTATTTTTACATATTCTATTTTTTGCGCTCTTTTTGCTCTCGTTTAGATATTCACATATGTTTACAGATTTGAATTCCTTAACTTTATAGGTTCTGCACCTTTTACCTTGAGCTGTTGTGAGTTTGTGTTTCCCCCTGGGGAGGAATAAAGCTCTCTACTCTCCTGTTGGGCCGCGAGTGGGCGCTGCTTGGTTTTGTGATGAAACCACACACACACACACACACACAGACAGACAATTGACTATAGGAGGAGGAGGAGGAGGGGGGGTGGGGGATTCTCACCTTGGGGGGTTCGGGGACAAAGGAAGGGGGGGGACTGGGCTCTCTGTGCAGCACCTCTCTGCTACCTGCCCTCCTCATACGAGCCCGGGGTTCAGGGTGAAGCTTCTACACAGACACAGACAGACACAGACACGGGGACGGGGACGGCGGACAGGGTCAGGTCAGGTCTGGACGTTCGGTGGTCACGGCCGATTTGGCACAGGTGTCGGCGGGAGGCCACGCCCACCTCGTCCGGCAGCACCGGCTCCGACGAGCGGCTGATGGCCGACACGGGATGCGGCTCGTCCAGCACCTCGTCCAGCTCGTTGTCGGTGTAGGCGCCGCCCTCGTCCGCCGTGTCCTCGTAGTCGCTGGTCAGGCGGCTGTCCATGCTCAGGTAGTCGGCGCTCATCGCCGACAGGTAGGACATGCGGTCGTCGTGGAGATCCAGGTCCTCCTCCGAGCCGTCCAGCTGGAGAGGGAGAGAGACACATCAGCGCTGATTTCTGCGGGGACGGGTGAGCGCGAGCGGGTAGAGACGACGAGGCTCACCTTGCCCTCGCACACCCACACGGCGCGGCTCTGCTGCTCCCGGATGGAATCCTTCACGCTGCCGTACCAGCCGTCGTTCGCCGAGTTCAGGTTGATGGTCGCTGGGAGGACAGAAACACAACACGTGAGAAAATCCTGCACGAGCGGCACCGACGATTGACGACAACCTGGAGGGTTAATGAAGTGAAATGTTGCCTTTTATGGATCGTTTCAGTGTTTTAAACCGACAAAAACACTTTAAATGCTCCATTAAAAGACTGTACGATGAGCAGCAAACTGCATTCATTCTTCATTTCCTTCTTCCCCGTCAAAGCCGGCGTCTGCGCTACCCAGCATGCAGCTGGGATCTTGAGGGGAATGATATTTTTAAAACACGACCATCATTGTTAAATATTTTAACTCGGGACGCTGCGGCTGCATCTCACTTTATTCTATTTGTGGAAGTTTGAGGTAAGTTTGGTTAAAAACGCGTCTAAACAAACGGGCTTGGCATCGAACATCGAAGCCGTTATGTGAAGCGAGAGCAGCACAAACAACCTGAACCCATATTTAGACATGCTCATAAAAAGTAGACTGCAACTAGGGATGCACCGATGCAACGTTTTTAAACGATACAAGTACTTATTAAAGCCATTTATACTTCTCCAGCTTTCCATTATGCTGTTACATGTTGCATCACTGGTGTGTCGGGGATGTTTTACAAATACGAGTGAAAGTGCAGTATCAGACCTGATGAACGGTCATCGGTATTGATGCACTCCTAACCGCAACCAGACTGCACATGTGCACTCAGCAGGTTTTCACAAAAGTCTGATTTCCCCATTTATATTTTGCATTTTGAAAAATGTGAACTCCAAAAGATGTTTTTCCCCAATTACTCCCGATGCCACAGAATGTTGCTGCCATCTCTTAGAAAACGTTAGGGTGTGAACATTCCATTAGAGCTCTCCGTCTCAGTAGAGACAGAAAAAAAAAAAAATCATTGTTGATTGTTTTGCTCACCGACATACGATCATATAACCAATAAACTGGACTAGTTGTAGCTACGTTGAAAAACTGCAGTACCCGTCTTCCCAATGAACTCCGACAACTTTGTTCTTTTTAAATACGTCGAGAACAGTGCTTCTCTTCCATGAGCACTGGATTCACAATATAAATATATAACATTATTGGTACGATACATCCTGGAGTCTCCCTCAGGCCGTACCGGTGAAGAGATGAGAGCAGGTCTTCCTCAGCTTGACCGCCTGCTCGTACAGCTTGCGGGAGCTGCGGTTGGACCCGGGCAGGAGGCGGTTCCTCATGGTTTTGACGCCCTGCTTGCTGTCGGGGTTGAGGAAGATGACGATGGGATACCACTGGGTGTAGTTCAGGGTGTCCACGGCTTTGGGGGTTACGTCCAGAAGAGCGTGAAGGTCCTGTGGGAGCAGAACGAGGAAGAGGAGGAGGAGGAAGAGGAGGAGGGTGAATGTGATGTTATGTGACAGCATTTGCCTCCTCCACCGCCGCGTACCTGCTCGATGATTTGTCGGATGGTGTTCAGTCGCACCACTCCGGACGACTTCTCAGTTCCTGCATCTTTGGGCTCCGTTCCTGAAAGAGAGAGGCGAGCGGTGAGAACAAAATCTCCACTAACGTTACCGAATACGCCATTAAACTATAAAAAGGCACTTACTGGCGACGACAAACTCATTGAGAAGGTCGTTGGCCAGTTTGTCGTTGACGGCGTCAGAAATGGGACCGAAAATCACGACCGGTCTCCTGAAACCAGCTGAAGGAAACCCGGAGGGGGGAGGTTATTTCACACGTGGAGACAGAAACGTGAGTCGACCGGTCACCGCGGCGTGGAGTGTTTTCTGAAGCACCTTCCCGGAGCACCACTCTCTCGTAGGCCGGGAACCGCGTGCTGACCGGAGCGGCGCTCAGGTCCTCTCGGCTCTTGCGCAGGTCTTTCTTCTTGGCGGCTCTCTGACCCCGCAGCCGCCAGAAGTCTCCCCGGTCGTTGCCGGACGCGGCCCGGGCGGCGTTCTGAGCGTTGGCCATCTGCTCGGCTCTGCCGGACACGAGGCGAGACGCATTGCGTGATTCTCTTCTGAGCGTCGAGGAGCCCAACGGTCACGGTTCTGAAGGTGCGTCGCTCACCTGCTCTTGGCCGGGATGATGCCTTTCTCCAGCAGCTGGTTCTCTTTGTCGGTGCGGATCGCCAGCCAGCTGCCCAGCTTACCGTCGTACAGCGTGTCCGTCACCTTGAAGATCTCGCCGCGGGAGAACGGCAGGCTCTGCGGCGCCTCCTTCTCGTACTCAAAGTGGGTTCTGATGAAGAACGAGTCGCCTCGGCCCGACTCCAAGATGTCTTCGTACACTGAAAGGAGAGGAAACGGAGCTCGTACCATCTTTACACTGAGGCTCGTCGAGTTCTACTGATGCCGCTTCACCATTTGAAGATTTGCACTGAAGACTAATTAGCTAAATTTGTCTGTTTCTCACATAACTTTGGTGTCATTGCAATTCTGTCATAACAGCCACTTGAATGATTTCTGCAGAAACGTGAGTGAAATAATTCACTCACACTTAGAATTTTTTTTTTTTTTTTTTTTAAAGAATGTTCTCTATTGGTTGCCGTTTGGTCAGTTCAATTACCTTCAGGTTTACTCTGTGCCAGAATGGTCACGTCTTCTCCTTTGGGGACTTCCAGGAGGTAGAGGACCGCGTCTTCACGTACCATCCCTCTGAAGTCCATGTTATTCACCTGAAGTGACAGAAAATGCAGAACGAAACAGGATGACGTGACAGAATCACAAAGGAAAAAAGTTGAGACCACTATTTGTAAATAGTCTTTTGTGCACCGATGGGCGTGTTTGGTTAAAGTGAGGTGTGTGAGGGGGACGAGTGGCGTTAAACTGAAGGACTCGTGTGAACCTGCAGGGTTTGAAAAAGTATGATTCAACAACCTTCACGATCTGATCTCCGGTGCGGAGCCCCTCCTGCTCGGCGGCGCTGTCCTCCTGGACGCCGGCGATGAAGATGCCCACGTCGTTTCCTCCCGCCAGCCTCAGGCCCACGCTGTCGCCCTTCTGGAATCGCACCATCACCGTGTTGGGCCTGCGGCGCACAGTTCAACACACGGTTGCAGGAAGGGAGTGGCCGATTCGCTACTGTGAGGAAGTTCCTTGGTGAAACACTGACCCGTATACTTCCTGGTCGTCCGGGCTCGGCTTCAGAGGGACCTTTGGAGGAGCGTGGGCCTTCGGGGCCGCGGTGACTGCTGGTGCTGCACGGACACAAGCAGTACACTTTGAAACTTGATCCACCCAGTTTGTGTCTTCAGGGGAGGGGGGGGTGCGTTTGTTTTACCGGGTGGCGTCTCTGATCGGGGCTCCTCCCTCTCTGCCTGCAGAGGGGGCGTGTCCTCAACGCCTCGGTCCGCGCCTCTGAATGGGGTCGGCATGGCTCCCATCTTCACCAGCCTGTTTGGTGGATCGTCTCTGGTGAGGACGCAAAGACCAACGTTGGAATTACACGTCGCTTCTCCCACTACCATCCAAGATGAGCGGATACAACTGGAACCTTCCTCACACTCGTTCTAATAATAGATGGGATGACGGTGAAGCTTTGTGGAGCATGAATAAACATAATCCTGTATTATCCTGATTGTTTTGATTTTTCCTGCCGTCTTTATCAACACATGAATAATAAAAGCAGTGCAGATTTCTCATTTTGTGTCTTCGATCGCGCTCAAACTGAGGTCAACAGATGTTTAATGGAGCTTTGACAGATTGACATAAACTTGTAAACCAAGAATACTTGGTTAATTTCAGGCAGGGAAGACAATACATGGCCTCTACTACTCCAGAGAAAGACTTCACAGCTTTTATACCCTGATGTTTCCAACGTTCATTATCCAACGCGCTCTCTGCTCACGTGTGGAACTTCATACAGACCGGAAAAAGCATCTTTCATTGTTTTTCTGCAGCCTTCAGGAGGCGTTAGAATCCTGATCCTCTTGATGTAACAATCTTGCTTGTTTCTTATAACAAAGCAAGAGAAAAAAGCAGTTTGGGATTGTGGTTGCAAAGACGTTAACGGTGCCAAGGTGGAAACTGGATACAGTACCCATAGTACAAAATATTTGAGATATTCTATGATAACAACACGGGAGAAGAGTTTGATAAGCTCTGGGATCCTGTGCTGCAAGTTCTGCCAGGAAAGGACGAATATGAAAATATGTTTCTTTGCTTGAGAGTTATTTTTTTGTAATATGCGTTTGTTTTTTGGGGTTATTTTAAAAAGGAAACACATGCAGCAGTCGGACTGGAAGAGGACAATCCTCACAGTCAAGCTTCCGGAATGAATCATCTTTTTTTAAGCACACGAGTGAAAGCAGGAATTGACCTTTTGGCTCCACCCTTAAATAATTTGTTTGTGTTCAACTACCAACTGTCTTGGACTTGGACAAACTCACTCACCTCCATAGAGAAGCAATTGTTTTATGAGCCATTTCAAGTCGATGTGCCTGGGGCTGTGCAACAGCGATATGAGGTATCGTGAAAGAATCTTAACTTAATCTCACTTCCCAAACACAAACCAAACATGAGCAAATGTCTCCGGTAGATTAAGCCGTGCCACACCACACAAACTCAACACCACAGCTAGAAACAACAACGTCAACATTTACTATAAACTAAGGCAATGTCTCGTGGGGGGGGGGCGGGGCTTAGCCGAAGCTCAGTTGGGACTCCCGTGTTGGCAAGTACCTGGGTTTGTCTCGAAGTCTCTCGTTGGAGGAGTGGGACGAGAGGTCGGAGTGGTGCCCCCGCCGGTCGTCCTGTGGAGAGTAGGAGCGGTACGACTCGATCTCTGAGATATCTGCCAACGACAAAGACGGTAAAACATCACCACCTCTCTGATGCACGGCGGCGACTTGAGATTCACAGATCACATCACTGCGCCTTCGCAGAGCTCGGGTGGCCCGCAGGCGGTGAAGGCGGCGGAGACGAGCCAGCGCAGGTGAATGAAGGTCAGCTGAGCGTGCTCAACATTTACACGCATTCACAGCTCTGGAGATCTCAATCGGGACAAAAAAAAAAAAGAAAAAAAAGAAAACGTGGTTGAACTCTAACAGGCCTGAAGTGCACTTTCACAGTGCAGCAGAGCAATATCCATCAGAGCGAGATTAAATGGATGCACTCGAGGTGATTTTGTGAAAAATCCTCATTTACCCTCAATGTCCACACACAGACACACACACACACACTTTTGTGGTGAGCCTCTATTGTTCCCAGGGATCTTTGCAAACAGGGACGCTGGACGGCTGAACTCCAGAAGGTTGCTGCTGCTGCAAAACCTGAGTGTAATGAAATTCTGTCATATCCAATAGCAGGATTATGATCGGGGATTAGATCACCCTACTGGAGGCGAGTGAGCACTTTCACACATGCGCACATACACATACACGCACACACACACGCCCAAAACCAGACAAAGTGGGTCACAAGTCTTTGGGCGATTTTCACCCCCCCCTCCCCCCTGCAAACATTTGGTCAGTGAACAATCCACTCACACCACTCATCCAGATTGGCGGGGACCAATCCGGGCCCAGCGTTTGGTCATGTGACATTAAAAACAGGTATAAAAGAATGAGTAATCACAATGAGGGTGGAGGGATTATGGTGATTGTTTGGCGAGCGGGTGGTCCGGCTCCGTGTGTTAGTAGAAGCTCGCACATGAAAGAACGTTTAAATACGACTGAAAAGTGATTAAAAGCTTTATTTTATGATTGGTTGACAGATACAGCAACATCAACAGTTTCCACAGTCGATTTAAATGACTTTCAGACGCAGTGGATTTTTTTTTTTTTTTTCTCTCTATAGAATGATGATGATGGTGGAGGTGGTGATGAAGATGGGGTCGCCAGCTGTGCCTCTACACTGGGTAGGACCTGCTGCTTTTCAGTGTCGATTGTCTCTCACCATCGAGCTCCGAGTCGCTGTCGACCATGGGCGGGACTCGGATCAGCACCTGGCGCTTGTCTCTCTGCACCACCAGCTGCAGCTTCCCGCGTGACTTCTCGATCAGCTTCCCGGCGTCGCTGAGAGAGAGGTTCTCCGTCACCGTGCCGTTAATCTGAGGGCGAGAGAGGACATGAGGAAATTGCTGCTTCTCACTGCACACGGTCCAAAAGAAAAAAAACAAACAAACTCGGAATCGACTAGCGCCACCTTCAGGATGATGTCTCCTTCCTGCAGGTTCCCGTCCCTGAAGGCCAGGCCGGTGCTGGTCATCTCTTTAATGAAGAGCTGGCTGCCCAGCCGGAGGCCGTACTCTGGAAAACACACAACAAACCAACGTCAGCACATCGCTAGAAGACAGACGAGCTCAACCAGCATATTCAGTCGCCAAAATGCATCCGGTTGGTTTGTTTGTGATCAATCGAGTCTCACAACAACATTTTAGAGGAAAATGTTGGCCTGAAATCAACATTTTCCATTTATTCTGAATACAATATATGCATGTTTATCTAAAATACCTACCTTTTTTAATTGAATATTGAGTTGGTCAAAATAACTGCATTTCAATGATTCTGAAAGAAACTGCTTGTGGAGAAAATGCTCAGAAGTGTTAAAATGGTGCATCTCAAATTCTCTGGCTGGTGGCGGGGATCAGACGCCCTGGGAGGAGGAGGGGGGGGTCGGGGGGGTGGGGTGGGGGGGGAGGAGGAGGAGGCTGAACTGGGGCAAGAGAGGCTGGAGATGCCTTCCTCTACGTTTGTTATTGATCCCACCATGTCTTGTATTTAAAAATAAAGAGTGGTCGACTCATCAGTCCTCTTGTATTGTAATTATGTAACTCAGAGAAACAACAGTCTAAAATCAGAATATCACAAATTACATATATATATTTAAACAATTGCTGCAAGTCCAACTGGTTACATCAGAGAATTCTCTGGCAAAACCTTTGTGTGAGGTTAGGTTTTATTTCATCTCCCGAACTCCCCAAGCGTTAAAAAAAATGAATGGTGGTCAGAATACATTTTGACCTTTTGACAATTGTCTGGATCTGATTTAGTTCAGGATCCACATACAGTCCAATTTCATTTGGAGTGGGCCGGACCGGTTACACGGTGCCATGATAACCTTTAAATTGAAATCCTTTGTTGTGACACAGAATATACATGAGGAAAATGTTGATAGTTTCACAAAAACAATGACTACAATCTCAACATGTTAAAGAAAACTTGCAGTGTAAAATTGTAGTGAAACGTCCAAAAAACTTCTCCTATAGCTGTTGCATTATGGGTGTTTTGACAAAGTCACCCTGACAGCTGACCAGCAGCTAAGTGTGTACAACTGAACCGGTTCGTCTCTGAATGAGGTCCAGACGTTAACCAGTAAGAAGGTCGTTGATCTCC
Organism: Blennius ocellaris; assembly: GCF_963422515.1. Taxonomy (NCBI): domain Eukaryota; kingdom Metazoa; phylum Chordata; class Actinopteri; order Blenniiformes; family Blenniidae; genus Blennius; species Blennius ocellaris. Next base: position 19,590,973 of record NC_137664.1, on the reverse strand, counting down.
TCACCTTCGTTGGGCCGGTTCTTCAGCAGCACGACGTTGACGGGCTTCTCCAGCGGCTCCAGGTCTCGGGCCGGGCGGGGGAGGGGGATGGGCGGAGCGGCGGGCGACGGCGAGCGGTCCAGACGGTCCCTGCTGCCGCTGCGCTTCACGGGCTCGTCGTGCCGCCGGGGATCGCTGGGGGCGCGCTCGCGGCCCCGCTCGAAGCTGTGGTCCCGCGGGCCGGCGCCCCGCCCGGGGCTGCCGCGGCCGTAGCGCAGGTCGGGGCTGTTGGCGCGGTCCAGCGGCCGGTCGTTGCGGTGGCGTCTCTCCGGGCTGTAGTCCCGGTCCAGGGCCCGCTCGCTGCGGTAGCGCCGCTCGGGGCTGTGGTCGCGGTACCTTCTGTCCAGGCTGTGGTCGCGGTCCAGCCCGTGGTCGCTCTTGTAGCGGCGGTCGGGGCTGCTGCGCTCCCGGTCCAAGGTGCGGCCCCGGCTGCCGTCCCTCCTGTACTGCCGGTCGGGGCTCAGCTCCCGCTCCGCGCTCCTGCCGCCGCGCTCCTGCCGGTCGTAGTCGCGCTCGTACTCGCGCTCCCGCGTGTGGTAGCCGGAATCCATGTAGCCGCTGCCGCGCTCCCGCTCCAGACTGGGGTCGCGCCCACCGCCGCTCCTGCCGCTGTACACGCTGCGGCGGTCCTGGTCGTAGTTGTAGTCCTCATTGTAGTCGTTGTTGAAGACTCGGTCGTCGGGGGACGGGGGGCGGTTCATCATGTTGAACGGGACCTTCCGGGGCCTTTTCACCGTCTGCAGGTTTACACAAAAACAAGAGATCACAACTGAAAACAACAAGTCCTGACGTTGTACGGGCTACAATGACCAAGGAGCAGCTTCAGGTCGGAAGCAAGACAGAAAAATGGAATAAAAGCACACCAACTCTGTGTTTGACACACATTTTGCACCTTTAAACAAAACCTGTAAATCATCCCAGGATTACATTATTTTAAACAATAAAAACAACAATTTTTCACATTACAATACATTCATGATTGTTTTGTCGGAGTCCGTTCTGTCTGTGAAATCCACACAAAAGCTACAGCTGGCATGAATCCACAGTGGGCTCAGTGAGCTGCAGATCAAATAGCCACAAGTTTGAGCAGAGATGACGTCTGTAAGTACTTATATTTAATAAATCGTATACCAGTGATGCATAAAGGTAATTTCCTTTCTGTTGTCATAGTCGGTAACATTCAGTAATATTCAGTCATGGAAAAGTGAGGCTCCTCACAGGTCAAGCAACATCTCGTCTCACCGAAGCACCAAACTACACATTGAGGTGTGAAAACAACTTAATCAAACCACATCTGATCATTTAGAAGTTGGAATTGGTGTCTGACATAAAGATCACTCTCAGTTTGTTTTGAGCAAACCAAATATATCTAGACTGAAACAGGCTGTTGACACGACAACGTAGTGTAAACAGTGTAAACAGTTAAACGCTAAACTTCCGCAGTGTTTTGGTTGTCCGTTAGGTGACGGTGAAAACACAACTTTTAGAAAACGGCTTCCCAGGTGGAATATTATGACTCGCAGCTTAACACTGGCAACGTTTCTGCATCGCATGCTCCCCACAGCCGTGGCAAAATGATTCCTCGGCACTTGAGCGAGCAGATGGACGATAACAACAATGTTTGCCTGCAGAGTGTCATGACTCCAAGTCCATGTTGTCCTGAGGCGTGTACAACGATCCACCATAAACTCATCCTCTGATCGGCCAGGAGGCGGAGCTCTGACCGCTTATCAAGATCACAACCTGCTCTGGAGCAGGTCAGACATTGTCGGGGTGATTAATCCCAGTGAGAAGCAAACGAGCGTGATATTATTGGAAAACCCAGTGTGTGAACAGACACCGTTTTCAAACTGTTGCCGTGTAAACGTGAAACATTCTTGAAAAGAAACCACAAAAGACATTTCGTTTTCACGACTACGTTTCAAGTGGAAAACCCATCCCTCGCACCCGACGCCGCTGAAAGCCCGTGACCCCAAAACAAAGCGACGGCTCGACTTACGATCTTTGCCACTTTCCCACACTTCCGGAGGGTGTTGACAGCGAAGGAGTGGAGGGCGCCCTCCATGGGGATGGCGTTCACCTGGATGACCCGGTCATTCTCGCTGGAAAACACGCATTCAACTTTTGAGTTCAAACCGTGACACCGGGGGCGGCTGCACGTGCCGCGAGCTCTACAGACGGCGGGGGGGGTGGGGGTGTACACACAACAGCAGCCCGTCGCCGGGTCCTCCCTGCAGGACGTCCGACACCACGATGGACGTCTCGCCGCTCTCGTCGTTGGGGTTGTCCCGTCCGCCCGACACCGCGATGCCGAAGCCCATTTTTGGATCCTGAGGGGGGGGGGAAAGGAACGAGAGCGTGTGCAGAAGCAGCGCTGTGTAATCCGTGCGGCTCACACTGTACCGCCGTGCTCCGGTGGGTATTGTACAGCGTGATTACAGGGATTTTGCCTCCGACTGCGATTACAGATGCGTCTCTCGGCGTGGATCTGAACGCCACGTATTGTGTTTGACTACTCAAAACACAAAGCTGGCTTCTCGGATTCATTTTGACCTCCCACGCTTAAGAGTGCGTGCCTGTGTATTTTGTTTTCCGAAACATTTCTCATAAAAAAAAAAAAAAAAAAGCTCCTGATGTTTATCAGGCTCCGGAATTCTTGTGGGACGTTTTAGGGAAGCTTTCTACCTGGTATTGCTCCAGTTTGTGCACAAGAGATTAGGTCAGAGATTTGATGACCTCGTCTCTTTATCCGCTCCATTCCATCTGCACGTAAACACACACACACACACATACACCACTTCCCTCTGTCTTTAGCAGATGGCCGAGTGAGTTTGGCCCGGAGGGAGGGAGGCAGGCAGAGATCTGACCGCTGGGTCTGCTCCCGTTCCAAACCCTTCTGAAAAACCGAGGTAATAATCTACGTCTTCACTCCATGGAGACCAAGAAAAATCAAAGAATTACCAAACAGCTGGATGGTACAGCTGCAGCTACTGTTTAAAACCTAAATGTTGAAACTGATGTGGGCTTTTCTTCCGTCACATCGATACTGAGGGTTTTATGTTACATGTAGGGCTGCACAATACGTCAAATATTTATCATTATACACATTCATCAATGCTCTGAAAATTCAAAATAAGAGTTGAGGAACAAAAAACTCAATTAAAAAAAATGGACTGACAGAGAAAGAGCATTATTTATTTGTGAGAATAAATCACAAAAATCTCGATATATTCTATTCAGTAGTTTGTCATAAGACGTTGTTATAGTAATACTAAACCCGCATGAGTGCACGCTCTCCTGATGTGATGCAGCACACGTGAAGCCCGCTACACACTGTGATTACAACAAGTTCACAGCGAGCCACCCTGTACGACATGGATCTAATAACTGTGGGTGTGACATGAAGCCTGCCGTGTGCAGATTGCATGATGGAAACAAGCTCAATCACAGCCTGCGACGAAGAAGAATAAGGCGTAACCACGCGCCATCCAGTCAAGAAAAAGAAACTCGTGAAACCTGAACAGAGAACTCGCCCTTTATGCGTTTGGAGACAAATCCCCAACTAGTTTTTCTTTACATCCCACATAGTTGTTTTTTTTTATTTTAATGCATTTTGCCATTGCAGCTGCAAAGCATCAATTTGGCTTCGGGGCCAGTGGGGCACTTATCAATATGTCACTTCAATTGGTGAGTTCGTTCATGGAGGTCACAGCTGCATCTTCCTCCCAGTCAAATTTTCCATTTTATTACTAAATAGTTCAGCAAGACATATTTCTGAAAACATCTGAGGCAAGAAAGAAGCTGCGCAGTTGCTTATTCTGTTATATTGGGTTCCACTACCGCTAGTTTTGACTTTTTACCAAAGTCTCCCCGTGTCTCACTTTGCACAAAGTTGGCAGAATTCAACTTTATGCGAATGAGCTGCCGGCCGCTCCAGCATGCAACGCAATGCACCCAACACACATCGCGGTACGTTTCACATAGACAATCAATGGGGAGTGGGGAAAAAGGCGGAGCCTGTCGACTCGTACAATAATAATGTTGATAACAATTTCATAATGTTGATGTGTATTTCTGTCAACAGGTTTTTAAATACAGGTATTTTAAGTTCTGCAATTCAGGGTAAGTACTATTGTATATCATTTATACTTGCTTTTCTGGATAGTGTTTGTTTTTCCATCTACAATTCTTGCACTTCAATTTCACATATTTAATTCAAAATTGAATGCATTAATTTCTTTCCTAATGTTTGGATTTTTAATAAGAGGAGCTGAGTGGTTTTCTACAGCCTCATGTAAAATGACACAGTACACCAACAACAATATCCATACGTCTCAGAATCGGCATCAAATCATATTGATCGGAACTGGAAAGAACGTGGATTGGAGCGTCCCTGTGTGGGAAAGTGTCTGCATTAAAGAGGTCATATTAGAAATGACACTCCAGAGTGAAGAAAGTGTCATTTGTCTCCCTGGCTTGTTTCAACTATAAAAAAAAAAAAAAGTTTTCCACTGAGCGAATCAGAAATCAGGGGTTCAAATTTGTCATGTTTTGATAAAGAATAGTTGATTAAACGTGAACTTCTCAACTACATATTAACACTTGGTTGAACTAAAACTAAGATCTCCTGCTCTAGTTACTGATACACTATAATGCTATTATATACTGAGGTCATCATGCTGCACGCGGCCCCTGAAGTTAAACAAGTGCGACACGCTGGACTGGATTAATCACATGGGACTGAGAGGAAGTATCCAAACCAGCAGTTCCCCGAGTTGCAGCGTGAGGAATATGACCGGAGCTGCGAGACGCTAACAAACAGCAGTGGAGGGTGAAAAGTGAGACAGCTGCCGTGCGACACCGAGGTCACACACCTGCAGCGGAGGACCTTTCTGGACCTCGGCGCGGGACAATGAGCTCGTCATGGAGGTCATCTAAGATAAACCGCTCCGCTCACACAGCCGCACATGTGCTTCATGGCTACAAACCCCAGAAAGGAACCAACCGGTCTTTATGCTGGTGGCAAACATGGAAGCTGACAAAATCTATCTTGTAGTTTTTTTGGGTTTTTTTCCCCTTTAAATCATAAAACCTACTGGCTTATGTTTATTAGCCATTAGGCCTTTAATCCTTTACTGGGAACTTATTGAAATACTCGACCTTCAGGTCATACAGATGGATAAACACCTTTTTTACACTGTTCTGATCCTTTGAAGTTAGTAAAGAAAGCCATTCTATATGATTTAATTCAAATGATGTTTTACTTGCAAACATCAACCACATCAAGACTCACCAGATGAGAAATGTAGTTCAGTATCTCTGTGCACCTCATCAAACATTGCAGAGTGAAGCATTATTAAACATGTGTCTCGATTCTAAATCCTCCCGGGGTGGGCCCACACTAAAAACACTGATCAAACAATCCACGAAGGACTTCCTGATCTCAGCTGGAACTTTTTCTCCGAGTCGAGTACGAGGAGCTTAATGGATCACATGACTCATAGTTCAGACCAACTTTACCTTTCATTTCCATATCGGATCAATTTTCTAAACAAGAGGGAGGAAACAGACCGCCTGGGCATCTAGTTCAACCTTTACCTTGTCAATTATTTGACTATATTAATATTCACTGTTGATCTTTATCAGCTACAGGTACCGTCACTGCTCTGGTTTAAAGAAAAGATTACTTTTGCTACAAAAAGGAAAAAGTTAATTTACACAACAAATTGTAGAAAGTGGTTGAAGATTGGAATTTCAAACAATGCAATGTGACCCCTGTCATTCCTATTAAAAACACCCCACGACACTTGTTAAAACTTCACTATGCTTCTTAAGCTCATTTAAAGTTTTTCCTTCAAACTTCTCTTCTGATTTTTGGATTTCCTGAAAACTTTAACCAGAGTATTTTCTCTATATATGCTGCAATAATCTCAACACTCTTCTGATTTCTTAACTGTAAAAGGCTTTTGTGTTTTATCAAAGCAATAAATAGAGAAGTTGAAAACGTCAACAAATAACACATTCACCCTCAATTTCTTGCTTGTCTCACAATAGTAAATAGAGATGCACCAAAAGAAAAAAAAAGTGGCCGACACCGATATTCATATTGCTGGTATGGCCAATAACTGAGATACAAACATAGAAAAAAAAAAAAAACGTCTTGAATAATCTGCTTCTGTGGACCCTTCCAATATGTCAGTCCAAAACATCTTTTTTGTACAATTTACATTTATGAATGTCAACTGAGCCATTTCTAGACTATATTCATGTCTCAACTATTGCTTTCTGCATTTATTACACAGATAACCATTTCCATTTAAAATGACGGCCGGCATATTGTGTATCTCTAATTGTAAGTGTATAGAAGTTAGAGTCTGAGTGCATGCAGTCTACCTGCTGAGGTAATGAACAGCATAAATAGCTCTGAGAATGTAAATAACTTTCAGCACAGCTCTATGTGACCCACTGATGTAAATATTGTAAATGAGACGAGGCAGGACCTGCGTGTGTGTGTGTGTGTGTGTGTGTGTGTGTGCAGATGGACTCACCCTCTGCAGGGTCACAGTGTACTGCTCCCACACGGTCTCCTCCATGACCGGGTTCTGTGGAGAGAGAGAGAGAGAGAGAGAGAGAGAGAAGGAGAGAGAGAGAGAGAGAGAGAGAGAGAGAGAGAGAGAGATTACCGTGGGTGGTTTCATTTCACTGCACAGATTAATAATGTATTACGTGATGCAACGACAAAGCCAGTTCATTAGCCTCTGCTGTCGTTACACAACCAGGAGCTCCCCTCGGGAACAATGACGGGCCTCTGCTGGGGGCGACGACATGATGGAGACGCCTGAACGTCGGTCAGCTGACTGTCAAAACTGGAAGTGCTTCCTGTGAGCGAGCACCAAGACGCCATCAACAGGTGAAGATGCACGACAACCCAAACACAGACGACTCGGGGGTGGGGGGGGGGGGGGGGGGGGGGGGTTCAGCCGCGCTGCACTGGGATCAGCTATTCAGAATCATGAATCAAAGTCATGGTGCCAGAACAATCGATAGATAGAGAGTGTGAAGAGGAAGCGACTCAATCAAGAACATTCCAGAGCAGACTCGAGAACGCAGCAAGTATAAGTTGGTTTAAAACACATTTGCACCATTAAAAACTCCTTTCTTCCCCCGCAAACTACTTTGAAAAAGCCCGACTGATTTTCCATTTACTTGGTACCACTTTCTTCCCATTTTAAAAAACAAAAGTGGTCCCCGGTGAGGCTGGAGCGCCCCGGAACCCCGCCAAGCAGAAGGTCCACTCACGAGTCCCTGCAGGATGCGGATGGTCTTCACGGCGTGGGCCCATTTCCTGTGCAGGCTGAGGACGGTCTTCATGGCTTTTTGCTTTTTTTGGGGGGGTGGGCGTGTGTGAACTCTCCTCCCCCGTCTCTTCCTATCTGCGTCTCTCCCCGTTCACCGCCAGCGGTGCTCTGGCGGACTGATGTGCGCCACAGCCTCCTCCTCCTCCTCTTCCTCCTCCTCCTCCTCCTCCTCCTGCATGGCCACAGCTGCACAACCACCACCAGCAGCAGCTCTCTCCCCTGCATCTGCCCGCCCGCCCGCCCGCCTTTGACGTAAGAGGGATTCTGCTGGCCTACATTCAGCTCAAATCCCACCGTCTGCACAAAGTGTAAACATGCAGACGCGCCCACTCCCGCGCTGGCACGCGCCGGCGGAACGACCCGGCTGCACAAAACGAGTCGAAGCCAACGAGGGCCGAGGGTCTCCTCGGACCTCGGCTCACTTCTACTGGGCTCCCTCCTCCAATGAAAGTTTTTGCAGAGTGGAAGCATGACTCGGCACAATTGTAGTTTTACTTTTTTTTCTTTTTTCTGTCCGGTAACTGAAGTGGAAAGTGAAATCTGTGAGCGCCTGACATCTCCAGGCTCAGTAAAACGGGGGCAGCGCTGCCCATCGTAGTCCTACGAGGGGACCCCCCCCCCGCAGGACGGAGAGCAGCAAAACATGCTCCAGCGTCCCACACAGGAAATTAAAACGGTGCCTGTCATTTCGAGGAAGTTGACTGTGAATCTGCACAGACATTTTTAAAGTCAGTGAAATAAAAAAAAAAAAAGGAGTGCTGCAGGAGAAACGGCGTCGAGGGAGGAGACCGGGTTTAAATCAGAACCTCCGACCACGTCGTTCGCTCGCAGGTAGACCTGCTGGAGAAGTCCAATCCTCCCGAGTGGAGGTCCATTATGTAACGAAACAAAAAACACAACTGGACTAATGAGGAGCGAGGCCGACATGAATTACTGGGTGTTGCAGACGGAGTCCACTCCTTACAGAGGACGTCGGCCATAATGTGGCCAGACTGTAAACAAACCCCTCAAAACCAGAATCAAAGACGACTGGAACTTATTGACTTCATGTAAAAAAAAACAAAAAAAAAAACATACCACAAAAACAAAACAGGGTCATAATGTGGGAGGACTTATAAAACATGTTTTATATATATATATATGCAGTTGGAGCTCTCAGCTCAACTAAACTTTGATCATTCAGTCATAAGTGAAACACGACACACACACAACAATGTACTTAAAAAATATGAACACGTGAGCAACTATTAATGTGAGATCAAATGATTGATTTTGCTTTATGAATGAGAGAAAAATGGCAAATAACAAAAAAACAGGTCATTTCTAAAAGCCCATTAGTGTTTGTTTTTTAAATGTCTTCATCTCCATGCATTTTTATCTTCACATTAATATACGCTTTCATTTATTATGGTATTTATTTGAACATTCATCTTTTTGTATTTATTTCAATGTTCGATAAGAAAATCTTTCCTGGTCATCCGACCTGTGTTCACACCGTTTCAACAGCAAGTACGAAGCTGTTTTAGGAAACAGAATCACCTTAAATTCCACTTAAATGCTGTATGTGGAGCTGAAAGTGCTCCTGGGATTATTGTGGAGGGATTCTAGTTTAGAATAGTTTGTAAAAATGCAGGAAGGAGACTAAACATTGGCACTAACTCTTGTGACAAACATCATGCATCGTCTTTGCGCTTAAAAAAAAAAAAAAAAACACAATTTACTACGACTGTGGCGCGCATGCAGCAGTGGCAGCGTTTTCCACATTTCTGTTCCCACGGAGCATTTTCAACAAGTTCCACCTTAGGAGCTGTTTTCAACAAGTTGCATTTCCAGTGGCAATGAGCACCATTGTCTTGAAATTGGCCCCCAAAAACAGAAAGTTTTCCATTTTTCACTTGATAAGGTTGGAGCGTCAACGCAGCGGACGGAAGCGTTTACATCCACAGAGCCTCTAAAAAGACCTCCCAAGTGTAGAACACACCAGGCAGGCACAATCAATAAATCTGTTAATCAATATGAAACATGAAACAGAAAAAAAATTTAAATAAACAAACTAAAATGTGATTGACAGGAGTGGGAGACCCGACACCAAGACTACCTGTTGTAAAGCGCTACTGTTCTATGCTGTAAAGTTCAAACAACACTTTTAAAAGTCAGGTGAAAACATTCATATGAACAAAAAGTACACATACATTCTTCAGCAAACCATTAGAAAAAAAGATTACAAAACGGGTGGCGACGGGACCCAAGTCAGAGGCAAAAAACTAGAACAAACTGTGAACCAGGAAATAAATCCCAAAGCACAAACACAGTAATCTGATGAACTTATGTTCTTTTATCTTTTGTAATCTTGTTATCGTGTTCCTCCCATATTGTACTACCCCAGTGAGGACTAGTCCTTTTAATATGACACAATCCAATGTCGTTACAATACCATTTACCTGTTCAGCTCTTTATGAAACCTCCCGATTTTAAGAAAACGACCGGCTAAAACAGCCTTTATGTTCAAAACTCCACAAGATTGGAATTATTTTCCCAGAATTTGTTTGAGAAATGTCTGTCTTCTTATTTTGGGTTGGACTGTTAGACACCTTGAAAATCAGATCACACTAAAACAGAGGTTTTATCTGACTACAAGCTTTTACTCAATTTTGAAAACTAACTTCCACCATTTGCAAAGTAATCAAACAATCAAGGACAATTACCAACAACATGGATAATTTGCCACACAGCACTTCCTAATGTCCAACACTGTTCAATACAATATTAATTTATGTATTCAGTGATATAAGAATAATCCCTGGTATAATTCCAATCATAACCAACGTTTTTAATGTTTACTATAATTATGGTTCCTATTGTTTTGCCACATCCAATTGCTGTGGAGACAATCAACATTTCCCTATTGGGGGAGGAATAAATCATTATCTTATCTATGGTCATACTTCACATTTTTGCATCAACTTCAAAGGTTAATGTTGTCTATTCAAGTCTTTTTAAAGATAAATATTAGTTTATTGTGGGTCTATTGTACAGATGCTGGGATATACCTTGTGCAAGTCTGCCCCCTGCTGGTGACAACTCTACATTACAGCATTGCACAATAACGCCACATTAAAAATCCAAAGAAAAGCAGTAGAAATACCAGATTTGTTGGTTTTGTTGCTTTTAACAACAGGATTTATAAACGTTTTACTCTTTTCCTCAAGAAAAAGGTTTTTCTTTCAGATCCGAAAAGTTCAGATCAGAAACCAAACGTGTTTGAGCCTAAAGCGCAAACTACGTTTGATCAGCGTGATAACTTAAGAAAGTAATTAAGCATCGTTCATATATTCGATAAGATGTTTAAACTACATTTCGGGTCACATCTAATAACTTCAGGGGTGTTTTTCCCACTGAGAAAACAGTTTTCGTGTCCGGCAGCAGGTGCAACAGGCTTTATCCGGGGAATCAGGGATACTCCCAAAGTTTACCGCTTCTCCTCAAAAAACACACAGAAATACTTTAAGCACGCCACTTCAAGTCTTCTTGGCGCATTCGCTGACAGATCGAACGGAGATATTTGAAACACTCACGGTGAAATAGTGACTCGTGTGTCTGCTCAGAGAGAGCAGCCCCCCTCCGTTCACTGGCATCACGCACTTTGAACCGTCCCGACCACCGCGCAGGATTCAGACCCAAATTAAACCACTTCCACCGGGTCTGTAGTCTCTCGGGTGACGAGACGAGGGCTTTCCAAAGTCTAAAAGCTGCTGATATAAGGTGCGGTTCACTCTGGAGCTCCCACTCGCCTCACGGTAAACATTAAAATCAAACATCCAGGCCAAAAATTAGCGCCCAGCACTCCTAGCTTGGATCGGGTTATACCAAACAGAGCCTCGGGGGGGATTTAAATTTAACAAGCACTCTAAAACAGACAAGAGTAACTTAAAATGATGTAAAAAAAACCGTGGTAATATTGCATTTGAACACATTTTATAGTGCTCTTCGTACTAACAAGCCGTTATCAACACTGTAGATGGAGAGGTACGAGATGTTTGCGCCCAAGTTCCCTGAAGTGGATGCGTCCAAAATTCCCATTGATTTTGGATAGATAGCGTGCTGTGAAGCTCCCAGACAGACAACAACAAAAACACACAACTGAAGGTACAGGCAACATTAAAGAAGCATGCGAGTTTTATCTGAAGTTCCGATTGCATTGTAACTGACTAAATTGGACAGACAGACCGACCACAAAAAAGGCCAATACAAACACAAATATGGGCTCAAATATTCATGATCAGAAAAGATAGACTGTTTATACAGCAAACGTCATCTGAAGCCTTCAATAAATATTTCTATACACACACACACACATAGAGAGAGAGAATACTTTTGAACTTCTGAAATATCAGATACAGAACTGTACATGTTCAAAATAAAGACAACGTATGGCGTACATTAAAACGGTGCGCGTGGTGGAGCTGTGGTTAATCCACTCACTTCACAGTGAGAAGGTCATGGGTTCAAACACCCGCTGTGTGCACATTGGGTTCCTCCCACAGTCCAAAAACATGCAAATGGGTGTGAATTGGCGACCCTAAATTGCCCGGGTGATATTATTTGTAATAAAATCACATTACAATGAAAATCAGTCAACAACACTTTGTGTTTAGTTTTGAAGAGGAATCAATACAAAGACCTGAACGTGACACACACACACACACACACACACACACACACACACACACACACACACACACACACACACACACACACACACACACACACACACACACACACACACACACACACACACACACACACACACACACACACACACACACACACACACACACACTGGAGCCTTAATGAGGTTACACACTGATCAGAGCTGATAAAACCTGGCTTGTTTATGTTTCAACTCATCGCAAAAGTGTTGTAGACTTCAGACAGGGGATTTTTCTTTTGTGGAGCTGACAAGAATCTCCACACCAGACTAGAAAAAACAATTGATAATGACCAGGGCTTTATGCTTTTTAATATACAAAAGGGTTTACGCTGCTGCCATGGAGCTGGAAGAGGAGTGTATGATTTAATACAACGGACAAAACAAAATACACACACACAAAAAAAGTCATAGAGATCCTACATATGAGCAGCTGAGCGAAAAGGTCAAAATGAACATGCAAATCTCTTTGTGTGCGATTCACTGTCCAATCAGGCCGGCCCTCCTCTGGTATTTTATCAAATCACAGATAAGAGCACCAGCTGACCCTGAAAATGTCCAAATCCCTCACAGCACATGATCTTCTACTCCCTTTGATATTCTCAATTTTAACAAATGATACACAGTTCCCACACAACACAACAGACGAGCAAAAAAAAAAAAAAAATTCCTCAGTAACTGTGCTTAATGAATGACATAATGGAATTCCAGCTAACATTAAGGACAGTCCAGTCAAAAAAAAAAAAAAAGTGCACTGAAATATGGTGAAAAGGCCTTAAAATAGGACATTCTAATGCAAAACGGCTTCAATGGCCTGGATAATTTGTGAGAGCAAGTCATTAAAACAATGAAGCTTTCAGGATGCGACATTTCTCTGTGGTTAATCATCATCCTGGATGCAGGAGAATGGGGGAGGGAAGTCTCTACGGCGCAGTTGTACGAGGGGGGGAAAAAAAATAAAGAGACAAACAAGAAAGGTGAGAAAGACGAAGGAAGTGTGGCCCTGACGCACACAGTGAGTCAGAACTTTGCATCTTGGAATCATCAGCACGTCGGAGGAGAAGCTGCCCCGTCAGCAGCACACTAACTATTTTTGGATAAAACAAAAACAAAGAAACAAAAAAAACCCACTGCACTCATTCTCAGCATCCACTGATGGGATTAGGGAGGAGTTTCATAACAGACACATTCATCAAATTTTTATCAACGGAGAAACACAGAACCAACCCAGTTGCGTTCAAGGAATCAAACCAAGCTGCATCTTGTAACAATTCAACAAACTGTGGCCGAGTTCTTTATCAAGAAATGTTCTCGTATTGATTTCTAATCTTGTTTTAGTCACCTCTGGAAAAGAAATTGATTTAAAAGCTGATAAAGAATGAAAATTGACCTTTTTTTTTTTTTTTTTTAAATGTGGATTCTAACTGAGTAAAAGTTCGGACACCCGACCCACTAATAGCGAGAGTTTCCCTCCATGGCTGAAGAAATCAGAATCAGATCACTTTTTTTATCCCTGTGGGATAAATAGCACCACACAGAGTGAATTGATTAGTCACAGAATTCAATGTGTTTAGTAAAGTTAAAACAGAAATATTAATTCAACTAAAAGTTAATTAAGAAATATCAACTTAACATACGTTACACAAAGTTAAGCTCAGCAGTGATGGAGTAGCAGAGCAGAATGAGATCAACAAGCAACACGACACACACTATTTACAAGGAGGAGTTCCAGAGTCTTATTGCCACAGGAATGAAGGATCTCCTGCGACGCTTTGTTGTGCACTTTGGTGGAATGAAGCCGTCGCTGCAGGAGCTTCTGCTGCTGACCAACACTTCATGGAGGAGGTAACCAAGTCTTGCGAGGATATTTTAGGGATGTGGAGAGTTTTAGCATTTTGCGTTCTGGGTGAACTTCCTCGAAGAGCCAGACTTGGCCAAGTTAGCAGTGGTTTGAATGCCCCCCCCTATTTTCTGGACAGTGGAATGGATGAGTTCTAATTAATTTGAGATCTTTTGAAATAATTTAGCGGACTCATAAAAATCGCTACAATCTCCTGTCTGATGACCTCAGGCAGCTCTTTGGATGTCACCATGGTAACCACGCTCCATTCAACAGTCAGGAGCAACTCGGAGCCCAATTCTGAGTTTTAAATCAGCCAAGCTTCCTCCATTAATCACATTTTTCGGTATTGTTAAAATTGCCACCGAATGTACATTGGATACAAATATATTAAAAAAGGAAAAACTCAAGTCTTTTGTAGGTTGACTATATGACTATATGTCATTAGAAAAATAGAAAACAAATATCGCGACTACGTACGGACAAACCACTAAGTTGGATTGCTATGACGGGTGACCGTCAACAATAAACCTACCAAGACCCAGGAGAATATGGACACGGAGTCACGTCACTCGTGTCCGTTATTGTCCACCTAATCACACATGTGCAGGGTAACTATTCATTTTAGATGCGCTGCAGCAACGTTTCAGAAAAGTTTGGTTTTCACCCGTTTCATGGAGTCGGAGCATTTTCAAAACGTTCCACCTTGAGAGCTGTTTATTATAAAAGTTACATTTTCAGTGGCACTGAGCCCCATTGTGATGTAAACAAACACCCAAAATGCTACAAATGTATCTTGTTTTCAATGTTGTTATGTGAACAGGGCCTTAGTTTGCTACTTTAGTAATGTGTGACATCACTGAATCAATTTTTAGACTTCTACCAAATCTAATCTGTACGTGGTCTAAAAAACATTTTCCACATTTGTTCTATTTTTTTTATGTTGAAGTGCAATTCCTGCCTGGCCAGTTTTGACTGAAAGAGATCATTTCCAGCATGATTCATAGGAGGTTTCGCATTATGTTGCCGTGAAAGTTAAGTCAGCCACTGTAAAGTTCAACGTGAGGTCAATTTATAAATTCATGTGCTCTTCAGAGGGCACCGGAGTAAACACAATTCATGGTGACAGTTAAAAAAATAGATGTAGATGCAGTGGGAACAGAAAGTATTCAGATGTCCTTAAGTGTTTCAGTATATTGGAGCCATTTCCTGAAATTATTGAAGCTCATTTTTTTCCCGCTCTGCCATTCCTCCTTGTCGATACTTTAAAGTTCTGTCAGGTTGGATGGTGAACATTGGTGGACACTCGTTTTCAAATCTCACCAGAGATTGTTCCTGAATGACCCAGCAAGATCCCCGGCTCAAAACCAGTCACAGAGTTGATCCGAAGCCAGTCGTTTGTTATTTTAGCCGTGTGCTCCGGGTTCATCTTGTTGGAAGGTGAACCTTCAACTCGGTCTGAGGTTCAGAGCACTACGGAAAAGGTTTTCATCCAGGATATCTCCATCTATCAGTCCTGTCCTTCTGGCTGAAAAACACCCACCACAGCATGATGCTGCCGCCCCCATGCTTCACTCTTGGGATTGTATTAGGTAGGTGAAGGGCTGTGGCTGGTCTTTCTCCACACATACCTGTTGAAATCGAGGACAAAAAGTTCGATCTTGGACCAGAGAATCTTATTTGTCATAGTCTGGGAGTCCTTCCTGTGTTTGTTTTGGCAAACCCATGGGCCAAGACCTAGAACCACGTCAAGGATGATCGGAAGAAATAGACACCACTCGTGTTGAACGCAAGAGTGTCACAGCAAAGCTTCGGAATACTTATGGCCATGCCATATTTCTGCGTTTCGTTTTTAATAAATCTATTCTGTCAAATGGGATGTTCATTGAGGAAGAAAATTGACAAATGAATTTAGCAACTGGCTGCAATATAAGAGTGAATAAGTTATAGGGGGATCTGAATACCTTCTGGACACACTGTAAATGTGGATATTACATTTGTGATTGATTTGAATGGATGCAAGTGTAACTGATGCAGAGTTGATGGATTTGAAACTTTCCAAAAGAAAACTTTCCTGATAGTAAATCAGGTAAATTATATATCAAACTTGAATGTCAAAATGTTTCCCAATAATGAAAACACACATATACATAATTGAGATACTTCATAAAATAACCAATTACATGTTATAAAAGAAAATGAATACGAAACATGATCACAAGGTCAAACAAGGTCCCACTCTCACACTCGCACTGATGTCGAGAGAGCTGCCATGTATGTTCTACTCAGATGAACCTGAATGTTTGAGAACACTTTGCACAAAGAGGAAAATGGAGATGTGGAATAAATGAACACCTCTTGGATAGGAAGATGAACTGCCGCAATACCTTAGCTACAAAGAGCAATTATTCAGTTGCTTCTGCAGTACCTCAAAAATCACAGCGTCACACTGAGGATCAGCAAACTGATGCTGGGAAAACTGATATGCTCAAGTAGAACTTCAGCTCATTATGTATCTGCAAGAATTCACTGCCGCGTCTAATTCAGAGTCGACTTCCTTCTTTCAGAAGAGCTCACATGGTGCACCGACTGGCTGTAATTTAACACAAGCCTCTCCGTCTATCAGCTGCAGCTCGGTTCACTGTCTGGAAGACCACCAGAGGAAAATATGAGACAAACTGGATCATGAGCTCCACACAAAAACAACGAAGGTCGCGTTTACGCGACAATGTTTCAAGTGAAAACGCACTGTTCCACATTTTTGTTTCACGATATGTTGTGAACAACAACGATGGCACGTTTGTATTAAGCGGCTAAAGTTATCATTAAAGCAACCAGGTGTTAACAACCTGTGAAAGTTGTTTCCAGTAAGCTGAATACTTAACCATTTACCTGTGGGAATTCTTGTCCTCAAAACCATCAACCTATACAATCATTTTTTCACACTACTACACACCACTCAGCTTTGATTTTGATTTCAAGATGTTGAAAACAAAGATATTGTGTAAATCAAAGCTTGCCGTGCTAACTATGGAGACAATGAGCTGGACTTCTTCACTGAAACGAGTGTCGGAGAAGAGATGAGAACACTGCAGGTCTTTTCAGGCCTGAATTCTAAATAAAAAACAGCTTTGGTTCCCTTTGGTTTGAGTCACACAAAGTTAAACAATACTGACACCACGCAGCTGAAGACGCATTCAAATTCAAGACGAGCGAACTTACCATCATGATGGCCGAGTAGCTGCGTGAAGAGAGGCGGCGAAGGTACAGGTAGTGGGCTTCTCTCGACCAGCAGAACTTGCGGCCGGACTTGAGAAGGTCTGTGCTGGTCTGCTCAGAGCCTGGCTGGTCCCTGAACAGAAACACACACACACACACACACAGATGAACGCACACTCATATCAGCAGACCTGATAAGAAAGCGCTGCTATTATGAGCAACTCTGTGATTTCTATATAGGACACAGCAGCCCTTTGATGGGAACCTTTAAAACCCATTCTCTCCAAGAGCTCGACAACAATTCAAAAGGCTCGTCTCAGACATAATGCCATCAAAGAGACGGTTTTTTTTTTCACAGAGACTGTGGAGTGTGAAGCAGTCACACGGCAGGGACGGCCTATTTTTAAACTGTATGAAAATTAATTAGCAGGCTGTTTCAACTTGCTGAAGTTGTGTAATCGCTGCGTACTTTCAGCCTGCATTTTTCATACGAGTCTTCTATATTTCACAAACGGTGCTTGATGGCAGATAATCACTCAACGTACGTGAAGGAAGATCAGCTTCAACTGCATCAGGTAAAACCTAATTTTTGCACAATAGTACAACAACCAAAGTGTGATCTTCATTTTCATTTCAAGAGCAGTATCTAAAACCTGATTGCGAACAACGTGTCCAAACATGTAGCGTACATGTTTTCAATGAGTCAGAAAAGCACTGAAACGGTGTGACTGGATAAAGACAGATATCACGGTACATGACAGTGGCGAAAGCATGACTAAACATGCTGCTTGGTGAACTTGAACTTTCTGTGGGGGAAAAAAAAAAAACTGCTGCTACACTTCTCCTGACTCACCACTGAATTCCCTCCGTGTGATTTTAAAGGCCACTCACTCATAGGTGATGTTAGATTAAGCTTGCGTTTTCATTTTAATGGCCTGGAACGGTCAGGAAACAAAGATTCACATTTCACAGTGGAAACTTGACCGACTTCTGCAACAATGTGGTCTGTGAACACTTTCACCATCCCAGAACTCAACGAGGCACAAATCCAGCAGAAAGTCCTTTGTTACGCGCCGATAAGGATCTGCTACAAACACAGCGAGGCTCTGGCACAGATCACATCCTGTGTTTGTCGTCTCTAGTTTGTATTCAGTCCAACTTCCTCAAAGTGTGTTTGAAAGCGGACCAAGACCCCTTGGTGTGGCTTCATATTTGCCTACATCAAACTGCATCAGCTTGGCAACCGGCAAACAGGAGGGTTTGTTTGACTCAGAAGAAAACTTGAGGGAATTTCTCACCCTGCAGTTTCTTAATCCGGGTTTGATTAGGTGCCGTTGCGTTTTGGGTGCTCCTTAACAAAAGAAAGGCGCTGGGAGCCACTGAAAACTGAAAACGCTACAACTCCATCGCTGTGTAGACGGCAGACATTCTGCATCTACGAGTACCGGTTCATGCTCAAGCAGTTGGAAACATTTAAAAAAAAAGTGGCTTTCCGAAATGTGCAGGACTGTATTGGTTGAATGTCTCCGGAAACCTCAAGCTTTGAAATAAATGACGAGTCTGAAAAGGGTTCAGCTGATGAAACAGTGAAGCTCCTCTTCGGCCACCAAGCAGGTTCCATCACACATTGTACTGAGCTGCTCTTTCATTCACTGGATTCATCCACTCAACTCAATGAAGCCCTTCAGGAAGTGGCTCCTTCCAGTTCGCTCGCCTCAAAACATGACTTCTTTTCAATGACTTACTCTTTTCTTTCCGTCTCGCACCACTGAAATCCCTTTGTTGGGTGGTGTTCATTGACAGAATCAATTATACGGCCCCTTACCAGAACAAGAACAGCATGTTTGACTAAAACCTTGGCTAAAGTGCAACTTCAGCACAAAAACCACATGTTAACTGCTGTTGCCACTGCAAACTATAAAGTCCCAGGAGAACATGGACTTGGAGTCAGGACACTCTGAACATTGTGGTTACTGCCAGTCTACTCACATATACACAGAAGAACTATTTACTACGGCCGAGGTGTGAAAGTGCAGTAGAAGCGTTTAGAAAAGCGTTTAGAAAAGTTTCCATGGAGGCAGATTTTTTTGGAAAAGTTCCACTTTGGGAGCAGTTTTCACAAAGTTGGCTCAGAACAGCATTGTCATGTAAACAGACACTCATAACACAATGGAAAATGTCAGTTTTCCCATGGAAAACATGTTTTGTGACATGTATATTGCACAGGTTGTGATACTTTATAATATATTGTACAACTCCAATGTTGGCACTCCTTAGGAGGAATATGAAATGAAAAATAAAGTACACTAAAAAATTATTTTTCAACAGCAATCTTTGTAGGTAAAAATCTAATATCACACATTTGTCATATTTTTATCCAGATTTCGTCACAAGGCCGTGAACCCTTTTTCCAATTAGCCTAAACAATACAGCCAAGCCAATTACTGGACGATACACCTTAAATTAAAAGTGAGCAGTTTCCCAGCACTGCTAAGTGTTTAAACTAATGTGACAGAGAAAAAGTTCCCATTACGGAACGACAAAAACAAAAAGCAAAAATTGAGGAGTGAAATGGTACTTTGAGGATCAAATCAAAGACTTTATGTGGTCTACAGCAAAACCTGTTAATGCTATGAACACTTTAGTAAACTGTAGGAGATCGTTTTTATTTAATTCATGAACTTGATAATAATTTTAAAAAAGGAACCATTTCACAAGCTACACAAAACACACGATGTGTGACTGTCAGTCACGGCCGTAGACATGATCCACAGTGAGCATCAACAGATAATATCCAGTCTGGCAGATCAACTACTACGAAAAAATCCAAACACTTGTTTGCATTTATAAAGGGCTGAAAATCACAATTGCTAATAAATAAAAGCTGGTGAAGGATCCACTCCCTGTGGTCTCTTCAGACAGTTTTGGGTTTTACTTGTTTTGCGACACATCTGTGAGAGCTCTCTACTTTCTACTCCTCTGTGGATTACCCACAAAATCTGGAACAAAGACAATTTGCTGCAGAAACATGTACTATGGGGCAGCCGGGCTGCAGCCGGGCTGCCCCATAGTAAGTGAACGTGCAGTAATCTTGTCGAGTGTTGTGTCTGTCTGCTTTGAGTTTCGTTGCTTTTTCTGTCGTTTCCAACAGAAGCGTCTCATAAAAAGGACAGTTTCTGGCAATTCCTCAGTTATTTTTGTGCTTTTATGTTGTGACCACCACCAGGTATGAACAAGCTCAGGCTGGAGATCAATGGCATTTTTTTTTTTTAATCTATTCATAATATGAATCACACTTTCCTTTCAGAGTTAAAAGCCCTTTGTTTTGAGTTTGCAGAGCATGAATGCACAGTGCATGGGAAGCATCATTTCAGTCTTTTGACATGATGCACGTTTCCCATGTTGACGTCACCACGGGGAAATATTTGTGGATCCTTGACGGTCAGACTCCATCAGATGTGAGCATTGAAATGAGAACATTACAGGTGCACACATGCCACCTGTAAACAGATCTTCCTTCCTCGATCTGGAAGCTTTTTTTTTTTTAAATCCCTTTACATGCATCAAGTGAACAAAGTGCATGTAAATCTCACTGCGACTCACCCCGGGGGTCTCCACAGCTTCCTGCCGGGCGGCAAAAGCTCTCGTTTGTTGAGGGGCACGATGCCCATGGCTGCCTGCATAATAGTGATGAACTTCTTAAACTTCATCTTCCAGCTCTCCTCTCGCAGCTCATCACTGTGACCGCGGCCGTCGCCCCTCCTCTAACAAGAGTACCAGATGCCAACTCCGGATCTCGGAGCGTGCGCTCGTTTCCCCCGGCAAGACTCCCAAACTTGTGTTGTTGCGCGTCGGGAGCGGCAGCATCTCTCCCGGTGCCGCCGTCGCACCACGACCGCCGCCTCTCGACAGATGTCCTTTTGGCTTCTCTTGAGCGCGAGAGGATAAAAGGAAAACAAACGGCCACGTTCCTGCCAGGCGGTGGGCTGGCCGAGAGGGGATGACAGCACGTCACTCTTACATAATTCCGCGGCTTCTCTGGACATTACACTAATGAAAACGCAGATCCTGCCGCGACCGCGGCTGCTGCTGCTGCTGCTGTCGCTGCTGCAGCCGCTCAGATAATTGTGGTACTAAGCCCTGACAGATCATGCATGCTCTCCGCCCCCTTCTCTCATAATCCCCCACCCCTCCAGGCTTAGTCTTCTCGCCATTTACACCCGGATGGACCCTCGCGCTTCACCCTCACACACCCTTCCACCGGGGCTAACCCCAAAAAGGAAGATTATTAATGGAAAAAACAACTTTAAGCCGTGCATCCCTGCACTTGATGTTTGGAGTGCACGGGCTCAGCAAAATATTTCAAAACAACCAGCTCAGAAGGGAAAACGTGTTTTTTGGGGGGGGCCATACACCAATTGACCATAACATTATGACCTCAAGGAGGGAAATGAGTGATTCTCATGGGTGCAAAAGGTCAGACGGCAGGTGAACATTTGGTCCTCGGAGTCGAGTAAGAATCAGGAAAATGAGCAACTCTATTGAACTGAAGAAGTTCGAGACCCAGTTTACATGACATTTCCAATCCAAAATGGAAAACTTTTGTTGGACTTTGGTGCTCGGAGCCACTAGAAAACTCTCAGAGACATCATTTTCAAAACGTTGGAAAAAAAATTCAAATGGACAACCTACACAATAGATGGCCAATGTATTAGAACGACAGACATTTGATATTGAAAATTCGGATTTCAAAAGTATTATCTGGACACCACCAATAACGACAGAATATTCGGATATCCCCGGTACAGCCCCAATTATCTCAATATATTTAAAAGCAGAGGAGCGGCATGTTAAACCGTTTTAATTTCACGGATCATTCTGTGCAAACTAATTAGGACTGGGCGACCGCTCATTCATTTCTGAAACCTTTGAAATTGAGGCTCTTTTGTTCTCTGCCGGAGAATTGTGTGGCGCTATCACACCGCCGTCCAAGAGCTCCCTCCAGAAGGCCTGTTCAAAAGGAGCATATGGTTTCAGTTGAGCCTGGCAATTCATTCAAATCCTCTTCAATATTTTTACCTCATTATTGTGAAGACAATTATTCTCAAGTGGTCCAGGATCACCGGCCGCCCCAGGAAACTAAGCCCAACAGATATGAGTTCGACTCTAAACGAAGTTAGTCAAACTACTTTTTTTTTTTTAAACATAGAATGTAAGTAAATGTCAAACTGTAGCTTCACCTGAATATTTGGACAACAAAAGCTTTTTCTCTCACGCAGGTAAAAATAGTGACATTTTTAAAAGATTCTGGATATCTGGAAACGCTCTGTGGAAAACATTTCACATCACTTTAAACATTTCATTTAACCACTTGAGCGCACAGTATGTTGGGGAGCGCTCTCCAATCTGTTGCACTACACATCAGACACACTGGTTTATCACTTTCCTCAGACAGCGACTGCTCACATTCAGGTTTGAGCCGACCGTCTTTGTGAAGTCTGGATGTTCTCTCTGTGAATACCTTGATTTTCTTGTGACTCCAAACAGTCACTTGTTCAGTTCGTATATCTCCTGGGGTGAGAAGATAACAGAGCTCCCCATGACGATGACCTCACAGGATCCGCTTCCATAGAACTAATGATGGTTCAAACCAGGGTGTCGGTTCAGGGGCTGCAAACAATCAAAAGTTTTGTAATAAACCTTAAAATGAAACTTCAATTGTTCTTCTTTGTTGGGGTGCAGAGTATACTTGATGCAAATGTTTATATTTTCACAAAACCTAACTATTAATATGGCAAATAACTACAATCCCAACATGAAGCCGAATCTATTGAAATCTTATTTCAGACATTTCAGTGCATTTTGTCCCCAATGTCTAAAAAACTTCTGTTGCTACTGCATAATACACGTTTTTTTACAAACTCACCTGACAGCATGTTTTTTTTTGCTAGTTTGCATCACCAACACCTGAGGCAAGAGTCCACACGACCCAAAATGATATCTTTTCTTCCCGGTATTCTTAAAAAATATTCTATCCTATCTATGCCAGGCCTTTAGGTGGTGCTGTGACTCACTAATTACACCAAAAACACAGAACGCATGGAGAACTCAGAAAAGGAGTCGGCGATACAGAGAGTACTCCTGCTCCTCCTTGTAAGTGAGAAATCCAATATATTATAACATATTGGTTTATTAAACTGACCAGCATCAGCATCGGCAACGGCATCATCGTTTTCCGCAAAAAAAAATACAAAACAAAATTTTTCATGCTCCTAAAGCGTTACGCCGCGTGGATGATTGACTAAAAACATTGCGTTTGCTCGAAACCGCGTTCTTAGTTTGGGTCTCAGTGATGTCTTGCATCTTTCACTCTTAACATGGTTTTTTGGGGTTTGTTTTTTTTTTTTTTTAAATCACTACTCTATTTGACTTTTCTTTTACTGTATTTTTTGAAAACAACCGTTTTGTTGAGAAACACAGTTTGGAGGACGGTGACAAGATGATGTTGGACTGGCTTCACATTCCGTCTGCATGCAGATGCAACACAGATCCTAAAATCCTGGCTCAGTTGAAACGCTCTGAAATCGTTTTTTTGGGTTCTGCGGTTAGCTCGCCTCGTCGATGTGTTCTCACAGGAGAGTGGCTGCGCCACAGGAAGGTTTCGTTTGAATTTCAGCCGAGAGTTTTGGTAAGACAACACCCTGACGTGCAGGTTCATAAAGAGCCTCTCCAATGTGACGTCTCCATTACTTATCCACATACTGTTATTTTTGTTGTTGTTGCAATTGTTCAGCAGAAACTCCTGCAACACTCATCTGAGACCGAGTGCATTCCTGAACTCTCAGATCTCGTGCAGACCCCCCCAGTGTGCACACCACGCCGCTGCACAGATTAAATGTCTGTATCTCGTCATTCCCGAGTCACCAGATGACAGCAGGCTGCCAATGTCCTGAGAGGCTCAAAATAAATAAATAATCTTGGCGGGCTCTTGATGAGTCGCCAGCCAACGCGAACTCTGGACGGGATTTATAATGGAGCAGCTTGGACGTCTGGATTACGGCTCTGGATGGCCGTGCCATGAGAGCTGCTGCAGATTTCACTGAACAGGAGAAATCCCTCGGCACGGTGGGGGGCGGGGGGGGGGAGGAGTAGGGGGACCAGAACACCAGGAGCACAGCCAGCGGGAGACACAAAAATAACAAGTCTCTCTTTGGAAAAACAAAAGGGTAACTGAAAGGGACGAGAGGCTGTGTTTTTGTTTGATTGCTTTGGTTTTTTTGGGAGGGATTTGTCCTGCCAAACAAGCCCAGATTAAAGCGTGGTCTCGCCTGTCAAATATATATATACACACACGTATATAAACCCCACGCAGCAACGCCACATCCGCAGTGAGAGTGATCGTAATCCAACACCTCCACTGTAATCTCACAAACAACAATCATCCCACAAACACTCCAGCCGCACTGATCGACACGTGCACACGCGTGCACGCCACACACAGACACCTGTGCACACCTGATGAATGCGGGATACGTGCCACTTTTTGTTCTCCATTTCCCACAATCCTCGCCAGTTGCTTGGCAACCCGATTATGTTTCTATTTCAGTAGCAATTATACACAAGCTGCCTCACTTGCCGTTGTTTAAAGGCTTGGATAGGCGAGGGTGTTATGTTTGGGTGCAGCCACACCGAGATCGTCTTTATTAGCCAACTGCTAGCATCGGTTCTCTACTTGAAGCGCAAATATGGGAGATGGAGCCGTCGCATCTCGTCTCCAGAGAACATCAGCGCTTAGATAATTCGTAGTGGTGACAGGAATGTTTCGTCAGTGGCGATATCAGAAACCAACCTGTCGGAGAAACAAACATTGTTCCTGTCAGCATAGCGTGCGTAATAAAAACCCTTTGAAGGCATCGGTTAACAATTTGCGGCTACGTTATTAGCAACGGGGGTCACTGGCTTTCATGGCAGCAGCACGGTATTTCAGCTTCGAGTCTCAGTGCTGTGCTGTGTCCACTACTCTCAAGAAATGTGTTTAAAAATCAATGGTTTTTTGAAAGTGACAAAATATTTGGGGTCCCGGTTAGTGAGGGGGCCGACGTTTTACCACCTCGTTGCATCTGTCCATACTGACGGTTGAGCGCCGTCTTGTAAATGGTAAATGGACTTCACTTATCTCGTGTCTTTCCGCTGTGTGAGCAGCTCCCAAAGTGCTTTACATGGCTCATCACCATTGCTGCAGCCAAGCAAGGCGCCGTCAGTCCAATGGGAGCAGTTTGGGGTTCAGTGTCTTGCCCAAGGGCACTTTGGCATGTAGGGCATCGAATCTGCAACCTACCAACCAGCTATTTGTGTAAAAAAAATTTTTTCAAAGTGCTAACACCGAATTACTTGTTTTAAACCAAACAGATCAAAACACTGATGTCCCATCTGGTTCATGAAAGAAAAAAAAAAAAAAAAAGACGTCATGTTAACATCCCTGGCTTATTCTGCCTGTGATGCATTTTCAGACCTAATACACGAACCCGCTCATCCGTTTAAAGGGCAGCAGAGGTCGCGCTCAGGCACAAATACGACAAGACGCCGGTCGGCTCATCTGGAACTGGAGGCTGGCTCCGGGGGATAAAGACCGGAGGAGCTCAGGCTGAACGCAAACCCAAACAACCTGCTCGGTGTTCCCCACGCGGCTTCAGTAAACGACCGGCACGGCTCTGCGGCTGCAGCCAGCAACATCTGGAGTTCACATTCAAACTGGCCACGCGTTTTTTGGGGGGGGGACCGTTGGCGTCAAATATTAAGAGCCAGTGGTCGTGTAAAAACAGCAGCCAGCATGCATGTCTGCTACCGTTTCAGACAAGCTTGATTAATAAATGACGAAAGAGAAGGAGGTGCGGCTCAGTACTTCCGGCGACTTCCTGCGCCGTCGCTTGTTCTCACTTTTTAATGAACTCTGAGAAAGATCTCTCTCTCTCTCTCTATTTCTTTTTCCTTTCTCCCTTCTTATTCCACAGGGTGACCGAACGTGGCCGCAGCGGTTTGGTCTTCTTAATGCGTTTACATAAGCACTTTGCTTCTCTGCCCCTTGTCACTTTACCCACGTGTCGGGAGTCGCGCTGCGGCGCCGCGTTGCCATGGCCCCGGGCCATTACGCAATGTCCATATGCAATGCATGCGCGGGCCAGATGGAGGGACACATGCCACTCACAAATCTGCAGCGGTGGAGCAGAGAGAGAGAAAGAAAGGTAGAGGAAGAGAGAGGGAGGGAGGATCAGTGTGCACATGCCCTCCACAGGTGTGGTCTGGATCATCAGCCAGCGTGAGGCGACCTCCAGGGTCAACTACAAACCTAAACAATCACTAAATCATAAATGCATGCTTTCTTCCTCGTGGAAAAAAAAAATCAACACAATTGGCAGTTCCTATTTACTCTTAACAGCACAATAGCTGTGCCCTTATGTTGGTCAGGAGCACATTTATTAACTGCTAATCAGAACAGCTCCACGAAACGCAATTTGTATATCTAATAAACTATTATTAGAATTAATAAAATGTTTGATATACTTGAGAAAAAAGTGAATAGATGGATCAAATAGATAATGTACACTGGAGAATATATTTGACACTTTAATTCATTTGCATTACATGATGCAAAATAGACCTAATGCAAGTTAACTAAGTGACAGTTATAATTTACAAAAATAGATGTTTCACGGCTACGCCAGTTAAATGAAAGTGAACTGCACCGATTTGCAGCTGTCTTTGTAATATTCAGTGTATAGATATTATAATCAGAATTGATTAAATTGGTCATTTTGTGGTTAAAGCAATTAGCTAATCGAAGTTTCCCTCAATTGCCATTTGTCGAAAAGAGCAGCTGCAACTATCGCAACAAGAATATTAATGAAGAAAAAAAAAGTTTAGTTTTTAATCGATTTAGGCCGTTTACACAACATTGTTTCAAGAAACATTTGGGTACATTTTTGCATTCTCACACAAAAGAAGTCAATAATGTAAAAGAAGTGTATTTTCCAGAGAGGTTGGTTAATTTACTGTCTCCAATCAAATGACTTATTTATTAAATTTTTTTTAAACATTTGACCACATTTCCAATGTTGCAAGATATAAACGTTTCCCCAGTTGATCACTATTGCAAACGCTAAATTGGTCACGTATGCATCAGTTCCTCAAACCACAGAGAAGTTGCTCCAGTCCAGAGAGACACCTGAAATAAGCCTTCGGGGTTAAGAGAGATAATATAATAAACTAAATCACAATCCTATTTGCCGCGCCCGTCTCTCTGACACGGTCCTTTAAAATAATCTAACTAAAGTCCAGCTGCTCGATAAACGTCATGTCTGCAGAATTTCAAGAAAGTTTCAGAAGAAGGGAATAAAAGAAGCCAAATATGAGGTAGTATAATCTGTGATGCTGCGCTGAACGACAACCATGAGACCAAATGTAATGTGTTTATATTTGTATTTATTGGATTTGTTTATCCAAATAACAATGCCAATTTTCCTTCATTATTGTCCCCATCTTCTGTCCTGTAGCCAACTGGTAAGAAAGAAAAAAAAAAGAATGCTGTCAATTTTTTTTTTTTTTTATTATTGATTGGAAATTGTTCTGAATTAATCGAGATTAATCCCACTCTTCTTTCATACTTCAGTTTGACGTTGCAGTGAATGTACAACATATTGCAATTGGACTTTACAATGTATAAACATGCAATACTATGTATTTGAGTATTGCAATATTAATAGGAATTGTGATAAATAAACACCTAAATGTAAATTAAAAATATTAATATTACAATCTGTATATATATCAAATGACCCTCTGTACAAAGTTTGCATTGTCATTTCCAATAGTGAGGATCTACACATCTATATACTCATAATGCACCACAACATGCACTTTTAAATTGATCAACATCACCAACACAAAATTAGCAAGAGTGTCAAAGCAAAATAACATGTAACAATCTTTCATGGCATCATTCCAAGTGCCTGCAGTGTTACTAAGGTACTTTCTTAATTTACTCAGGAGTTAGAATTCTAATGAAGTAGTTCCAACCTCTTTTGTTGACATCCGTCCTTGCAGAAAAGACATAAACTACATATGTCTCTTGCTGTATTCACACTGTAAACACAGTTCACACAGCTCACAACTATTAACTAAAAATTAGTGACTAACGGGACAATATTTGACTAGTTGTAGTTTCAATGATCGAAAGAGAAGTGTTGGGCTGGTGGATATGATCGACCGATGTTCAGTGAGTCCTTTCCAATACAGGTATCATACACTTTTATATAGCAATAACAATATATTGTGATTATTGAACAGCCCCACACCACACAGTAAACAAACCTTCCATTATTATATAACTTCTGAGGGTCTCACACCCTACATACTCATAGTGGAGAGGAAACACACCCCAAACTTCACGTTTTGAAACATATCAACATATATAAGTCAACCTTTAGAAAGCAGGAGGTTGTTTAAGCTGGATTTTAAACTAGATTATAGTGTTTTTTTAGCATCACTCCACCACGTTGTCTTATCAAGATGTAGACATGGAAGTTTAATACAACACCAGTCTCAAGATACTTTACTTTATTATCAGTTGAAGAGTTATTTTGACTTTTCCAAATACGTTTTGAGCTACTTTTAGTCTACAAAGTGACATGTATACGCCTGAAATGTGCCTTTTGTTGACAGGTGGAATATACAGAAGACCAAAAAAAACAACTTTTGTTTACTTACACTCACTTGAACACCGACACAGCTCAGATTAGGTTACGTGAACAAGAACTAAACAACAAATCGTGGTGAAATAAGCGCTTATTAGCGCCGGTCGGACTGGGAACAGGCGAGAGGAAACGGCTGCAGCGCCACAATGTCCTAATATGGCAGTGAAAAGGTGAGAAAACATGTCGACCGATACCGCGGTCTTACCGGGTGAAACCGCCTCCGTGAGTCCCCTCGGCCGGCTCGAACCTCCGCAGCGGGCCCGGGCAAGCTGGAAGGCGGGTAAAAAGAGCAGGTTTAGGACGGGAGAGACGATCGCAGGGTGTTTTCTCTTGAAGCCTCGAAAGACAGGCAAGCTTCCGGGTTCTCGCAGGTATGTGGGCGGGGCTTACGCGCTGCAGGTGTGTCGCGCGGCTTCCGTCGACGCGGGGCTTCGCGGGAGATTTCGCTCCGGGCGCGCCGCGGTCGAAAGTCGGGAGACGTTGATCCCCCTGACTCACAGAACAAAGAGGTGAAGGACACATGTCAGCGAGGATGACTCAGACTGCCATTAAAGGACACGTCAGTAAATTACTTAACCGAAGAGTTTCGTGGTCCTCCGGTGTGTAATTTAGGACGAAAGCACAAGAGGGGATGTGGAAGGGGTGGGATGATATCAGGTTTAAAAGGAATATAACTCAACTGGCAGATTTGGCTTATTTTCAGCCTTTGCTTTGATAAAAAGAAATCAACTCAGTGTCTAATCACACTCCTGAAAATAAATCTGTTATAATCCCTTGTAATCTGATTTGAAAACTATAAATTCACACTGTGGTGTGTGTTATACCTTTAGTGTACGTGTGATGATCGAGCATGGTGAGAAAAGAGTATTTTAAGTTTAACAACTCCCTTCCTGTGGAACAAACTCAAGAAATGTCACTGGAAAATCCTCAAACAAAGGACATTTGACTACTATTATTGGCTTTATTGCATCTGGAATGGTCACATTTTTGCATTTTTGTTGTTGTGTCCAGCACCTTGGTTAGCAGAGATGGCAATTGTTAGCTCAAAGAAACTGATGGAAATAAGACTGTTTTTTTTAACATGACTGTTTTTTGGGTTTTTTTTATGGTAACATGTGTACTTTTGGACTGATTCTTTTCTTTTTCTTCCTTGAAAAGTGACCAGTGCGACTGGTTGGGCCATGATTTCTATACAAGACCGGGGAAAAGCGTGACAGCATCTTCAGCTCATAAAAATCATGTTTAAAAACTTTATATAATTGAATTTAATTTGATTTCGAATCCTTTTAGAATCTTTGCTTTTCAATTCTCTGTGAATTCCAGATGAGTGTATATGGGTGCTGCTGCTGCCGTCCGGATTCAAAGAAACGCTTCATTCAAAGTCACTTTAATCACCTGTGTGTGTGTGTGTGTGTGTGTGTGTGTGTGTGTGTGTGTGTGTGTGTGTGTGTGTGTGTGTGTGTGTGTGTGTGTGTGTGTGTGTGTGTGTGTGTGTGTGTGTGTGTGTGTGTGTGTGTAAAAGTGACCAGTGCGACTGGTTGGGCCGGTTCAGGTCAAGACTCTCCAGCGTGTCGAATGAACAGACATGCCAGTCTTTGAGTAAACAGTAAAACCATTGTAAAAAGAGCTGATAGCACCCTGTAATTAGTTTCTCAAACTGAAACCGACCTCCCTGCGGAGAGAGAACAAATCATGTTGTTTAATTAAGGGATCTCATCTTTTCCCGCTTGTTTGGGGTTGGCGATGGTTAAGAAACAGGAGTAGTGGAGATTTGTTTACGGCTCCAAATTGTTCAAAAACAGGATACAACAATACGTGCAAGTCGTTAAAATCATTAAATCATAGTTAAATCACATTGTTGAAATATGAAGGGATAAATGAATGAGCTTCATTTATTTGAAATATGAAATAAAATATGTCTTTGCTTGCTTTAATCCAGAGAAGCTCGAACACCTGTCAGAATTACTAACTGCAACTTTCTAATCTTGATCAACCTCCATTGCTGCAGAACAACTTTAAGTTGTTCACCCATTTCTTGTCTTGTTCCCTGATAATGGCCCTTTTGTATTTTTGGAAATGTACATTCTCTTTTCAGTTTTGAGTAACCTTACTTTATTTTTCTTTCTTTCTTATTTATTTATTTTTTTACCCCTGACAGCTCATTACTTACCTTTATACCAGGTATACAACTTCAATTGCAATAAATAACTGGGACGTTCTAAAACCTTTGACTGGCATACGGTATGTCCTATGTGAGACGTTTTTAGATTAGTATGCAGCAAAAAGTGCAGAAGTCAGAAGGAAAATAGATCCATTTATGCAACTTCAATGCTCCAAACAACAAATTATTTTTAACCCCTTTTTATCCACATTGATTACAAAATATCATAGAACCTTTGGCTCACATTGCTTCGTATTTGAGTATTCCTTTATCTGAGTTTTCAAAGTTTTACTCCATAATTTTACACCAAATACTAAAACTTTTCCTTGCTGTGCACAGATGAGTCCTCTCAGGTATTTGTATTATTATTGCTATTATTATTATTATTATTATTATTATTAGTAGTAGTAGTAGTAGTGGTAGTAGTAGTAGTAGTAGTAGTCGTAGTATTTTGTTGCTGTTGTTGTTAGCAAATGTTTAGATCAAGAGGCAATACAAATCGTAGGTTCTTCTAAATACATGCTTTATGCAATCAAATATCTGGTAAATCTTTACATATATACATACATATACAGTATATAGAAATGTTCAAGAAAATGCATTCAAATCTTAAGTTACTGATGGAGGGCCGTGAGAGGTACGTTAAAATTTAGTTCATTAATCATTTCAATATTAAATTTGTTTGTTTTTGAAATGACGACAAATGATTCCTATCTTTCATTAACATTTATAAACAAATATTGAAGAAAGTGTTGATTTTTAATTTTTATTCGAATCTTTAGTCAGCCAGTTCTTCCCTTGAAATGCGTTTCTCATTGGAAGGTGGGCCTTCGACGACCTCAAACTACACCTTGCTTATGAGTGAGAAACAGACTTCAACACGACATTGGCCCACAGTTTATATACCTGAAGTGTTTTGTGACTTTAGACTCAAATCTCAGCTATGATGAACTGTAATAACGGAATAATCATTTATTACGCGTCTATGAATGCACACTTTATTACTATTAGTTCATGTCCAATCATGGATTATTGTCTTTCTGAATCAAATATTTCAGGGAAACTCATCTTATAGTTTCATCTTTGGATCAGACGGTGGATGCTTTGCAGTTGGCTGGGCTCCAGGAGAGTTGGAGTTTGGCCGAGCTTCAGTCTGTGAGGACAGCTCCGCGTTCACCACTGTGCTGCACCAGCTCCTGTTTTAGCTCCACTCCGGGGGCGTTCGAGGTCTGACAGAGTTAGTTTTGGCAAAGTCAGATCTTTCCCCCCCATCCTTGTATTATGCAGGTTTTCAGCAGTCTGCTGACTTTGGTTGTCATTTTTCTTCCATGATGGATTGAATGTGTTCAGCATGTGGCGGGTCTGCTCTGCGGGGAGCCCAATTTGAGACCCAAACGCCGCTACGACGGAGTCGCGCTGCTGAGACACATGAAGAGGATGTTGTGGTTTCATCTCGCTGAAAATAACCCAGGCTGTGTACATGTGTCTCTAAATGCTGTACGTTCTGAACAATGCGGCATCGGAAATCTCCCAAGGTTATGATTTCAGTGAAAGCCACAATATAAATGCCCATTTGGAGTTTTTCCTGTGGTTTCTCTTTGTGCGTTCTTCCCTCTGTGCCACTGTATTTTCCTGCTCCACCTCCACTTTTTGAACGGCAGTGCTTTTAATGGATTTCAGGATTTCTTCTGAGGTTTGTCTCATATTGTTGCAGTTATAAACTGCGTTGGTGGACGACGGTTGACAGAAGCGTTCCTGAGCCCATGCAGTGATTTGCCAGAGGTGGTACAAGTACTCCGTTTCTCTACTTTAGTACAGGCATAGATACCAGTGTAAAAAAACCCACTTAAAAGTATTTAATTATTTAAATCTGCATGGACACACACACACGCACGCACGCACACACGCACGCACACACACACACACACACACACACACACACACACACATACATAGTATGTATATACTGTACAAGGTATATTCAGTGAAACATAAAAAAGACATTAAAGGTATAGTAGAGGATTTTCTTCTTCCGGGTGGATCATCAAAATAACTGGTCCTCCCAATTGTCAATCATTGTGGTGATATATGACGTAAGCCCGTCGTACGTGCTCGTCCCTGCGTGCAGCTCACTCCACACGGTCCTCATCATGCCGGTGGCCGACCCGACGCATTATTCTCGGACATTTTTACACAGTTTCACCCCCTCTGGTGCAAATCTTCTTGTAAAGTGAGCTTATGTGAGCGATGCCCACTTGTGACTTGTAAACAGAGCGTGCACGAGGAGAACTGGGCTCGTGCATGTCTCTCGCACGCGTTTTAGTAGGCGTTCCGTCTCGGGAGCAGGTACAGCGTTGCGCATGCGCATTTTTTTCAAACGGTGGAGAGGGCGGTTCTTTCCTAAAATTCCTGAAAATCCTCCTGTATACCTTTAATGTCCATTCATGTGAAAATGTGTCATTTTTGCATTGTCCTTCCTGAAAGGTTCATGGCAACGTATTGAAAACGATGGTCATTTACACAGAAATGCTGAACATGATGTAGTTAGTGTGTTGGGCCACTAGTGGGTGCTGTTGTTTGATTTTGTAATGAAACCACACACACGCATAGAGAGAAATAATGACGACAGACGTTTGCATGGTCAGACGATGAAGCTGGATTGTTATTCCTGTGACTGTCAACTATAAAACCACCAAGTCCCAGCAGAACATGGACTGGGAGTCATGACACTCCGGCTGTAGTGTGCATGCGTAGTGTCATAAAAAGTGTGTGGTACCCCATTTCCATGGAGACGAAGTTGGAGCATTTTCAAAAAGTTGTGTTTTTCTGTTTTCACTGGAATGACACAGTACAACATTTACACACACACAAAAAAGGAACACCAGCACATTAAATAGCCATTTATTACCCAAATATTACTATGAAATATTGCTATATCCCAAATGAATACCTATAAATCACATATAAGCCTAACAATGTAAGGCATGTGGACAAGAAGAAGATGAAATTAAAGTTTATTTGTCTCCTGAAAGACGTTTGAAGACAGCCATTATCTTAATAGAACCGAGGTAAAATGAAATCTGTATCCAAAGCACATTTGAAAAATAGACTGGCTGTCCTGATGACCAGCTGGTATTTTGCTGCCAATACCACCGTTTCACCACGTCTCATCCTGAGTGTGAAGCAGACTTCAGTCCAAGCGTCCAAAACATCCAACTGCGCCAAGAGAGCCCGTCCTTTGCTTTGCTTGGGACTTATTATCCTCGTTGTTTTTCATGATAACAATTTGTCATTATGAGATATGTACAAGTTAAAGTACTGAGTAAGTGGAATATATGAAGTGTAGTATTAACAAGAAAGAAATATTGCGATGAGGGGAAAAAAAAAAGATTCTTCATGTTTGGACTGTAGGCACAGTGGTGCGATCAACTAAATGATAACTTGAGCTTTAAACATTTCATACATCAAAAAACAAAAGTAATTATACAATATTTTCATCCAAACATAAGCGAACGGCTCACCTGTCAGCTTTTAATACAACCATAATCTTCAACATAACTTTCTACAAACACACGATTTTAAAGTGACAGGTAATTTCTTGGTACTTCCTCAGGGAGCCAGCCACTGGGACGTTTCAGCATCTCACCACCAATCAGAAATCAAATATAGCTAAAGTGTACAATCGCAGCAGATGAGGCAGCTTCATAGTGTTTTACCCTCGATCGACGCCGTGGCGCAGTGATTTGAACGCATAGAAACACGTCGGGTGTGACTGTGGAGTGAAAGCCGGACAGAAGCTGCTTCTGGCCGGCGTTCCGTCGAGGCTCAGCCGAGGTCCTGATGTCTCCGTGCTGCCGGAGGTCAAAGGTCAGAAGAACTGGGAACGTCACTCGTCCGTCCTCACTGGAAAACACAAAGATTCTAATCACACAGAATGTCAAGAAACAACAAAAATGTTTACCTGTTAGGTAATACCACTCTGTACCACAAGATGGTGTATTGAGGCTATGCCTTAATACAGGCTAAAGCAGAATGTACTGACTTGTACATGACAATAATGAGCCCAGATAGAAATAATACAATGAAATAAATAAAATGGAAACAATAATGACAATAATGATGGGTTTTTTTATAGTGATAAAACATTAACAGTAGTTGAGTATAAGAATGTTGTTTACCAACAGCATCAAAAAGCTAGAAATGTGTTTTTAGCACCAAGATTAGTTCACATAGTCATGAACTAGATCTGTCAGGTTGTGATAAAACATGCAGCCTCAGTCAGTTTTTTCATATCAGTGGATTTTACACTGAAGTCCAAGACCCTCTTGTCCCGAAGTTATAAAAAATAGGATTTGTATATGTTGATGAAAATCAATATTGAGACACTTTTTGAAGGTTCTTGCTTTTGTATGCAGGCTTCTTGGGGTCTTCAGGGGGAAGAACTGGGACCACTGTTTTCAATTCATGTAGGAATACAAAACATATTTTGGTTCAGCCCCATTTGATCCGAATTGAACAAGACCAGTAAGAACTGAGCATAATAGTTAAAGTTATTGACAATTCCGAATGTCTCCAAGAAGTTCATTTCATATGATGATTATGTTTCTGTATGGGATTCAAACCTAAGTTCCTCACATATAACACTTTTCTTTTTACACATTGCTGCGTCATCTTGTGGGGTGGAATGGACCATCTGGGAGACGTGTTTTGGCCCGAGGGCTGCATGTTTGGCATCTCTAAATTCATGATTTTGACAAGTTTGTGCAATCTTTCAGACTGAGAATCACATCAAAATGTCCTAAATAGCTCATTTAACTGAACTCAACTGAACTCCATTTCATGTTTCTGGGGATTGCTATTTAAAAAAAAAGAAAGAAAAAAGAAAAGTGAACTGAGTAACAAAGCAAAAAAATAGCAATGTTATGCTTGAACCATTCAAATTTCCTTATATTTTCCGTAATAATAATACAATATAGTATAATTGACATGATAGAACAGAACAGAACAGAACAGAACAG
This sequence comes from Blennius ocellaris, assembly GCF_963422515.1. Classification (NCBI taxonomy): domain Eukaryota; kingdom Metazoa; phylum Chordata; class Actinopteri; order Blenniiformes; family Blenniidae; genus Blennius; species Blennius ocellaris. The sequence continues at coordinate 19,554,880 of NC_137664.1, read as the reverse complement.
AACAGAATAGAATAGAATAGAACAGAGCAGAGCAGAGCAGAGCAGAGCAGAGCAGAACAGAACAGAACAGAACAGAACAGAACAGAACAGAACAGAATAGAATAGAATAGAATAGAATAGAATAGAATAGAATAGAATAGAACAGAACAGAATAGAATAGAATAGAACATTTCTTAGTCTGTACAATCTTTGGAGACTTATAACGCAAACATTTTAAGCATAAAATCTATCAAAAACATTAAACTATTTTTAAATATACAATGTATACAATGAAAATGTTTGACTAATAATTGAACATAAGCATCTATGCTATCTAGGCTTTTTTATCAGCTTGTTTATTTCACAAATGCAGATTTCAGCTTATGAAACACCCTGAAGTGTTTTTTTTTTTTTTCTTCTTGTTGGATGAATTTCATTCTGCCCGTCAGACAGAGAATATTTCCAGAAGTGACTAAGCTGTCCATCAAAGTGAATGTTTTGCAGAATTAATGAGCAGATACTGAGTGTAGACAACACAAAAATATCTTCCTCAACTAGGTCGGATGGTGATTATTTAATGCAAGGCTGCAAAATATATTGCTCTTCAATTCCTTTGTAAGGAATTTCACGAATTTACCTGTGCATATACATTTTTAACTTGAATATTAAAAAAAGATTTGGGTTGCAAATCTTTCAAGGGGACTGACTTGTAAATATAAACCATATCACATGAACATTACCTCTCACCCCAAATGTGAGAAAGATAACAGAATGAATACAAATAAAGAAAAGTCTTGAAGCAAACTAGTGTTTTGTTCAATGAGGGCAGACTCAGTTACATGTACTACTAATACCTGTTTATCTTTTGAGTTGTTGTCTTTTTTTTTAAATGAAAAATAAGCAAATACCTGATTTTCAAAGTACTGAACCCTGCGATGTACTGTCTCAATGTACTGACTCAAATCCTCCGAAAACAGCTGAAACAGCAAAAAATATCTATACCTACTAAAATGATTAAAATGGTTAATGAAATAAAGCAATGCAAATAAATTGAACAGCTAAAAAAAAAAAACTTAAAATGGTTTAGATTGCTAAAAATGTTTAACGTCGTAATAAAAGCTGCTGAAGCAGATAAAAGGATTAAAAACAGCCATTGTTTTTTTGTTTTTAAAACTATCTGCAATTAGCTTAGATAGCTGTTGTTGTTTTTTTTTACTAAAAATAACAACTGTTTAAATCTGCTGTTTAAATCTTTAAGTCAGTTTAATGACCAAAACGACTAAAAAGGCTAAAGCTAAAGCTGCTAAAAACAATTAAGCAATCAAGACAGCAAAAATGGCTAAAATGACGAGAATGGCAAAAATAAAAACTGTTAAAAATGGCGTAAACACCAGAAACTACAAAAAAAAAGTCCCCAATTGTCATTTTAAAATGACTTAAATGCAGCCTAATATATGCACTACAATATATAATATAAATACCAGCAACTATCTGATCACAAATCCACTTCTCCATCTGCGAGATTATCACTGTTCATCGTTGATATTCAGAAACTGTAATCTTCATTTTGAAATGTCAATAAGTTTGATAGAAAGTGGCCAAAAATGACTCCTTTCTTTGTAAAGATGGCAGACCTCTGTCCCAGTGAAACGACGAAATGACAACCCACAAACAAAAACGGGCGAGTTACAGGATAAAATGGAGCGATCGATAAATTCACCTCCTCACCATCCTATATTGATGCTACTTTTGAGAGAAAGGCTCAAGCGGCTGGGAAGACGGAGCTCGTCTGTCTGATCCAAACACAGTCATTCTGCCTCGTCTTGCTCCAGAAGAAGAAGCTAGAGGGACCTGGATTGTCTTTCCAGCTACGTGATGGTTTTTTCGAGCCCTGCTGTGTTCTGTCAGAGGCTTTGGGAGCAGATTAAGTGGGACGTCTGCAGGCTTCCCACAGAGCCTGAGCAGGACCGCTTAATGTGGGCTGAAGAACGGCTTCGTTTAAGCCCGGGCAAGGATTTGTTGCTTATGTAAGAGAAGTGTTGGAGGAAAACGGGGAATTCGTGGAGGTTTCTCAGGCTGCGACAGATGTGAGGACTGAGGGGGAAGTAAACAGGACCGCGGCAAGGGGCCTTCAGGGGCAATGCCACAACAAGCAGGAAGGCCCAACATGACGGCACTTGTCAGCAAGAAGCATGCAAACCAAGAAGCAGATGAATAGAAATCAATAGGAGATGCATTTATCTGCAGCTTACACTTCATAGATGCGTGATCAAGTCCAGCTGGGTGGTCTGGGTGGGACTGTGTGATGCTGAAAATGTAGAGACACCCAGTGACCCCTGAGTTCAAACATCTTCTCAAATACAAAAGAACAGAAGGAATGAGGGCAATCTGAATGGGATCAATTGGAAAACAGCGGCGTGACAGTTCAGGAAAGTCCTAAGGTGTTTGGAGCAGGTGACAGTACCGTCAGCTTACATGTCAGAATGTGGATCTGAGAGGATTATATTTTGGTATGCTTTGCGCTTCGCCTAATCCAATATTTTGCTCCCCCACACCTGGCAAGTCAATGCAAAATACGTCGAGCAATGTCAAGTAAATCTGACTGCTTTCAAGCCCGTGTGTGCTTCGACCAAAGAATCAACTTTTCCCTCTGAACCAGACGACTTTGTGTGTGAACTTCCTCGTTCTTTGGTGAGATCCAGTCGCCTCAGTCGTCCGAGGTCATCGGGAATTTAATAAAATGCGTGCACAAAAGATTAAAATGTATGAAGAAATCAATCATACCAAGTAGACGTCCAGCTCGGAGTCGGATTGGCTTCTGCTGAGGGACGGCAGAGGATCGTCCAGAGCCAGCGTTGAACTCGAGTCTCGTCTGTCTTCACTGGAAAAATAGAAATAAAATCACTGTGAATGTTTGCTGGATTCATCAGTAAAAAAAAAACAAAAAAAACCATGCTGAAACTGTAACGCTATTTTATCATTTTAAGGAATCTCCATTACTTATTGTTGCCCCATGGCTTCACACTGAGGAAACACAATGTTTCAGTACACTGCTATGCAGATGACAGTCAGATTTCTATGTCTCTAAAAAAGTCTGACTCTTGAAATACCGAACGTGATTGTCTTGATGACATTAAGCCTTAAACATTAAGCTTTACTGACAACAGGACAGAGGTGATGGTTTTTGGCCGTACTGCTTTGTCCCTCGCATTGAAAGACATCAGATACAAATCACATTTGGTACCACATACAATCGAGGCCTGGGTCTGTGGCATCCTTGGTTCTTTTTCTTTATTTCAGTGACCGATTATGTTGTTTTTGTTGAGTGATTGTTGCCTAATACCCTGATGTGCCTCTGCTGTACCTGTTGTCCAGGTCGTCTTCATCTACATTGGTGGACTCAAAGGAAATGGCGGTTCTCGGGAGCACGTCTGGCTGTTCGGACGAGCCGTAAACTGTGACAACAAACAAGGCCGTGAATCAGTCAGTGAGTCAAAAGTCTCTCCAGAGGTCTGTGTGAGGGGATGTCTTGTTAAACTTACAGTTTCCATCCAGGTTGTCCATGCTCTGGGCCTTCTTCTCGTCCTTCTTCTCCTTCTGAGGGGACAGAAACTCCTGCGAGGCTGACTTTGTGGCATAGAGGGAATTCCTCTTCCTCTTGGAAGACGCTCCTCTTAAAGCTGGAGCACACAAAGAGAGCAGACTTTAAAAGCTAAAAGCTGACTGTTGGTAGTGGAGACAAGGCGAGGCAGTCAGACTTACGATGGAGCTTCTTAAATACAGTCGAGCCCATAAATTTCAGGAATCTGTCTGCGTAGAAACTGGGCCGGTGGACTGACACTGTGTCCTGAAACACATAAAACCCTGTCAGAGAGGAATTCACTCACATGTTTTGTATATAGATACATTACATTACACACCCCATCATGGACGAGAGCCTTCCAGGAGTGCTCCACCTTCTTGATAAACCTGAAAACACAGAATAGCCAAAGCTTTCTGAGCCTGTTTGATGATATGAATCACATGGAACTTTTTTTTTTTAATCAATTTGGAAGTCAAAGTAGGCTGTGCAAGTGGCTTTAGATTTTTTTTCAGGGTTAAATATAGAATATATGAATTAGGCAAATGACACACTTACTAAACAAACAAAGAAATATTAAAAGATTTACATATTTAAATAAACACATAATCACACAAAAATATTTAAAATAAGAATTTTACATATTAAATGTAAGAAATGCAATATAACAAATGTGAACAATGAAAATTTTAAATAAAAGGGCACACACCATACCGACATGTTAAATTAAATTGAATTGAATTGCATTAGGTTACACTCAATTAAATACAACAGCAAATTGCAAATGATATCACAAAATACTTTTCAGAATCAGAATAATTGATTATAACAGGAGGGACATGTTTCAACATTTTAATTACTATACATATATATGTATTTTATCAGTATTCATTTGAAAGTATTTATTCACAAATCCCCCTAAAGTGTGTCAAAGATGAATATTCTTCCACAAATGACAATGAATAATCAAAGTTCAAAATACAGCCACAATAAAACAGCTATATAAGCAGTAAATGCTGAGCTCACCTGTAAGACTGAAGGATGTCGATGATTCCTAGAAAGATGAGCAGGCTCTCATCCTTATGTCTGGCAGGAATTCCACCCAATCTAAAACATGCACAGTTAATTCAATTTGCTTCACCCGTCCTGATTATTATGCATTTTCAAAGTGTGAAGTGGTTGTCATAGCAGCGCCATCACATCTATCAGCTCTTATCATTTGGATTCGATTAAAGTGGCAGTATTGTTGCATAAGATGCTCCGAGAAAAACCCGCAGAAGTGATTTCAAAGCGAAGAAAAAGTGTGAACTTTTGTTTTGGTTTTTTTTCTTTTTCTTTCCAGAATATCTGCCGTGGGAAGTCGTCCAAATAGAAGGACAATGTTTAAGGAAGGTGTCCTCACGTGTCATCGTCAGCCACCGGCTCCGGGTCCTTCACTGTCCCCTGGATGGACTCCAGGGCGGTGGAGTAGAGGACTTTCTGTCCTTTCCTGCTGTCGCATCTGCTCCCTCTGCTCAGAGGCTTCCGGTCCAAAACATGAATCCCCAGCAGGAGGCTGTAGTCCATGATCTTAAAACTCTCCAGGACCTGAGGACACAGGGACCACGTGCTTCATGGATTTCACTCAGACAACTGACAATTCACTGCTTCGCCAGTCTGGAAACTCTTCACACTGTTTGTCACATTCACCCATTGAAACGAACGGTCAAACAAGGTCCTCAAACTCCACTCTGAACCACCCGACGTCACTGAAAATGCAATTTCTTTGAAAACTGCATCGTTTTCAAAACAACGTTGCGTTGTGTAATGTGATGATTAGCACACATTTACATATTTGTGCCTAACCACCAGTTATTGGTAAACAGCTTTGTAACTGTGAAATCTTGAGAAGGGAATGTTCAGAATTTAAAAATCCTTTCAAAAGCTTTAATCCCTGGGGTGTGTTCTATTTTTAGAACACCATTTGATTGTCACATATGAGCTAAACATCATTGTTTGTGCTTTTTTAGAGCACTTCGCTGATGCAGCCGTCGATAAGGCCACATTAACACATTACATTTTCTAATGTAATAATTTCTAAGACAATTTGGAATTATTTGATCCTTGTCTAAACCACTTTTTTTTTTGTGGAATCTAACTTATGGCACATAGAAAATTATATTTGCACCTTTGGGACGACCATCGCTCACCAAGGTGTCAGTTTTAAAGAATTCCACCATGGAAAGATTAGAAAGAGAAGTTGCAATATCTTTGACAATAGTTAAATGTTCTTTTGAAAATCTGGAAATTGATCTTTTAAACTTCTAAGCAAGTCCCGGTTAAAGAGGTTAAACCTGGATATGCAAACGAAAAGTACCCTACCTAAGCCTCTGACAAAAAAAACGCTGATGTCATGTGGGCACTTGTGTAAACAAAGAGGCCCTTAATGTTCCTAGTGTTACATAATGCACCAACCGCAGCCCGATGAGGGCGTATTACACCCAGACGGACCATTTTGTGCCCCAGAGTCCAGCTGCTCAGCCTGATCATGAGTCAGGTGCTTCGATGTGCTGGGCGTTAATCCTCCATCAGGAACCCTCTGTTGTTCCTCACTAATGAAATAACAAGCAGGCACTGATGGGGTTATCGTAACAGCTTTGAGATCGGGCAAAGCTCACTGGCATGCCGTGGTTGCGTAATGTTGACAAAGTAGGTGAAGTGAGCAGTGGTGGTTTGTTAAATTCAACTAACTGCGTATATCGTGAGGGGCTTGGCCAATATTTGGATTTCAGTGAATTATTCGACGAACAAGTTTCTCGCATTCAGCCCTTTCACATCATAAATAGCAGGGGCTGTTGTTTGTCCTGCACGCAGAGAACAACACACCATAAACATTAACAATGGGAGAACAAGACATGTATATGGACAGACGACCAGACGACGTCCATGCTATTCCAGTCCATGTCACTGGAATAACATGGACTGTTATTCCAGTGACCCTCAACTATAAACTACCAAGTCCCAGGATGATATGGACTTAGAGTCATGTCACACATTGTTGTTATTGTCCATCTACTTAAGCATGTGCAGAAGAACTATTTACTAAGGCCTTAGTGCGCAGACACAGTGGCAGCATTTCAAAGAACTTGTGTTTTCTGCAGTTTCCACGGGGACGGAGTCGGATCGTTTTCGCAAAGTTCCACATTGGGAGCTGTTTTCAAGAAGTCGCAATTCCAGAGGCTGAGAGTACCCTTGTCATGTAAACTGACCCCTGAATGTTCCATTTCCACTTGAGAAGTTGTCTTGTAAACAGGGCCTGAATCTAGTCCTTATTCAAGTGTACTTTGTCAATACAACCTTTTTGATAATCGAGGCCTGGTGGTTTCTTCCAATTGGACCTTGACAAAATCTAGTGTGTTCCAAAGAACATCTGGATATTGCTTCCATGAACCAACAATTATGTAAGCAAGAGTTTACAGTTATTGTAAAACAACCATCTGATTGACTGATGGTCCTGAGAGTATAAACCACCTCTTTTGAATCAGCGTCAGCTCTGACTCAACAGCAGGAGGATTAGCTCTGTTGATGTTTTAAAACTCAGAAGAACATAAAACCTCTGTCAAAGTTCTGTGGGCAACCAGAACAAATGTACTCCCTGGACAAGTGAGAAATCTTTGAGGAGATGTGGATTTTGCTCATTAAAAACAAAACATACCCGACAGTCTCTCTGCAGGGTCTTCATCAGAGCGTTGTAGGTGTCTGGGTCGAAGTGCAGACCTTCATGCATCTCCTGAAAGTCCAGGTCTTTGAACGTTGGGGAGGACTTCCCGCGCTCCTTACGTGAGGCTCTGCGCTTATAGGAGGACCCCTTCAGGTCGTACTTGTAGTGCATCTTCATGGCTCGTGGCAGCACGTTGTTCATCACCACCACTCGGACAGTGATGCCGCCACAGTTGATGCAGTACAGGCCGTAAAACTTGGGCAGCAGTGTCCTGGGGTTCTGATTGAGATTCTACAGTGACAAAGACAAGTTCTTTTATGTCTACATGATGCACACATTTATGATAAGGGATGGACACGTGTTGCAAACAAAAGTTGGATGAATAAGCCAAGACTTATGAGCTAAAAGTACAGCAGATGCTTAATCTGACTTGCAAGTTGGCCCAAAGATGCAAGAACTTCTGGCATTTGGAGAAGGTTCAATTGAGAGGGTGACATTTTCCATGTCCATCCAGAACTCTTTGATATATAGTCTATGGGCGCATTCACATTCCCAAGTTTGATCCGGACCAGAGTTCTCTTTGGGGAAAAATCGTTTTGTTTGGGCGACTTGAATTCCCTCCTGAGATCTGAATCGGATCTAACAAGCGATGTCTGGTCCCCTTGAAATGCTAGGTCTCGGATTTCATGCAAACAATTTTTTGCGAGGGGAGGAGGTTGAGAGGATGAGCTGTTGTGTGCAACGCATTCTGGGTAGTAAACAAACAAACCTAACCACGCGAATCAGAAGAAGCAGACAGAGAAAGAAAAAGTTAGAAAATATCTCGTGGGCAGATGAGGAGTACTGAGGTCATTGATATCTGGTCTGAAAACTACATATTGCGATCGTTTGTGGCTACGAATTAGCCATGAGCTAACTAGCCTTGCCACCACGGGCTAAAGCAGCGACATCTGTTTTCGGTCTGAACCAATCAATGAGCCACGTTTCTTCTTTACTTCCTTTCTGGTCAGTGTTTGTGGGACACAAGTGAACTGAGTCCCGGACTATCCAAATGTGAAAGGGCCCTATTAAGTATATGTATATGTGTAGGATTTCAGAGAAGAAAAGTTACCAATGGTACATTTGAACTTGTTTTGATGTTACGCATTGTCTCTTAAAACCAGCAAGTATCAAGATGGGTTTGTCTTTGGGTTTCACCTTATGAGGTTTTCTTTGTTCGACAGTGCAACTCACCATGTAATAACCAGGAAGCAGCTTCTGGAGGAACTCGGCTTCTTTATGCTGCACCGTCTTGATGATGAACTCGTCATCGCTGGTGAGGTAGAACCAGGAGCTGCTGGCGCCGGGGTTGGTCAGCTCTATCAGTGGCTCGTTACACATGGAGTACTGAAACCAGCAATAATGCAGAAGTGTCAGTGAAAACCTGAAGTATATCGTTCAAAGAAGTTAAACTTTTTCTGAGTCTTCACGCTCACCAGGTAGTCATCTGGTTTGATGCCAAAGAGCTCACGGAAGTATCGGAACGCCAGCGGAGCGTATGTTTTCAACCGGAAGTCTGGGTAGTGATGAGCTGGAGTGAGGTTGCTTCCCTCACTAGAACACACAAAATGACTGTTAGCTTTTGACAAAAAGCAGATGTTTTCACTTTCTTCACCACGTATAGAAAACATGAAAGATCACAGTGAGAAACTGGTTGGTGCAGATTATAAAAATTCCATCCTATCTTATCGGTTTTTAGTTTTCCGACACTCTCCTACATCGAGATTCTGCAACCGTGACCATTCATTCTTTTATTTAACACACGTTTGGATGCTTAGGTAAGCTATTTTATATATATTAGGTTACCTTTTTTATAAGAGACAGATATCTCAATAAAATAAAATAAAAAATTGGATGCATGTTTTTATTCACATGTAATTTATTGAAAGCCATTGAAACCGATTTGACTCCGAGAGCTGCCGGTCCATCATAAAGTAAATAAAGACGCAAATAGTATGCATCAATACCGAGATCAGTGTTTGATGTTTTAAGCATAAGATTCTTAAATTGGTAGCAAGAATTCACTGTACATGTGCATCGGCTCAATATCAGCATAAAAACTCAGTGGAAGGTAAAGGTGTGTGGGAGAGGATGTACCTGGGCAGGAAGACGCTCTCCACCACAGAGAAGTCCTGCATGAGAACATCTCTGTCAGGTTTGGAGCTGAGGTTTCCCACAGCGTAACCGATTCCCAGCTGGATGGCTCCTTTCAGGGCGGCCGCTGTGGGCTGCCAAACACAACCATTCATGTCTTCATTCATGCTTTTCTCTCCTGGTCAATTACAATTAACAACTATTCAACACTTACTGGATGGATTAACATGATCTGTCTAATCACATTTTTTTTTTATCAGTTGAACAATCTCTTTTACATCATACAGCTTACCGGGAAGTAAAAACAACTGTAGTCTATTTTTATCCTAAAGTACAATATAAGGTTGTTGAGTTGCGGAAATAAGTTGGTAAGCACACAGTATTGAGATTGTTGAACTTGAATTTGATAAACTACCACATGGTCTGTTTTGACAACTGATGACCAGTTCTGTAAAAGCTGCTGTATCTAGTTTCCAATCAGAGGATGTTTCAGGTCTTTCCTGGTGTGAGAACAATGTGGTGGTGAATAACGACACTTGCTTACCTTTTTATGATCCTTTGACACTCTGGAGGTTTTGGTTCCTCTTCCCATACTGCCGGCGGTGTTTGTTGACATCTTTTGGGCAGAGAGAACTCGATTAGCGGGAAGCTCGGCTGACCTTCTTCCCAATCGGAGGCCAATGACTTCCTTTTTTCCCCTCAACTGTGAATGGAGCGGCTGAACTTCAACGGGCTTCACAAAACTGCATTTCCCAGGTATGGCGCTCCTGTAGGTTCAGCAGAGAGAAGTAGAGTTACTCAACTGGGTGAATTTGCATGAATGCCAATGCAAAGCAAGAGCGACTGCGGTACGTAGCAGCTCGAGGCTCGACGCACCTCTCCGTGTGAGGCACTGCTTCGTTCTGATTTGGTGTTTCTGTGAGTCTTTAACTCCAGATTCCTTTCCTTTCTCAAATGACCCTTGATCCCAATTAAGAAGGATTTGAAAACCACTACATACCAAAATCCCCCCGTTTTATAACAGTGAGCTGGGCTTTGGCACTCATTTGTGACCCTCAACTTTCCAAACAGGGCTGAACTATTATCAAAGCAGAAAGCATGATGAGTCAACTGCAAACACTTACAAGGGTCTCTCTGTTGAAGGTGCTTAAATGATACTGAGAAACTTTTATGGAAGTTTGAAGGTGGTTTTCTATCATATTTTAAGATCTACTTCCACAGAAATCTATTTGTATACAGGAAACATTTTAAAATGAGATGACAAGATATGCATCATGTAACCCTCTTCATATTATACGAACAATACAATATACAAAGGTTCCATATTATGCAAAATAATAGTTTTCCAATAGTAATATATGTCCCCATAGCTTTTTACAAGACACGAGAAGTGAAGAAAATGCCTCTCATCTTCCTCACTCACTAATATTTTATGAATGTATTTTGATATGGGTGATTTTGAGATCTTTCCTTTCATGACATCGAATGGGTGAAATAACCACTCCCTCTGGTAGTGGATACTCTGACTCTCCCTCAGGTAGAAGAAACGTTATTGAAATACTGAATAATTTCACTATCATATGAAAACCCACAACAGTTACCATCACAGTGAGGAGCGAGCGTTAACTATTTTGTAATAAGCTCATTGCACAGACACAGAATCAGCCTGTTCTCACAAGAGGAACTTTTAGACTGGCTGAAATTCAGGACCAAGACTGGATTAGGGGAAATACACTTTGAATACAATGTCTGTGGAAATGTATGTGAAATTGTTAAAAAAACAAACCAAAAAAAAACAACTGTATAACTTGGGACCTTTGAATGAAATGGTGAACAACCCCCCCCCACACACACAAAGGTTCATCAGAATAATGAAGTTTGGGAAGATGAGAAAATTTGCACTAATTCATGACATTGATGTTTGATGCTATAAAAGAAAAAAAAACAATCCATCCAGCCATTCGTACTGATGCTCAGCTGAGTTCCCTGAAACATTTTGTATGTTCGTCTACTTCCTCCATGAGTGTGAACATTGACATATCTTTCGACACTCAGAAGTTTGCAGACTCTTATCTGCACGGATGAGCCGCCGTTTGCTGTAAATGCTGCTCGGGGATGTGGTGTTGTGGTGGGACTGTTTCATGAGGGGTCATGCTGAGAGCCGGCTGTTTTTCGAGGCTCTTGCTCAGCTGTTCTCAGGGTTGTTGTGCATACGTGAGTCCGAGGAGATGAAGGAAGGTGCTGTGACGTCAGGATTAGAGCCAGAAATGCGATTTAACGTACAGTATGTACAAAAAGTCTTTGGCGGGCCATTTCAGGTTTTCTGTGTTACATACTTAAATCCCACTGAGGTCTATAAACCGCACGTTTTAGAGAACACAGGGAGTGATTAGCATCTTTTGGCTTAGGCCAGTGGTCTGCAAATTACTTTGAAGCCACATGTGGCTCATTGTAGTTATTTGATTTGATCTATAAAACAGTTTTGCTATAAGAGCATAGCTGCACTGAAATATTGAAAGTGAAAACACTTTTTATTCGATTGAGGGAAAGGTTCCAGAGCTCTGACCTAATTTTTTGGCAAAAAAAATGTAAACAGTTGGAGATTCTCTATTATTAATGTGAATGACAAAGGTAAGACAGACTACAAATGATGTTCTCCCAAAATATCAAGAGGAAGCCAAAGACAGTTTGTACCACAAAGGCAATTTATTCACCAGAAACATTTGGACCAGCAGAGGTAGCCTTCAAACATTGTTTGTCATAAAGAGTATAAATTAGGCTTCATGACATTTAATAAGTAGTTGTATCTTTACTCTGTAGCTAAAAGTCAGTACTCATACTTGCACTCATCCTTTAGTAAAGTGATATTGGTGGATCCATAATTTGTTCAAAAGTGGCAGCCACGTCATGGCACATTTAAGGATAAGTACATTTCTTGGCCAAACAAGATACGGAACCAGTTGTTAGCTTAAGAAGTCTCACATGGACGCTGATGAAATGCAGTTTACAACAGAAAAATAGGACACACACGATTGACAAATAAGTACAATTGATCTTATGAAATCTTTGGTTAGATTTCATGACAGCGTTAAAGCTGAGACAATTCACTCCGACCACTAATATCGTTCTCGTTGTGTTACGACAAGAAAGTTTTCAAATTCACGCGATTCATCCTCTACCTGATGTTAAGATGCAATATTAAGTAAAACCTGGACTCTCGTGTGCTCAAAGAGAGATTATAACACCACACGACTTTAAACCCCGACTGCACCACCAAGTGAAAACGCCTCGTTTTTAACGTTTTCATTTCAGATAAGTTTTGCTTTTACACCACAACGTTTTGAAATGGAAGACGGCAGAAACGCTGACAACAATGTCGTTAGCATCCAGGAGTTGGCGCCGTTGGTTGTTTTCGTAACGAATCCACATGTGCCCACAGAGAACAATAAACACCAACAACTTTATTAATAGAGCGCCAAATACAACACAGTCATTTCTTGGTGCTTTTAAACAGAGAGAACCCCAACATATCAAATCAAATCCACATGAGCAAGTATACGCAGCGGTGGAAAGCAAAAACGCCCTCGAACAGGAAGAAACCTTTGTAGAACCAAACTCAGAGGTGGCGGCTTTGTGATATTCCGGTTGGGGTGAGAGGATAAGGAGAGGACAGTCTGACCGATTGTGGAGGGACACAGATAAAGATGGGTGGAATGCTTAGAAACAAATGGAGCTTTATCAATTACATTTAAGCAAATATTAATACAAAGATAAAGCAATTTCTCAGAAATAATCTTTAAACCACATTTCTTGAGACCTGAGCTGAGATATCATCATTAAAGAGATCTACCTCAGTACAGTTGTACTTTGTGCCACAACAAAGAAAAACTCTAAAGTTACAATTCAAATATTGATTATGGTTCATTTCTTTTCCATCCTTTGAGGTCTCTTTTTCTTCCTATTTACTAAACACACCATGTTCTTTGTACTCAGCACTTAAAAAAGGTCTTTTCGACATCGATAAACAATGTCACTGTATGAAACACTGAGATCTGATCTAAAACACTCTCTGCTACAATGTTTTCATGCATGAGTGGTTATCTATACATTTGACTGAGTCACTGACAGATTGGTTGGATTAGAATAGTATTTCACAATGAATAACACTAAGTAAAAATGATATTAAGGTCACTTCCTTAATATCATTTTTACTTAGTGTTAAAAGTGTCACTACCTTAATATCATTTTTACTTAGTGTTATTCATTGTGAAATACTATTCCAATCCAACCAATCTGTCAGTGAATCAGTCTGGATGAGATGTGACAAGACAAATTAAAGACACATTTAACAGCGCTCTCACAGAACTGCAGAAAAGCTAAGCATCCCTCCAGTAAATCCCCTCAATAGACACAGTCTGTACCTGTACTCCTCAGGCGGGTGGATATTCAAACCTGTGCTCCCTTCACCGGCTCTCACAGCAGCTGCACCTCTTTTGCATGCATGTAAACGACCTGAAGCACCCTGCAGCTTGGAGCTGCAGACCTTTTTTTTTTTTCAACTTTCTCTCTCTGTCTCTCTCTGTCTCTCTCTCTCTCTCTCTGACTGAAGGGAAGTGGCGCCGATTTCCTCTCCAGATATCTGCTCATCGCTCTGTTCTGTCTCAGCAGGAGATGTAACACCGACAGCCAGCTCAGGGGGGCCACATGAAGACACCATATCAGACAGTTTGGAGAAGCCGGACAGCGGGAGAAGATGATTCTTACCTCGACAAGCATGGTGGTGTGGAGATGGTGCTGCTCAGGGACACGTGGAGGTAATCTTAACACGATGACTGTTATGAAATGATGAGCAAAGAGCTGCAATGACTGTTGAGCATCCTCACCACTTCCTCTCTCTCTCTCTCTCTCTCGCTCTCGCTCTCCCTCTCTCTCTCTCTCTCTCTCTCTCTCTCTCTCTCTCTCTCTCTCTCTCTCTCTCTCTCTCTCTCTCCGCCTACCTGTTGTATGATTCCCCAGCACCTACATGACTCACTCTGAGCTGGAGTCGTGAGTATTGCATTGCAGCCGCGTGGGGGAAAACAGAAGGCCTGACCTTATATAACGTTTTGTTTCAGCAGCACTGACTCGAGCATCAGACGGCCAATGAGGAGAGATGACATGAATCAAAAGTCAATGATGGAGCGAGTGGTACCAAAATTCATATCTGAGTCAGTTGATCAACACAACAAATAATCTCCTTGTACATCAAAAAAAGGACATACGTACAACTACAATCAAACTGCGTATATTTCACTTTTGACAACACTTGTTTCAAAGATAGTAAGAGATTTCCTTCTGTGGTGATCTATTTATTCACAATAGATGCTTGGATTAGTATGAGGCTGACGTCAAATTACAAACTCTCAAAGCAGCGTGTTGCAGTGAGAACGATTTCCTGGAAGTCAGCCAATCAGAAAGAAGCATGTTTTCAGGGAGGCGGTGGTTAAAAATAGCAAGTGTAAACAAGTTAGTGAAGAAGGTGGATGAACTGGTGGATTCCTATGAGAGAATTAACCTCAATATGAAATACAATGAGTTACTAGAGTGCAAATCAACATCAAAAGCACTAAACATGAATTTTTTTGTCCTGCATTTGTTGATAATGGGTGTCAAAACATAAACCGGCCCACAGGAGACTCAAATCCGGCCACCAAACCACCGAGATAATTGAAAGAAACTCTAAGAAAACATAGTTTGTTTGGTTGTTTGTTTGACAGATTACTTAAGGGTAGTGGACACAACACACCACTGAGACACAAGCTGAGACATCTGTGACGCTGCCATGAAGGATAGCAAACGAGCACGAGCCTCAAAGCCATGCAGTCAGGGTGACTTGGTAAAAACACTCATAATGCAACCGCTGTAGGAGAAGGTTGGGTTTTTTTTGGCTTTATGTTGACATTACAGTCATTTTTGGTCAGTACTTTTTTGTTTTTTGTGAAAATATTGACATTTTCATGTATAATTTCCACCAAAACAAAGAAAAAAAATGTCAAGTTTAAATTTAAAGGTGATTCTGTCTCTATATTACTGGTATGAATGTGGCCCCTCTCTGTTTGACAGCCCCAGAATGAAAGATCTTCAATATATCATAGACATTTTCTAAATTATGGGACTTCACCATGATTGCATTTCCTGGTGTGACAACTAAGATTGTCTGAACATTATTCGCAGGGACTTTATCTATTCTCACACAAGCAGATTATCTTTTGATCTGCATGTGCTTCTCAGCTGCTCAACCAAGAATAATACATTATACTGAGTGATTTTATGTTCAAATGAGAGTTTTCCATGCATTAGGCCCTGGTTCCATTACAACAACAGCTGGAAACAGCACTGCTCCAAGAAGAGGTAGAACAAGAGATGTACCTCAGTCCACAGATAAAAGTGGTGGAGAGCCAGATGACGACACTCTTTCACCAGAATGACAGCGGCAATTATATACAATGCAAATGTTTTCAAATGTGGTCAATCCTGTGTGTGTAGTAAATGATTCTATTAGCATGAACTCCATGCAGTGCTTTGCATGATGTGGTTTTACGTGTCTGATATTTCTATTCATGAAGGTCAGTGCTGAATCGATAGTGTTATTTCGCTCATCTGTCAGACATGATCCTCAGTTTGTCCTTTTTTGTAGGTCAGATTTTACATTAGTTTGTTCGTTTGAACTCATGTAATGGGAGTCCTCCCACTAACTGGAGGAAATTCTGCTGAACTTCATGCCATTAATGTGCTCATATTATTACAATACTACAGCTGTGTACACATTATTAAGCCGGATCGAAACTGACTATTCAGTTTTTATTAGCAGTAAGTTATAAAGTTAAAGAAGCAACCAAATGCTGTAAATACTCACAGATTCGGGAAGTTACACAGCACTGATCAGAATCCAGACGAGGGAGAAACGTTTGTATGTATGTTTGCATATATATATATATATATATATATATATACATATATATATATATATATATTTCATCACAGCCACAGCAAAGAAAACCTTAAAAGCTTAAATCTAAAGGTTGTTACGACTCCATTTTACCATCCAGCACACTCCAGATGAAATTGGGATGTACGTGACCTCTGAACTAAAATATTTTTGTAAAATCTGGGCATTATTACAACTAAAAAGTAGATTTTTTTTTCCATTCAGTGATTAAAAATTAAAAATTCTGAACTTCATGAAAATCATGCAAAGTGTCCTTCTCAGATGAGCAGCTTCGCTTTGTGAAAACATCAGATTACAGCTTTCAGCACTTATTTCTTTATCATATATCATATGAA
Source organism: Blennius ocellaris (assembly GCF_963422515.1). Taxonomy (NCBI): domain Eukaryota; kingdom Metazoa; phylum Chordata; class Actinopteri; order Blenniiformes; family Blenniidae; genus Blennius; species Blennius ocellaris. The sequence goes on along the minus strand of NC_137664.1, from coordinate 19,538,165 downwards.
TACTCCAGTGGTGAAAACTCCTCAGATATCGTTTGTTTAGTTGTTTTTTTCTCATTTATTTTCCCATTTTATATATTCCTTTCTTTGGTCTACTTTCAAAGCTTCCCATCTCTTAATATTGAACTAATGTTTTTAAAATTGTATGAATTTTTTTTTACTTCTTTTATCAGTTTTGAAGCACCTTGAGCTGCATCTTCTGTCTGAGACGTGTTACATAAATGAAGAAAACCATCACTTGACTCCACATTCTGTTAGAAAACACACTGTCAAAGGTCAATGTTTGAATGAGTTACCTTTAGAAACAGCTTTCTTTCCTGCAGTGTTTGACATTATCCAACGAGAAGCTCTGAGCCGGAGGTTTAGACCTCCTGAACCACGAGGATAAATTAAGAAAAACAGGTCCAGAAATGTCAAGATTACACAACGTTAATGCCACGTTATGTTATGTCACAGTACGTACACTTCAATGTTAACACTAAGCGTTAAAAACCATATATAATCCTGGATTTTACTGTAATTGAACTCAAATATGTTGCATTTCATCAACTTGTACGAATCATTAACGCAAATAGAGCCTGATAAACTGTCATTTAGTTTGCACCTTTGTTGTTTTATGTCAGGAGATGGAGCTGCTGAGGGTTTGTGTGTGTGTGTGTGCATGTGTGTGCGCGTGTGTGTGTGTGTGTGTGTATGTTTTCACAAGGTGTTTCACCACAACATCGTGTAAATCACAGCAGAAACACCTCGAGAACAGGAAATTTATTATTTTTTAAACATTTAATCGAGTGTTTATCAGCTCTGAAACAGTATTCTCACATATTTCACCTCACAGGACGTTGTTGCTGCGGTATTGGAAGAAATATCCAAAGATCTTGTGAAGTGGAGCCACAGTTTTGCTGGTGTGTAGTTTTTCAGGTGAACTCGGGGAGACCTCCCTCCACTGAACCGTCTCCACAGCTCACCCACACCACTCACCATCTCTTTTGTCTCGTCTGGGCTGAGGCTGAGGTCAGATTGGCTCCGCCTCCATCCTGTATGTGCACCCATTGCGGTTTCTGGTCAAACCAAACACAGTCGTATCATCAGCGAATGTAGCGAGGTGGTTGTTGTCGCTGTGAGTGTTTGCGATGAGCTCACCCACAGAAAAGCCTCCACTGACTCCACCTGAATAAAAAGGAGTGAGCGTCACATTTTATTTGGGTTGTAGTTTGAGAAACCTGCTGGAGAATCAACCCCAGTCTCTGTACTCCCAGGGCTTTAATTAAGGGGTCATACTATGAAATGGTTTTCCAACAGTGATACGTGTCCCCATGCCTGGAACGACGCCCCAGAAGTAAAAAAAAAAAAAAGTCATCTGTCTTCCTGGCTTGTTTACATTTTTTAAAAAGTGCGTTGCTCCAATTGTGCCCAAAGACAACATGTGATAAATTCTGACAGTATCAGATATGTGGTGTCATGTTGGCTGGTGCTACGACCTGCAGCAGCTAAGTAACCAATAGGAATGTAGAATGGAATGACGTATTGACCAAAGGGAGACTGGCGTTGAACCCAAATAGATGCATTGCAGCTACAATCACAGAAGGCGTCAGCAATGTACGTGTGATTTAAACAAATGCTTCTTTGGGATTTATCTCCAAAAACAAAAATTCCCAAAGCCCGAGGTCTCCGTTCATTTCGCTCGTTTCTTTTCCACTACTCGATGGCAGACACTAATGATGCCGTGTCGACTCACGTACAGCGTAAGGTTGCGATTCAGGTTCAGTTTTCATAGTTCAATCTTCACACTGCAAACTTCACGTCGTCCCCAAAGCCTGATAGATTCGTGTCGTACAATGTGGCTCGCTGTGGACTCAGAAGATTTATTAAATCACAGTGTGTAGCGAGCATTAGTGGAGGCCTCTGTTCCCTCTGGTTGTTGAGTATTAATGGCAGTTGATCACTGCAGTAATGCAGTCTAGTTGATCGTAGATCTACAAAGAGTCACAATACAGATATCTGGTTGGGAAGATCAGACATGGAGCTCATTTGAGTTCATCACAAGTTGATCTTAACTGGGCAGACCAGAAGTTTTACAGCAACATTTGACATGAACCAACACCCACTTGGGAGTTTTGTAAATTTTGGACAAAAAAATTAAAAATAAAAAAATCCTGAAAATCGATTGCACATTAAGTACACTTTCATTTTCTTTATTATTTTCTTTATTGTAACATGAAATGCTGTGATGAACTGAAGTTCAACCTACCGAATTGTTGTTGTTTTTTCCCCTGCAAATTTCATGCATATTGTCACACACTTCATTATAATGCTATTTTTCTAGCAATAAGGTGGCTGGATTTCACTACTGCATCATCTACATCTGGACTCGGGGCATCATTGTCTCAAAACTTTCTCATTCACCACAAAAGATCACCCCTCTGTCATATAATTTATCTGAAGGATGCAGACAGCATTACATTTTTTTTTGTCTCTGCTCCGGTCAATAATAGAAAAAAAAAAAAAACCTGGTAGAAAGTCTCTTAAATCTCACAAGGAACAGGGGACTGCTTCGATTTCAAACAATCTACTGTGAAACTATGAATGAAGTACATTAAAAAAACCCAACAAACTATGTAAAAGGTTCAGGTTGCTGCTTTGTAATCTGATTCCTGCTGCAGCCTTTGAGCGGATGTGTTGATGCAGCTGCGATTCAGGGTGAGAGTTTTGCCCTCTGCGCTGCTGGGAGGCTCTCAAACACCTGAAATAAACACAACCGGGGAAGAAGAAAAGTCTGTGAGCGTACAGGGTGAAAACACACGGCCTCATGACAAAGATTCAGTATTTAACGTTCATCCTCGTTCTGGACTAAACATCTCGGCAAGAAAGCAGAGCTGCCATCTGGATTTATCACCGACGGGTGTAATGCACTGATAGAAACGAAGGTCCTGACTTGAAGCAAGCTGTTTCTCCAGACGCTCGATGCTCTGCAGACGCCTGTTGATGACTCTGTCTCGGGCCGAAACCTCGGCGGTCAGGCCGGCGAGCCGCCGGGCCTGTTTATCCACCAGGACCTACGAGACGTCAAAGAACGTGGAAGCTGAGAGGCGACAGACTCCTCACCTCTATTCTAACTTCTTTCTTCTCACCTTCATGGCGCCGGCGTCCATCTCGGCCCGGCCCCCCGACCTCGGCTTGGCCAGGCTCTTTCCGCTGCGCAGGATGCGGACCATCCGCTGCTGCATGGCCCGCTGCTCGGCCCCGAGCGCCTCCATCTCCTCCCGCAGGTCTCGGACAGCTCGCCACAGCCCGTCCCGCCTGGCGGCCATGACCTGCAGCTCCTTCCTCACCTGGAACGACGCAGCATTCGACAACAAAGCCCCGTTAAACAAGACGACGTTTTCATAAAAAAAAAAAAGCAAAACCTTTGTTACAGTTTGGGCGTCGGTGTACATGGGGCGACTGAAAACACAAGTGAAATTCCCTTTTTTTTGTTCTGCATTTCTCCGCACTTTTTCTTCTAGGGTGCGGCGGTGCAGGGAACCGACGGGGGTCAAGGGTCATGCTCAAGGGTTGGGCACATGTCAGCTGTGGGATTCAAGCGTTTCACTGTATTTAGCAACAGAACGTGTCATTAATATTGGCTTTATGTTGGGATTGTAGCCATTTTCAGTAGTAATTGTTTGGTTTTGTGAAAATATACACAATTCCATCACTTAAACAAAGAAAAACTTTGATGTTTATATTTGAAGGTTATTATCACATTATTTTATTGATCCTGCCCACTGAAGATAAAGTAGGAATAGAAATACTTTATTAACCCCAGGCACAAATGTATTGAAGCGTTGCTCCACACAGGATTAATAGAAAGTTGAATATCAAATAAGAGAGGATTAAGTCATTCTAAATATTAATATGTACAAGGATTAATGGTGGCTAATATGAGCACAGAAAGAATGACATTAACTAAAACACCAGAAACCACTATTTAAAAAGCGAAGTTATAGAGTCACGGCCAAGGACATTTTAGCCATTTTAACAATTTTATATATTTTCTAAGCTTTGGTTTTATTCTCATTTTTTTCTCTTTTAGAAATTTGTGTCATTTTCGCCTTTTTTTAAAAAAAATGACCCTGTTGTGTAAATAACAATAAGATAAAATATTGATCTCAGTATGATTGAATGAAAGCTTCAGGGAGCCGCTACAAAAGGGCCGGAGAGCCTCATGTGGCTGCAGAGCCGCAGGTCTCAGACCCCTGATCTCAACCATTCTGCTCAACAAGCTCTGGTTTCAGGTCGTGTGAGGGTTGTTTTGTTTTCTGGCCCTCAAGTCGCCACTCTTCAGATAAAATAAATTTTCTCATGACTTGATTTACCAATGAAGGTCACCTCCTTATGAGTGAAACAAAACAATTTGTGTTCCAATTAAACAGTGTTAAGTAGTTAAGTAGCCTATTTTTTAACATCAGATTTATTTTCATACACTAAAACTCTTTGTCTTGAAAACAGACCTGCACTCAGCTTTGATTATAAAATGAACAACATGCCACTGCGATCATTTCCGGTGAAGACAGAGGAAATGATCCTGCGATCAGTAATAAAACCAACAAAACGATCTTACTTGTTCAAGCATGTTTTTTTTTAGTTAAAAAAGACTGAGCAAATTTGAAGTTGATGCTCTGGATCAAGCTCTTAGATGCATCAGGCGGCGCTCAAAAGTCTTCAAAGACACCTTGATGACAGTAGAAAAGTGAAGAAAGACGACATAAACGGTAAATGTGTGACGTTCTGGCTGCTCCTCACCTGCCTGTGGGCCCGCCCGCTCTGCAAACTCTGCTTCTGCAGCCTCTCCACGGTCTTTGCCCGCTGGCTGACCTGAGCAGACACCATCTCCCCTTCCTTCTCCAGCAGGGCCACGTTGTCCCGCACCCCCTGCAGCAGGCGGCCCAGCCCCAGCGACAGGACCCTCAGGTGGGACGCGGGGACCTCGCCCGACTCCTGCGACGTGGACGGAGGCGCCCGGTGGGCCCGGCACAGTCCCGCCAGCAGGGCGCTCAGCTGCAGCAGTCGGATCACACTCATGGTCCGGGATCAACTCTGAAGCCTTCGGTCGGAGGGACTTGGAGTCTGCGGATCCAGCAGCTGCTGGGTTGAGAGGAGGATGTCCCTGGTGTCTCCTTGGGGGGTGGGGGGAGGGGGGGGGTTGTCCAAACACAAACCCTCATTCTCCATTGAATTTCATCTGTACGCTTAATTTCTTTCTCTCACTCCAACAAACTGCTTGCACTGATTCCTCTTAATGAAAATGTTAAGTCCTTCATTTAAACCAGCTCCAGCTGTTGAAATATTCAACTTTGGTGACCTTTACTGACCCCCTCTCTTCCATCAAACAGGCCTGTGCTGTACGCACACGGACAACAGTGCAACAGAGCCATCTAGTGGCCGATTGAGGAGCTGCAGCTACAAATATCTCCTTACTACAACCCTATTTCATCAGACCGTTAACACAGCACTATAATAACCTTAAACTTTAATGATTTTATTTGTTGTGGTGCAGCGTATATATGATAGAAAATAACTATATTTTGACAAAACCAAACAATGACTACAGTCTCACTTTGGAGTTCAGGTTGATAGACGAACTGAAGGATTGTCCAAAAATTACACACTGCAGGTTTAAATATTGGTATGATGATGATGATGATGACAATGATGATGATGATGACGATGATGATGATGATGATGATGATGATGATGATGATGATGATGATGATGTAACAATCTTGTCTGAGCGAGGTGAGTGGAGTAGATAAAAAAAACAACAACTATAAAACACCCAGTAAGGTCTTGTATTCATAATCACTTACATTCATTCCACTTTTTGTCTGAAAACATCAGGGTTTTTATTTTTTGTGTGAAAATGGCTTGAATTGAGAAAAATGGGGCCCCGAACAAGTCTTCCTACGCTCAGACCCGGACTGAAAGAGCTGCTTTGTGCCAACAAGGCGCAGACCAACAGACCATTCTTTGAATTGTTGTAGAGCCAGCGCAGGCCTAATGCACAAACACCACTATGTCAACTCATAAAGCCTGATTTATACACGGCCTCAGCCCACCACTTCCTCCTCCTGTTCCGGATGCAGATGGAGGCTGCAGTCAGACAGTGTCAGTCTGCGTGGAGGCCAGGACGGGACAGGACGGCTCTGTACAGTAAGTCCACCTGCTTCCCTCTTTTATTCAATGACAGAGCTTTAAGCTTTTTCTACATACTGTCCACATGTGAATACCGATCTGATATTTCATCACTTTTTAGTGTTAAACTGACTTATTTGATTCTGCAAATTACATCCTTTTCTCATTGCAGTAGTGTAAAATGATTTCTACACAACATTGTTGAAACATAAATTGGATTATTTGCACTAAATATGCAATTACATGTTAGAAAATGTTTGGCCTCTCGCGTCAGTGTTTATGCAAGTAAATACCTAAACACACTCCCGATATAACAAATAGGAAACATGCCTGTAATACAAAAGAAGGTCATCCCAATGTAATGCATTATATGCACGGAGCTATTTGCTGTGTAATCCATGCCTGGTCAACACATCCAATATTTCAGATAAATTATTCATACCTGGATGTGTGATAGCGATCTCCCTGTCTGTTAGAGCAGGGCTGGTGACTATTTATGTTGTTGGGATTCAATAAAAACAAAAAGCATCATCGGTGATGTGCGAGTTGAGAGGATTCGATTTTAAAAGTAGAAGTTGAGAGAACAGGAGCCATACTGTACAGTATCGGTCATTCGACTGTGGCATCGTTGTTCATTCAGTTCTAAATGGGCGACATTCACTACAGTAAATGTCAGTCCTGAACTCTGCTCCTCAATACGTTTAAAAAAAAGGAAATACATAGTTTGTGAACAAAAAGAATCTCTACAATGATGAAGCACTGATGAAATGATTTGCCAATAATGTGGAGGAATATTTCAATCAGTATTCTAATATAATTTCTCAATAATTTAATACATTATACAAGTAGCATTGAGATGTATTTGAAAGTATAATAACTGTTGGGGAAATCCTGTCACTGTGCAATTATACATTTTGTATTATTACTGAAGATACATGATTCACAAATGTTTAAGCTGTGGAAAGACTTGACTGTATAAATATTATAATCAAATATTACAAAGTATTTTTTTGTTAATTTGAAACAATATATATAAAAATGGCGTTTCCTGGAGATAAAATATTTTAAGGGGAGTATTTGTTCAGTTTTCTCATCAAAAAACATGTTGAGTGGATGAAATAGTCTCCATATTCATTCACTGAGTAAACATGCCAAGTATAGGGATATTTCCTTTTACTATTCTATCACATTATTGACACGTTACTACATCATGCTATTAGGTGCCTGCTAAGGATAGTTGTGTTTGTTACTAAAGTCACATTTACACTGCAGGTCTTAAATAAGCTGGACTGCAGTAGATTTGATGACGACAGAGACGCAATGTTAAGAGAACAAACAAAACTCCAGGCCGTCTGTGATCACATGACCTCATCCATCTCTTCAAATACGGCAAACTACTGTGCTGCACAAATACAACAGAATACAGATGTACCACAAGGGTGCACAAAGATTGAATAGAACTACTGAGATCAACACAAACTCTTTTCATCATAGGTTCTCCACTTTGCAGGATTGTTGAGGTCATTATGTCAAAACATTGTGTATTTTGCTGTTTGAATAATGTTTTTACATTTGTATTTAGTATTCAAAAGTCCAAAAAAAGAAAGATTATCTTCAACTGCTTAAATTACTTGAGAGATTATTCATTTGTTGTAACAGTGTCGAGATCTCTTTTAAACAGAAATCTATTTGTAAGGAAGATGCATTGGTGAGATGAGCACCATTGCTGGATATGAGCATTGCAGCCATTCAACATTTTCCAAATGTTTCCTGCCATTTGCAACACAATTATTTAGTAAATAATTGAAATTCAACAAGCTATTTGTTTATCAAACATCAGCCTTGATAGTGCATAGAGGAATCATAAACACTAAAGGGGAAAAGTAGAAAACACAAAAAGCAAGTCGGCTTAGAAAAGAAATAAAATGGCTTCCTTCCTTCCTTCCTTCCTTCCTTCCTTCCTTCCTTCCTTCCTGGGGCAAAAAGACTCTCTAACTCCTCCCTGTAAGTAGTGTTTGCTTTATTTTGGTTGATTTCATTCTCTCTGTGCTGACAGTAATCAATATTAATTCTTTCTATTTACTCTGTGTGAAACAATGCTTCAAGTGATTTACTTCTGGGATTAATAAAGTATTTCTCTTGTATTCTATTCTATTCTTTTCTATTGTATTCTATTGTCTGAAACTGTCCAAATTGTCTGAAAAATGGTGGAAAAGAAGTACGAAGGAGCTAAAATCAGGTACAAAAGCAGCTGGAAATATAAAGAAATGCTCACTGTCATCAATTATAATTGAATTTCCATAAAAGCAACAGACGGTACAGTTTCTGTACGTGTTTCAAAACGTCTGGTTTTATGAATCTTTGGAAGGTGTTCACCTCATTTTAAAGGTCAAATATGTTTTATGGCTCCAGCTGGACTTGATTTACCAAAATGGCTCATTTGGTCATAAAGATTCCAGACCTCTGCACAAGGCTTTATGAACTGAAACATTTATATATCTTCTTTATTTACTTGCTTCTCTGCCTTGTTTTGTGGTTATTATTATTTGTGGTTGGAACAAAATACCAGTCAGATACAAACAGAGGATTTAATAGGCTCCTGCTTCTTCCTTCTCGTTTTTGAGCATGTTCACTTCTAGTTGTAATCAGACAGATATAAATTACGTTCAAATAAAGAAAACATTGAAAAACTTGTAACAAGTACAGACAAACCTTAAAGGTTTCTATCCCAAGTGTGCGGACATATTCCAGGAATGTCGACCTCTTCTTCCGCCCAGGTGACTCTTTAATGCTTCTTATACAATCGACTCCTCATGGAGGCCCCAGCAAGTCAAGCATGATGTGACTCTGACTCCCAGGGGTTCGGAGGTCAGAGGTCGCGTGACTGAACAGCTGGCGGGGGTCACATGCCAAGACGGTGCCTGGTATGTCATGCCTCCGCAGATCAAACATGGAAAAAGCGAAACAGCAGCAAGCGGGACAGAGCGTGTTGTGTTGGCGTGATTCCCCCATCTGCTCAGCTCCAGCAGATCCGGACGCCGCACATCCGGTCGTAGACGCCTTAAATGCATTAAACTCGTAGCTTGGCGCGATTGTGTAATAGCGAGGAGGGAATTTACAGTGAAAACGCCTTTCATGAGTGTGTGGGTTGAGTGGCAGCTTTTAGGATGCGGCTGTGGAGCGACGTCACGAGTCACAAATCAGCTCTGACTGGCCAACGAGGCCATTTATACTCTGCTGGCATCACAACACAAACATTCACACTGTGATGCAACAAAGACACTCAAACCAACTGACTCAGCATCCTCTCCCTTCAGAGGACGAGTCACAGCTGAGCTTACAGTCACTGTACGACTGGCCGGCTCCATCTCTGGAGATGACTCCCATCCCCTGGCCAGAGAGTTCCAGCTCCGGCCATCTGGAAGGAGATTTAAAGCCTCAAAAACGAAAGACGAGCCGTGACAGGAGCAGCTTTGTTTCTGCTGCTGTTTCCCTTCCAAATCAGTCTTGAAAGCCCTTTACCCTCGGTCCCGTTATGTAAAGAATTTCGACCTGATTTTTATCTGTTTATTTTCCCTTCTTTATCATATTTTCCACAAGTCTTCATGGTGGTAGTTCCTTCTATTTAGTCACTCTTTAACCTGTCAGTGAGTCTGTGAGTGCCAGTCTACGCCTGTGTCCCTACTGTTTTTACTGCCCTGCGTTTTAATGCATCTGTACGTAGTGTCAGATGAACTCTCCTGCTGCACTAAAATCTACTTACGAGTACCAATAAAGTCACCTTTGAACAAAAATAATAATTCAAGTAAACTATCCGATGATGATATCTTGAAAGTTTGAGATTTGTGCTTTTAAAACTAAACAGTGCTCTTTCTCTTGGACATGTAGCATGTAGCGTGTAGCATGTAGCATGTAGCAAGGCAGGTTGTAAAAATCCTCCTGGATCCTCTGAGTAGTTAAACTAATAAGTGACTTCAGGTTAAAGGCTCCTGCCTAATCCCATAAGAACAAGAAGAAAAGTTGAACTGTTTGACGTCAAGCAGCTGCACAGCTTATTTCTCACTTCCAATGTTTTCAGAAGTACATTTCCCTGAACTGTTCCAGTAATAAAAGTGAAATTTTTTGTCCGAGCCACAATGTTGGTCCACTTTAAACTGCAGGAGCTGACAGCTTTTCGTGATGCATTCAGGAGCATCACGTAAAGCCACCGTCTGACATGCTAACGAGCTATGGGGCTAATACAGTATATGATATATGATGAAATATGATGAAATATGATTAAAATAGTCATTAGCGAGCTGGAACATGCATGCAACATTGGCAGTGCGGCACCGACATACCTCGGCCAGGACAGTTGGCATAGCCAAACCAAATTCCAAATTCCAAAGCAGAGGGAGCTCGGCCAATTAAAATGACAATGACAAATACAGTCTGTCTTACTTTTGTCATTGACATTAATATTAAAGAATGTCCAAACCGCAGACATTGCTTGTCTTCCTTCCTCTACCTGCTGCTGATGTTGCTGCCGGATGACACCACGTAAAACTCGCTGAGTTGAATCGGGGAGCTTTTATGAGTATGAGTACACTGGGACCTACTGAAGCCCTGAAAGAACATAATTAAATACTTTTTTCTCCAACTGTGTTTCCCTGATATCCAGTTAATTTCAGTGGTTTTCTTGAGATCTTGAGTTATTTGTCTTGTTTTCTCAAGAAAAGAGAGTTTGTTTTCCCAACATTATTGGATAAATTATCTTTTTATCTCGTTAATGAATGTAGCAAATGATATGATGACAACGAATGATATGACAATTGCACTTTTTATGCTGTAAAGCTCATGCCAGGCACGAAATGCAAAATGGAGACTCCACGCCGCTTCCTTGACTCTTTGCTTGCCTTGAACGGATGAGGCGTTGTGGGTCACGTGTGGGTCGAGAGCCCAGACTAACGACAACGACAGTCGTTTTCTCGAGAAAACGAAATAACTTATTCTTTATTGTTGCAAAAGCAAACGTTTTCTGGAGAAAAACAACACGAGATCTGGAGAGTACCACTGAAATGAACTCGCTATCATGGCAAAACTGAGAAAATAAAGTGTATTTAATTATGTCCTTTTGGGGCGTCCGTAGGGACCTGACTGGTATCGGTGTATCCCTTGTTACTTTTATACTTGCTGCATTAGCAGCTTTGCTTCACTTGCATTTTAAAACCATGTTATATGATGCGTTTTGTTGAGTCTGAATGAATCACAGTGAGATAGACGTCATTATCTCCTCCAATTATTCTTATCGCACCGTCTGGATCTCGTCCACAGGATCAGCATGTTAAGTGGCGACAGAGAAAAGCAGGCGGCCACGTCAGAGCTTTTGCTGGGTGAGGAATAGAAGACTGTAAGGCCTTTATTTAGATATTTAGTTGTTTTATTTAAAAGGATTAATAGTTGATAAGCTGTGGAAACTCTCCTCTCTGTCCTGCCACGGCGGACTAAAGTAAGCTGAGCCTCACATCCTGTCTCCCGATGGCTCCATCGTACACATTTAGCAAACGCAGAGCTAAATTCGCTCTCGCAGACAGACACTCCTCTTTTTCCATAATCAATAACAACTGTAGCTCGTGTCCCAGAATGCCCCTGCACCTGCCAGGAGGGTGTGCAGACAGTCGAGTGACGGTCGTGGTCGGAGGAGCACGCCGTCGCTGGAGTCCAGAGGCAGACGTCCCCGGGGGGCCTCGCTGCAGTTCCTCGTAGTGGCGTAACAGTCAGTGAGGGAAATACCCAAAGTTAAACCGAGCATGGGCGCCTGATAGGAGGAAGAATGTGAGGAGGAGGGAGTGAGAGACAGAGGGAGGAACGTCGGGAGGAGGAGAGGAGGAGGCTCAGCGGTGAGGTTCCTCTCTCCCAGAGGACGGAGCTGCGTGCCGTGGCTGTGTGGGTCTCTGGCATGATGATTTGGGACTGAAAGTAAAAATCACATTGCCAGGGATTACTACACTGCTACGGTGTTTCCCGCCGCCTCAGGAGGACTTGGCTCTCTGTTTTCTCTCCAGACGGGAAGCTGCCAGGTGGAGGATTGGGGTGGGGGTGGGTGGGTGGTGGTGGGGGGGTGACCCTTCTGAGGCAAGAGGATTGGGTTTGTGTGTTTCTGATCAGGTGCAGAGTTTAGTCTGCTGCTGAACAGGGAGTCTGGCTTATTTGTTCACAGTGGCTAAGTTCTGCATTTGTACAGAGATGATGGGAGCAACTCGGAATGTGAAGCTTTGTAGCTTGTTTGAAAGACTTGAGACTACAGTCCATCAACAGACAACCAATATTAGTCAGTGTCTTTGTATCTTTGCATGCGCAGTAGCAGCAATTTCCATCTACATGGTGATGGAGCCCGAGCGCTTTCAAAAAGTTGAATGTTACTGAGCAGCTAAGATTTGCGTTTTAACTTGAAAATGTCCAGTGAACGGGGGCTAAAACTTTAAAGAGCTTCTTTGGAGTCACCCTAGAAGCCTGTACTGTACGTGTACTGTAATTAATGTGATCAATATGTGAATAAACTAAACTGAAAGAAATTTGAATCCCACTTGTAGTCTATATGTGTGTGCATGTGAAAGAAATAGTGTACTTTTTTTTTTTTTCACCTGAAAATGGATCATGTAAATGTAACTTATGTGTTTTGACTGGATATAGTCTGGGATGTTTACCAGTCTCACTTTGAATATATAAGCCAGTTATATTTAAACTCGCAAATCATTAAACTCAGTGCTAAAACAAATTTCTATAATGGAGGTATATTCATCCTCTAGAGCAGTGTTTTTCAACCACTGTGCCGCGGCACACTGGTGTTTCGTGAGATATAGTCAGGTGTGCCGTGGGAAATAATCCAATTTCACATTTTTTCTAAAAAAAACATTTACTCTCACAGCCGCTGTCAGCTGTGAGAGCAGTGTGCAGAGTAATCGTGTATGAATACTGCGGCGAGCATCGCGGAAGAATTGCTCTCAATCGAAATTCTATTCTGCCAGCTGAACACCAGAGGCTTTTATTTTGACATGAACACAGTAACTGGAACTTCATAACAGGATGACACTCCACACAACACATTGTCATCCATGGTTCCACACCATTATTTAACAAACCAAACCAAACTAGACGAAATAATTAACTACAACTCGTAATATAAACAACCAACAAGCTCGTTTTTTTTCCACACCTGAAAAACTAATTTTTAGCTCAGTTGGTTAGAGCGTTGTGCTAATAAGACCAAGGTTGTGGGTTCGATTCCTGTACGGGCCACTCAGTTTTTTGCCCCAAATAGAGAAAGTCGCTTCAATAAGCGATACGTGCAGCTAAAAAGCGCTACCTTCTTTAAACTTAACCAAACCTAGATAAAGACTAGATCAGTTTTTTTCAGCCACTGTGCCGCGAGATATAGTCAGGTGTGCCGTTTCATCAAAAACCCGACTTCTTCAGGACTGGTTTGAGTAAAAAATGGGTTTTACACCTTCGTCATTACGTAAGAACGTGGTACGAAAGCAGGTTAAAGCGTTAAAAATAGAAGTGAATTTCTCTATTTGGGGCAAAAAACTGTGTGGCCTGTAACGGGGATCAAACCCACGACCTTGACCTTATTAGCACAACGCTCAAACCAACTGAGCTAAAAACTAGTTTTTCAGGTGTGGAAAAAAAAAGAGGTTTTATTTTCTTTTGTCTTCGGTTTGGAATAGGCATTGGTGGGTTGTTTATATTACAATACTCTTCACCACTAGATGGCAGCACAGAACATCGCTGGTGAAATGAAACTTAACTGACGTCAGTCTGGTTAATCACCTCACCTGCTGCTCCCATCTTGTATCAAAGTACTGTGTCAGTGACAGTGATGGAGAAGTTTTTGTATAGGAAGAATCTAACCAGGATATCAGCTCTGTGTTCATCCATCAGGTCCAGGTTTCACACTGAGGGAGTAAAAATTCAAAAAAGAAATTGGGAAATACTTTTTTCTGTATTTATTTGATTCCTGTTGATAAAGCATTGATGAGAATGACTTTATATTGTTAATAGAGGAATTTTAACATTTTCGGTTGGTGGTGTGCCTCGAGATTTTTCCAAAGAAAAAAGTGTGCCTTGGCTCAAAAAAGGTTGAAAAACACTGCTCTAGTGGACACACCGGTATATGATATTATGCCCATATTACATGAAGTAATTTTACTCATGTCGGATGAAGCTGTTTTCCTGTGATCCCATAGAAACAACTTGTGAATCAACGTCTAGCTTATCACGAGATGAAAAATCTGCTTAAAACAAGTGATTCCCAACCATTAGCAGCATCAAAGCTTCGATTATATAAAGCAACGTTAAATACAGATTAACACAGAAAAGTACAAGTGAAAAATCTATACTTCTAAAGAGAGAAAATAGAAAAAGTGCAAGATGTAATATATATAACACACAAACACTATGTCATGATATGTTGCCCTGTTATTATATTAGAATTACCCTCACTAAATGTTGACATGGATTTTATGTGCAGTTTGCTGAACTTACATGTATGCGGACGGTTTGGCAAACGTAAAAAATCACATTAACATCCACATAAGTGTATTTATTTGTTTATAAAAAAAAAAAGATTATTGTTTGCAGAAGTAACCTGACACTGATTTCATGACTCAGGCCGCTTCTAACCACGATGACTGTCTCTGTCACGTGTTGTTTGGACTCTCCAACAAACATAAACTGTTCAGGCCACATTGAGCTGTGATGGTGTATTAAGCTCGACAGAAGCAACTGAGTCATTCATACAGTTTTGGGATGTTGAAAAGGGTCACTGTGCTTCGTCCGATATACAATGAGACATTATTTATGTATCGCGTCAAGTAAATAAAGTTTGATACTGTACTTATTATCAGCTGGCGTTGACGGGCTGATATTCAGCTTAAAGTAACAACAGTCTCAGGATTTCAGTGTTACGAACAAGCTTCCAATTACTAAAGAAATGTAAACTATTTGCATGTTATCGTGAAATGTTATTTATTTGAATGTTATAAAGGAGTTTAAACAAGCACAGACCAGCAGGAAACACCACAGAAAGGAATAGATGAGCATAAACCAACAAAGGCCATAATAAACCAGTGGAACCAGCACAAACCAGCAAAAACTAACACGTCCAAGATTGAAATGTTGAGTCACAAAAGGACACGAGCCTTTTTAAAGAGAGGATTTAATATGTCTGGCGTCGTTTTCAGTGAAATACTAAACAAATTAATATTTTATTGACACATATTGATGAGGTATAAAAACTGCCAACAAGCAAAAAACTCTGTTTATTGCCTCACTGAATGTGACCACTGAAGATAGATGGAATGTTCTGGAAAAAAAAAAAAAATAAATAAATAAATTAGAAAGAAGAATAGGAAACTGAGGTTTATTGAGGGGATTTTTTGATGTGAGGTAATTCCCTGTTGACTTTCGGGAAAGCACAAATAGAATTAATGATGTTCCAGTTTACTGAGACCACGGGGGTGAGGACGCCAGAGTGAAGCCGTCATCGGTTTCTGCCAAAAACTGTCCGCCATCAGCAGTTATCGCACTTGTTTTGTTAAGAAGAACACACATTTAAAACGTTCTGTCAAACATGAGGGCCGTAAGCCAAAACCGGCCCGCAAGACGCTCCAATCAAATCCAGGAAAAAGAGAAAGTATATACATTTTTTTTTTTAAAAGCCCATAAGTGATCTGACACAGATTAGACACGGAGTAGAAGACAAAACAAAAAAAAATTTGAACTGGGAAATCAGTGATGCTGCCATGATAGATGAACTACCTCGTCGCTCGCGGACCGATATTCATCTGAAAGCCATGCAGTCACTGTAAATGTAAATTTTTTTGGAAAAATGCATTGTATTTTATATCATTAAGGCCCGGTTTATAGTGAAAACAGACAACTTTTGTAGCGTTTTGGGTGTCTGTTTACACAACAACCCAACTTGGCCTTCTGTCCACAACCAATGTCTGCGTACGATTGTTAATGTTTAGACCCTGTTGTTCTCTCCCTACATGTGTGGTTTCATTACAAAAAAGAAACAACAGCACTACTAGTGGCCTAACATGGAAACTACGTTGTTTTCGCCATTTCTGTCTGTTTTTTTCAAAATGTTGTTTGACTCTTGAAACATTGTCGTATAAATAATGGGTAAACTGGTCTTTATGTTGAAACCGTGGCACTTTCTGGTAGTGACTGTATTCTCAACATAGCAAAAAAAACCAACTATTTAATTCTTTTCGGAAGCAGAATTTTGTACCAGGACATTTAAAAAAATTAAATAAATAAAATCCGTGACTCTTTGATTTTTACTGGTCTGGCCCATTCATTTGAACTAAAATGTGCCTGATTAAAGACACAACAAACAATGAGCAAATACAGAAATGAAATGTTGGAAGATGTTCTGTGACTGCTGGGAAGAAATCTGCCTCGGCACTCGTTAAACGCAGCCCATCTGGGATGTGTTGCACATCTGGGATGTGTTGCACATCTGGGATGTGTTGCACACTGTCCTGGACTAAAGGAACTCCTCTCAGATTGGCAACAACTGGGATCTGAGCAACTGTGTGAAAAACAATACAAACAGACCAATATTTGCTGCACGTCCTCGCGTAAGCGTTCAAAGACTTTCTCGGAAACATCTTAGAGAATTTATCACCTCTGTGTTTGGAGATTTTCTCATAGATGCATTAAAGAAGAACAAAGCCTGCTGGAATCGGAGGCTGTTTTATATCTCTTGCAGGGCTGTGAGCGATTACACGGGGAGAGAGACGCTTTACATGGGTATTCAATTCCTGCCATGTTTTGTTTATTGTGCAAATCGGAGCGTCCGGAGCGTCTGGACCAGGCTCTCCACGGGGAACCGTGTGGCCTCCCTCCTGCACCTTCTGAGCTGACGGCAGTCTACTCACACTGGCTCAGCTCAGCAGGAGCGGGAGGGAGGTCGACGTGCAGCCGGTCGTCACGGACCACAGCCAATCAGATCCATGATCGGAGCAGGAGAGCACCAGGAGGGCCTGTCTCTTTGTTTCAGAGCAGTGAGTCCCAAAACCAGTGTGACATTCAGTGAGAGCCACAGAAGAAGAAGAAGAAGAAGAAGAAGAAGAAGAAGAAGAAGAAGAAGAAGAAGAAGAAGAAGAAGAAGAAGAAGAAGAAGAAGAAGAAGAAGAAGAACATATCACATTTATGATAAAAGGAGGATCGGGGCCAATAATGTAATTAAAAAACGGGTTGAGACAGTTTGTATATCTGCAGTTTTGTATCCAGTTTGTGGAATTTTTACATTTAAAAGGATTTTTTTAATGATACTTCAATGCTGACACTATTGGTAATATATCAAAACACTGGATCTGATATTGCAGATCTTTGGTACATTGAAAAAGACAAAAATGATTACAGTAGTTGAGCAATCATTATTTTTTAAAGGGTTTATTTGAATTTCTATTTCAATCACGCAACAACTTAGGAAATTATTGGAAAGATGTTAAAATGATTAAGGATCAATTATTTTAAGTTGTTAGGTTATGGGCTTAATTAAATAAAAAAACACAATTATTAGATCATTGGCAGGCATCACATGATTTGTTGTTGGCAACATTGAAAAAGTGTCTTACAAAAGTTTAATTATTGATTTTGTTTTATAATTCTGAGATATATTTTCTAAGAAAGGGGTCTACGGTGGTGAAAAAAACCAAACAAAATCTGTATAGGTTCTTCTCTATGCAAAAGTATATGAGCATCATTCTATTGAGAGCATCCAAAATCAAAATGTCTGTGTTTTCCATGTGAAACGATGAAGCCATGACAACGAAAGTGACATTAAAACGTAGATTTCAGAAGGTATGTCTCACTTTCAATCAGTTTTATTTTATGGCTTGGCATTAGAACATTTCTGACTTCATTTTTTTATTGCGCCATTTCCTGTTTTAGTTGTGCCTTAATGAGTGACTCTGAAATTGAGTGTATGTGAGTGTGTCTGTGTGTGTTTTTTTTCTCGGACGTGTCCTGCCTTCACACACAACTTTTGGATTTTTGGTTTCACCTGTTTTGGCAATAAAAGGAGTTTCGTCGTCAACGCTGGCAGCATGTGGATTTCTGACTTCACCTCTGATTCTGCATGTCCAAGTTCCACTCGTCACGCCAGTGCATCAAGCATGAAACAGCCTTTACAGTCCAATTTCATTGTGAGTGGGCCAAACCGGTAAAATAGCACCACAATTACCTTTAAATTTCAACTTAAAATTTTGTATTTGTTTATTTGTGATAAAAATGTCTATAGTTTGACAAAGCCATACAATTACTACCCAAAATGACTGCAATCTCAACATAAAGCCAGTTTTAATGACCCCTTTTGGTTTAAAGTACAATGAAATATTCCATAAACTTCTACAACTGTTGCATTATGTATGTTTTTACAAACTCACCCTGACAGCATGATTTTGAGCAATGAGGTACTTTTTATGGCAACATCACTGATATTTCAGTTCAGGTGTCAGCATTGTGGTTGTATAGATTTTTCTTTTTACAAAAATCAACGTTTTCTTTGCATTTTTTACAGCTTGCTGGATGGATTGGACCTTCTTATGAGCCACTTTTGTCCCACGGGCCTTATGTTGGACACCCCTGATTGAAAGTATATCTATATCACAACTCTGCCATCTAGTGTCGTTAGCGTGGAACTGCAACAACATTGACTGGGAAGTGGGGGTAAACCCCCCCCCCACAAAAACCCGCCCACAAAAACAATCGTGAGCAATTTGTCCCAGTAATATATCCCATCCCTCCCATATATAGTAATTGTATGTCGACATTACTATATATGGGAGGTTTTGATCATATTACAGATGAGACTGAGAACTATCAGTGGTGAAATGTGCAAACTAACATTGTGGTTTAACATAAATAAATAATCACCAACTTAATTAAAACTAAATTCATTGGTTAAAGAGTTATATTTGCCCAGGTAAAGGTATACGTTTTGGAGAGCGAGAGAGTTTATGAAAGTAAGTTTCTTGGTGTCATAATTGATGTGAAAAAAAAATTGGAAATCGCACATAAAACACATTCAAAACTAATGATCAAGAATCAATTCATGGCTCAATAAAGTAAACCATATTCTGGCCCTCAAATCAATCCACATATAATATTCACTGGCGTTACTGTATCTAAATTACTGTGCTGAGGTTTTGAGGCAAAACATATAAATATGCACTAATGCCACTTCCAATTCTACATTAAAAGAGCAATAATCTAGAATTGCTCTAGAATTAAAAAAACAAACAAACAAACAAACAGTAAGACAATAACTAAATCAGCTCACTGCCATCTGAAAAAATATTGCAAGGATTCAAATATATGACCAAACAAGACTGAGAGAAACTTGTTCGTGCATTTGTTTTCAGCAGGCTGGATTATTGTAACATGTTTCCAGGTGTCAGACAGCTGCACCTCATCCAGAGCCCTCACCAACACAAAGAGGGTGGGGCACATCACACCTGAGTTTTTATTTCTGCACTGGCTGCTGGCGTGTCAATGGATCCACTTCAAAATCTGACTTCTGGTCTGTAAAGGTTTCGATGATCCCTCAGACCTAAATACAGCTCAGATTTACCCCTGAGATCCTCTGGAAGAGGTTTTACTAAGAGAAGAAACAGGGTCAAGCAGCTTTTAGTTCCTACGCTCCTTACCTGTGCAACAAACTTTGTGCCAACACACTCACTTCTTTTAAATCCAGACTGAAAACACTTTTATTTGCTCTCGTATTTTTATCACATTTATCTCAATAAAGCTCTTGTTTTAGTTTATTTCCTTTATCTCTGTAAAGCATAGTGAATTGACTTGTGTCTGAATGAATAAGTTTGCCTTGCTATAAAAATCTGTCTTATTAAAAACACAGAAATTCAATTTTAATTGACGTAAAATGCAAAGTATGACTATTAGTTGTGATACCAAAGTAGCTCCTCCAGGGGGCGGACGTCTGAAACGTAAACGGTTTCTGTCTACCGAAGAAGAAGAAGAATCAATCCAGCCAACAACAACAACAACAAAACGGAACGTGTTCCGATCGTCCGGAGACATTTACATGACTTTCGTACGGTTGTTTAACTCGCCGACATGCCGAGCCTGCAGGCATTCGAGAGCCAGATGCGCGCAGCGGTGAGGACTCTGGCGGAGGCGGCGGTGACGGAGCTCGGCAGACTTCTGGGGGAGCGCTCCGCTAACGCGGCTAACATGGAGGAGGAGAAGGAGGAGAGAAAAGTTAGTTTATGTCGCAGTTCCACCGCACACATCCAGGTGACAAAAACCGCGTACTGGCAAGTAGACATGTGGCTGCTAAA
This sequence comes from Blennius ocellaris, assembly GCF_963422515.1. Classification (NCBI taxonomy): domain Eukaryota; kingdom Metazoa; phylum Chordata; class Actinopteri; order Blenniiformes; family Blenniidae; genus Blennius; species Blennius ocellaris. Next base: position 19,517,640 of record NC_137664.1, on the reverse strand, counting down.
GTGTGGTGTTTAACGTAATGTGTCGCTGAAACGCCTCAACTAGCATCGACGAGAAAGTTAGCTACTGTCACGATAAAACTACTTTACCCATAAGGCCCTGCGGTGGCCTTATGGGGGATAAACAGAGCAAGTGAAAAAGTTTTAAAAAGTGATTAGATAATTTTTGTTATTACATTTGATGTCTTCGGAGAGAAGATAGCTGAGCCTTAAAATGCATTAAAAAAATATAACTGATCAATATGTTGATGTAAAATACGGATACAGACGAGGCTCATTCTGAGACATCTGAGGAAAAGGCTCCATTCTGTGGAAAACTAAAAATGTCTTTGGTGTGGTTTTTAGTGTATAATGTCATTCTGAAGGCCACATTGGAGCCTCGGGCTGTTATTAGAAAAACCCGGGCGTCATGGGAAAGGTTTTTCCCAGCATGATTATTTTTATTTTGTAAGTTTTGAGAGAAAAGAAGAAAAAAAACCCCAAAAGACTGCGAAATATGAAATAATAATATGATTAAAATGTCCTCTCTTTCCATACCCAATTAAAATGACAAATTCAGATTCAGTGTAAAAACAAAGTGTAACAGCTACACATCCCTAATAGAAACTTCTGAATGTTTGCTATTAAAAACATTTAACCAGCACAAGAAGAATTGAGCTGTTTATTTTCAGCGGATCTAGCCATTACAAATACATGAGGAGTCACCTTTTCCTATACAGTCTATGACTTTTCCTAAGATTGTAACTTTAAAAAGCACCACTTTGCTCCTGTTTATTCTGTGAAGTGCGTTGTAGTATCACGTTCAATGCCTGAACGCAGCTCGGTGTAACTCCAGTGCACTTTTCACCTGCAGGGCCAGTTTGAATCCTTCCTGGACGAATGGACCAGAGACACGGTGGAGAAAATCTCCGTGATGTTCAAAGTGTTTGTGTGTGAGGCTGCAGAGGAGAAAGATGCTCCTCCTCCTCCTCCTCAGGAAGCATTGGCAGAAGAAAGTAATTAAACTCACCACTTTGAAGAGATTTTCATTCTTTTTCTTTGTGTAACAGTTTTGTTTTTATTTTTCCTGTAAAGGGATCGAATCCACCTCTGGGACACACACACGGAGTAAAGTCCAGAAGGGGTCCCAGAGAGGAGGAAGAAAGATGAGAGATCACGTGTTCTGCAGAGGTAGTCAGACAGAGGAGAATCCGCATGAAATTGGCCCTCTATTGCCAATAACTTCAGACGAGCAGGAGGCCAAGAAATCTTCACCAGACTCCGAAGCAGGTAACTTTTACACACAACAGCAGAAAACGTTACAAATTTGATCCACGACTTGTGTTGAAGAAGAAGTTTGATGCCCATTTATATATATTCTATTAAATAGAAGGTAAAGGATATAAAAAATGTCTTTCTTGTGACCATGCTTTTTGGCAACATGTCTGATACCACTGGAAAGTGGGATCATCTGTAATGAACATGTATTTCTGGGATGAGCAGCACGAACCCACTGGTTCAGAAATATGATTCCGTTTCATACAATCGGTCCAATTTTTTTTGACTTGAAGCTTCAAGACGTTATCTTTACATTGCAGCTGCATGCCCTTTTCTTTATTACTTTACTTAAAAAAAAAAAAACATGTTGCGGGTGTCGGCCGTTTTCCTTTGTCATTTCAAAAGAAGGATGAAGCATGTTTTTTTTTGTGAAAAAAGTGATTCATCCCGTTTTTAATCCAGTGTTAGCCTGAGGTTTTATAAAAAAGAAGTCATTTAAGACAGTGAACACTGAACATGGTGTAGTTTTCATGTTGGGCCAGTAGTGGGTGCTGTTGCTTGTTTTTGCAGTGAAACCACAGGTTTCAAAAAAGTAGCTCCGCGCACCGTTGTCGTGTTACGTAAAATGTGACGAATGTTTTGTGTTTTCACTTGAAAATGTTGCGTAATCCGGTGCCTCAAAATGACGTGAAAGTCAACTTAATGAACAATATTAATGAGACACATAATTTTTCCTTCCCTAAAATGTGTTGGATGTTATTTTTTGTTTTGCTTTTCCTGAGCACTTATATCCATACGCTTTAGTTTCAGCTGCTGGCGACTCGCGTGGAGAGAGTCACTCTGAACCGGAAGCGTCCCGCGACGCCAGCGAGGACGGGGTCCTCCAGGAGGATCCGTCCCCTGCGGCCACGTCGGACAAGAAGACGATCAAATGTCCTTCGTGTGAGAAGACCTTCAGTCAGAAGTGCTTGATGGAGCGCCACTACCTGTCCCACTCGAAACCTCACCACTGCTTGCAGTGCGGGAGGCGGTTCTCCGTCCTCCGGGGGCTCGACGCCCACATGAGGAAACACACCGGCCAGATGCTCCACAAGTGTCCCGACTGCGGGACGGAGTTCGCCTACAAGTCCACCTTCCAGAGACACATGCGCCACCAGCACTGCCCGAAGACGGCGAGCGCCTCCACCTGCCCGCTGTGCGAGGAGAAGTTCCCGGGGACGCTGGCGCTGCAGAGGCACCGCTGCGGCGCGCTGAAGAAGACGCTGGTCTGCTCGCTCTGCCCGGAGACCTTCCAGTGCCGCCGGCGCCTGTCGGAGCACGAGAGCCTGCACCCGGGCCGCAGGGACTTCGTGTGCGAGGTGTGCGGCGAGATGTTCCTGTCGTCCCCGTCGCTGGCCACCCACCGCGTCACCCACGCGCAGGCGGGGGGCCGCGGCGAGGACCCGGGCGGGCGCGCGGAGGGGGAGCGCTTCACCTGCCAGGTCTGCGGGAAAGGCTGCAGCCACCGCAGCGCGCTGAAGCACCACATGCTCACCCACACGGGGGAGCGGCCGTACGTCTGCGACACCTGCGGCAAGCGCTGCGGCCACGCCAGCGCGCTGCAGAACCACCTGCGGGTGCACACGGGGCGGAAGCCGGGCCAGCGGCCGCGCTGCCACGTGTGCGGGAAGCAGTTCCGACGCGCCGACCGGCTGAGGAGCCACATGAGCGTCCACACGGGGGAGAAGCCGCACGCCTGCCGCCAGTGCGGGAAGAAGTTCAGCGCGCCCGAGTACCTCAGGGCGCACGCGCTGGTCCACTCCGGGACGAAGCCGTACGGCTGCGGCGTCTGCGGCAAGAGGTTCGCTCACACGTACTCCTTCAAGATGCACCAGCGGATCCACACCGGCGAGCGGGCGGAGCGCTGCAACGTGTGCGGGAAAGACTTCGTCTACAGCCGCTTCCTCAAACTCCACCTGAAGACTCACCGGCCCGGCGAGGTCGCAAACGCACCGTCGGAGAGGACCTGAAACTCGGGACACGTCCACACGGAGCGGAGGGTAGGGATGTAGGGATGGAGGCGGATCCGATCCAGTATCGGTATCGGGTTCCCATATCAATTTAATTCACGGAACGGAAATTTCCGATCCCACCTGTGGAGATTTCTGCTCCACGAAGCCTCGTCTGCTTCACTGTTGTTGAAATGAGTCTACATGTTTCCCTGCTGGCTGCAAAACGTGGAGTGGATTTCCTGAACGGAGGCGGGTCTCAATGAGACGCAGAGTAATGAGTCAGGAAATCCATTCCACAGTTTGCAGCCAGCTTAGGTTAGCGTAACGACACTGTGCTGCACAACTTTTCATGACAGGACATGAATGTATTTTATGCTCAAAACACGGCAAAGCAACACAGAAATGTGCAACGTCTGCAGCCAGACGCCACCGTTTTAAAACACCAGCTGACCGCGGCATCAAAACATTGAACAGCAGCTCCTCCGCTGTCGCAGGCGATTCACACCTCGGTGAAGCTGCGTCCTACTCCGCGTAACACTCTAACACCGCAATAGTTCCAATCATTTGTGCCGCTTTAGAACTGGAAAAATGTTGTTTGCACTGCGTTGCTCAAGAATTTCTCCAGGAATTAACAAAGTGATTCTGAGGTTTTAACGATGGAACTAATTTATTATGAGATGATGACGTCACTCAGACCCCCACACTGTCCTAATGGAACAAAAATAATTTGCACTGCTTCCTTTTCTCACCTTATACTAACCGCAAGTTGGCTTTTGACAGAACACATGAATACATTCCTACATTTTATACGTAGAGACAGGTTTCTTACAGCCTCATCTAAAATCAACAATAATGATAATATTATAGCAAACAGCTCTGGTATCAGAATAGTATCGGTATCGGTAGATATCAAAAATCGGGGCTCGGGATCGGAAGTGAAAAAATGTGGATCAGTGCCTTCTTAGCGGGGAGTGCAGGCCATTCCAGAATATTTAAAAAATAAATCTCCTGTTTAATTTTCTGTTTTGTGTTCACTAGTAACGGGGTAATAACCTCTGAACAATATATAAACTTTACTTTAGATCAGAACACAAGTTGCTTTAACGGCCTTAATTTATGTTTTCAGGCCTCGTCTGATAGAAACGCTGCAGAACAACAGAACCTGTCCGTGTCTCTGTGGTTGAAGATTTTCCTGCTCATTTCCATCCCCAATGACGGAAATCAATTAAAAGTAACATATAAATGATAAATGAACGAGCCACGTTATTCAAATTAGCTCCCTTAAACATTTTTTTTTTTTTTTTTACTAGTTTATTTAATCCTGTTTTCATTAGCGCTTCCAGCTTTACAGCTCTCTTCCTGCGAGCGCCGCTCGCTTTAATATTTATTCTCCGCCGGATCAGCTTCACTGGAATGGCACAAATTACTTACATGTGGGTAATTTGCTTTGTCATTAAACAAAGGGAGGGAAGATGGGGCTAAATGAGAAGGCAAGATAACCACGGCGAATTGACACTTTATCATGTCTGAGACCTTTTCCAGAAGTAGTGTGAGGTCTCTGGAGCGGCTCTGGAGTGTTCAAGGTGGTCAGAGGAGGGTGGGTGACACGCTGCCATCTGAACAGGGACAAGACGAGACCGCCGTCTGAAAACCACGTCTCCAGTGATTAATCTCAGAAACAACTCTCGTTAATGTGTAGACTCTTGGATTCATTTTAAATTGTGAACTCTCAGTATATATCCATCCATGCATATATATTGTATACATATTGGTGCAGTTATGGGCTTTTTGAATGTCATGTCATAATATTGTATGTAAGTTGCACATTTGACAATATATATCATGTCTGCAAGTCACTTTTGAGTGCATTGAGAACAATAATATCTAAAATTGAATTGAAACTCAAACTTTTTTTGGAAAAATCTTTTTTTTTCTTGGACAAATTGCCCAGCTCACTCACACACACACACACACACACACACACACACACACACACACACACACACACACACACACACACACACACACACACACACACACACACACACACACACACACACACACACACACACACACACACACACACACACACCCCAAGAGAAGTTTAGCAGTTTTACATGAAAATGCTGTCATATAAACGGAGCCTTTGCCGTTACCTGGCCTGGACATCGGGGCAAAGAAGCTTCAGATGACTTGTGTGAACAGTTCATAAACATCTCCACTGGCAAAGGTAAGGAAATGAACCGTGAGGATTAGAACCATCAACCCCCCAGAACAAAAATACAAATACTAAATAATAGTACAAACAGTAATACTTATTCTAACAGTTTTGGACCTGCTTCATTAGATCAGAAATGCTGTCCCACGTGGATCCAGCACGGTGCACCTCCCGTTTGAAACGTTTATACCAATTGAAAGACGCAAATGGAGCTTTAAGGACCTTTAAGAGCAGGCGGGCAATGGCACCCGATATCGAAAACCTCCCAGCAAACCGTCAAGAGGCAACTTGTGAAGGCTTCGACTCGACTCCAAGCGAATTGGGACGAGGCCCAGAGGCCGACCTCCGACCTGCAGGGCAGATTGTATCTCTGGGTTGGTCTGGGGAGAAGCTTCCAGACCCCCCGAAGTAAGCTGCAGTTGTGGGAGACGGGGATTTCTGGGCTTCTTTGTGTTCTGTGTTCCCATATTGACCCCATGTAGACAACGCTGCAGAGAAGATTGATGAGCGTTGTTCAGACGGAGGTTACCACGAGTTCATTTCTTCCAAGTCAGAACTTTGCAGGTGTTCTTTCGTCCACTAGATGGCGGTAGAGGATCAACAGCTCAGACAAACTATCGCCAGGCTCACCCACAGCGCACAGTTCTACTGTACTGACTTCATTATCCCCATTAGAGATTGATCAGACCTATTCTCCTCTGAAAATCCACTTTTGGGCTGAAGTAGCGGGTCTTTGTGTTGTTCCAAATGATGGAATCGTCTATCCTTTATCGATCCAGTCATTCAATCATTCATCCATTCGTTTGAGAAAGGCGTGTTGAAGAACAAGAGCTCTCTTTGTCAAAATCTGCAAAGTAAATGGCAAAAATATATATATAATCGCATCAAGTCGAGATAGTAAGAAAAGACACAAAAACAGCAGTTCGGGCGATTGTCGAAATCAATCACGTATGGTCTCTTTAAAAAACTGGACAAGATTGAATCAATAGCCATTAGCCCTCCAACTCTTTGTCCCTGTTTGGGAAAAAAACAAATCCAGCTGCATAAAGAACTGAAGTCAGTTTGTCATCTTAATAACAGAAAGAAGTGAATGACTCAGTGGCGTCTGTTTCCCAGTGTTTCCAGATGAAAGCTGCTCATGTGTAATACCACTTTATTGCATTTAGTTCAACCTGTAGGACTTAATGCTGCGAGGAATTCAGTGTTTTCATGGGGCTTAAGCTCCAGCTGGCACCGAGGGATTACAGATACTCCCAGTAAAAATCCGAATCATGCAGAATAATGAATGAATTCCAAATATGTCCTTGAATGTAAGTTCATCACACTCTCGGTCCCGTTTACATGGCGGCATTTACAAAAAGTTGGGAGCTGCTCTCAGAAAGTTGTATTTTCATTGGCTCCGCGTGCCGTTGTTGGATTGGTGGTTTAATGCCGAAAGAACGGCTATTTTAGCGTGAATCCAAAATAGGATAAATCAGTGAGTTGTCTGCCACATAATCATATTTCCCAGAATTGGTGTCATAAGATGTAAGTAGCATGAGTCACTGCCGCTTCAGAGCTACAGAATCAGGTCAACTGGACCCGTTTCGCCTGTTATCCAAGCGTCTTCATCAACTTCAGTAATTCTATTTGACCGGAGTCAATTACTTGAACCTGTAAAATGAGATCATGCATTTATGTCGACCAGTTTAACATTTAATTGAAAATGTGGAACCGAGGAGGATTTTTGGTAACATGATGGTTTTGTTGACTCGACATTAAGGCCCCATTTACACGCCAATGTTCTCAAGTGAAAACTGAAGACTTTTGTTGCATTTAGGTTGGAGAGAAAGAACCTGAATATAAGTCATATTTGTTTTTCCATGTACAGACTTAATTTCAGCAAGTAGTAATAGAAGATCTGGACATTGTGCTTTTAGCGATTCGCCTTCTTTGTTTTCCTCATCACTGCAACAGTTTCTCTGCTTTTTCTCCACTCCCTCAGAGGTTTCTCACACTCTGAACTCTTTCTCTGATTCTGGTTTTTGCGGCTGGCAGACATCTTCAACACCTCACTCTCACTGTCATCTGTCCCCACCTGCCTAAAGACTGCCACAATTGTCCCCGTCCCCAAATGCTCCACAGTGACAGGCCTAAACGACTACCGGCCGGTCGCCCTAAACCCGGTAGTCATGAAGTGCTTCGAGAGGCTGGTCATGACTCAGATCAAGGACTCCATCGACGTCACTGTGGACCCCCACCAATACGCATATAGGAAAAACCGCTCCACCGATGACGCCATCTCATCGGTGGTCCACACAACCCTCACCCATCTGGAGAGCAAAAACTCCTATGTCCGTCTGCTCTTCCTGGACTTCTCCTCAGCCTTCAACACCATCATCCCGCAGACCCTGGTGCAGAAGCTCCACTCCCTGGGACTGAGCCCCACACTGGGGAACTGGATCCTGGACTTCCTGACCAACAGACCACAAACTGTCAGGATCAACGACACCGTCTCCTCCCCCATCATCCTCAGCACCGGCTCACCTCAGGGCTGTGTGCTGAGCCCCCTCCTGTTCACTCTGCTGACATATGACTGCACGGCAATACACCCCAGCTGTCATATAGTGAAGTTTGCGGACGACACAGCAGTAGTGGGACGCATCACAAATAACGATGAGTCCAAATACAGAGAGGAGGTGGAACACCTGATGCAGTGGTGCAGTGGAAACAACCTCTGCATCAACGGGGAAAAGACCAAGGAGATGGTGGTGGACTTCAGGAGGGTCAGGTGCCCCCCCGCTCCCCTGCACATCGGAGGAGCAGCTGTGGAAGTGGTTTCCAGCTACAAGTACCTGGGGGTACACTTGTCCAAGGACCTCACCTGGAGCGCCAACACTTCCCGTCTGGTCAAGAAGGCCCACCAACGCCTCTACTTCCTCAGGAAGTTGCGGAAAGCAGGTCTGGGAGGCTCCGTCCTGAGGAGCTTCTACCACTGTGCGGTGGAGAGCGTCCTCTGCAGCTGCATCACTGTGTGGCATGGCGGATGCACCGCCGCTGAGAGGAAGGCTCTGCAGAGGGTGGTAAAGGCCGCTCAGAGGACTGTCGGGAGCGGCCTCCCCACCACCTCAGACCTCTACACAGCACGATGCAGGGGGAGGGCTCTCCGCATCATGAAGGACTCCACCCACCCAGCACATGGACTGTTTCAGCCCCTCCCCTCAGGAAAGCGGCTGAGGAGCATTCGGAGAAAACCACCAGGCTCAGGAACAGCTTCTTCCCCGAAGCTGTGAGACTTGTGAACTCGAGCCATGTTCCATAGACTCCCTCATCTTCCTGCACTACAAACACTTCACACTTACATTTCTGCTCTTGTATATTTGTATATATTTTACGCTCTATATATTTTATTACTATATATTTTATTACTGGCTCACCGGGACCTGAGTCCAAATTTCGTATCATTTCTTTGATATGACAATAAAGAATCCTTGAATCCTTGAATGATCTTTCGAATTTTGCTGAATTTGTTTCTTTTTAGCAACAAAGAATCACAGAAGTAACGGAGGTTTTTCTGACACTGTAGCCGCGTCATGTTGCCACACAGTGACATCTAGTGGTGTCAGGCTGTATGTACTGTTCTATTTTGACATATAAATTGCTTTTATTACAAGAGCAATCCGAGATTTCTGACCTCCGCCAAGGGCAGACATGGACACAAGGAAATGACACCTGTTCCACCTCCAGATCAACTGCCTTTATTAATTGATTTAGTTTGGTGATCATGTGATTTTATTTCATCATTGGACACATGGAAAGACCATGTATTGCGAAAAGAAAATGTTCAATTGTAACAACTATTTTGATCCTCATCACCACGCAATTTTAATGGGCTCTTCCTTTGTGGACCAGTCAAACAACAACAACAAAAAGTCACTTATAGTCTGTGCAATACGGTAATGACGTCCTGATTTTTGAAATGATTTAATTCGTTTGGACCAGATTAGCAAAAGCTGACATGAATGTATTTGTCACGCCTCCATGTGACTTCACACTCGGCGGTCCTCATTCACAGGCTTGATCGCTGCTTCACACTACATCAGGGATCCTGTAGGTTTTGGAAAAGCCCCATCAGCCAATAGATGCCTCCACTTTTGCTCGACTGTGCAGCTGCTGTGCCAATGTCCTCGCAGCCCAGCGCCGCTCCTGGAGGGGCGTCGGATCCCCATCGGTAATCCATAAGGCTGCAGTTATCTGTTTGCATACAAACCCGAGCTCCAGTTTATACAAGGAGCAGCAGCAGCCGCTCCCTCCAGGAGGATCCCGCTGCAGCTGCTGACCTCCAGCCACTTTTCATTTCTCGTCCGCCGCGGCTCCCCGCGCGACGTCGAACTGTGATTAATGGCGGGTGGTTACATGGGTCAGCGCCCTGACGGTCAGCTGGAGCCGTGCAGTGACGGAGTGTCACTGGCTGCAGAGTGATGAACTGGAGGGACCACGGGCAGCCAATCAGCATGCAGGGGGGGGGGGGGGGGTTCCCCCTCCATCGCCCCCATCGCCTCGTCCAAGGCCCAGATTTAACTGCACGAGTCGTCGTAATTTTACTGTCAGAACCATTGGACTCAACATGAAGGCGGCAAATGTGTTTGTCCCCTTTAAAAAAAACGTAATTTGCAGAAAAAACCCAATAATCAATAAATATGATTACATGGGTGGACGGATGTGTGATTGATTGAACGGATGAACGGTTCTGTAGTTGATTATGAATATGTATGGCTGGAGGGATTATTGCTCAGGAGGGGTGGATGGATGGAGGTCGGTTTAACCCCTCACAGGTGACTTATTCAAACATTCAGCCCTCGGGTTTCATGGAAAGATTTCAATAAGCCACAAAATGTCACAAAAAATGCTCAGGTGAAAGGTTACTAAGTGCTAAAGTGCTTTTATTTGTGGAAAAAAAAAATCCTATTATGTCCTACATTTGTGGTATTAAAGTGGGCCTAATCCTGGGGTGTTAAACTCATTTCAGTTTGGCCGCATTCAGCCAAATTTGAACTTGAGTGGGCCGGACCGGGAAAATAGTGCCATAATAACCTTTAAATTTAAACTTTGGAGTTTTACATTGTCGTGGCGCAGACTACACGTGATGAAAATATAGATATTTTTTGTAAAACCAAACATGAAAAGAGTGTATACTCTGTACAAATCAGCAGCTTTTAACTGTGAGCACACCTTAATGAGCCGACAACCACACATCTGATTTTATTTTTTTTCCGCACAAAAATGATGAATTATGTAATGTTTACGGAAAGTGACGAATCCGATTACAGTAGCAAAATAGGCGGCTAAATACAATAACAAGGTGACGACAGTAGAATGTGCTGCGATTCTCCCAAGGTAACTATCAACCCGAATTAAATCATGCATACTGGGGCTAATATGACTTTATACTGTATCATGATAACTTTCATTATGTGCAAATGCATCGTAAACGGGGTCAGATGGTGTTTTTAAATAAAACGTCCGGGGACACTTGTCCTTGTGTCCCGACATCACAGGTTTCACTTTATTTCATGATGAGTATTGAAAAATGTACTGTGATGAATTATATTTCCATGCATTCGTGTTCAAAATGACAGAAATATAAATGTGAAATAAATGAGTGATTAATTCACAAAAACAGTGCGATTACTAATTAAATCTCATAATCAATTAATTTAAGTGCTTCTACTGCCTTTACTTGTAATTAAAAGGTGGTTGATGCTAATTTATCATGGTTCACATCTCTATCTCGTCAAGACCTCAGAGAATCAGAGATCAGGAAGTCTTTATCTTTTCTTTATGCAACAGTGACAATGCAGACCGGACAGTACAAGGTGATATATAATAATAACCGCGACATTAGTCTGAGGCAAACAGTATGATTTGCAGGAGTCCTGTGGATATCAAGAATGTTCAGGTTGTCGGTGTTGTATAAAGAATGATTTCTCTTTTTTTGAAGCATGTGGTTGAGACCAATTAGCTCCATTCTCGCTAATCAGACTACAAAACTCAAATAATGTCAAACAAACCAGCCATTCTGGCCTCATTGAAAAGTGATGCCTTTAAAAAGCTGATGTAAGTTTTTCACACAAGCTAAGGAAGCTCAAATCAAAACTACACTCTAGTTACACATCATGAACTGCAAATGTTAAGAGGAAATCACAGCACAAAATAGTTAATAATAAAAACGTATACCTTTTGCTTTTGTGTAGATTCAACAAACCAAAAATACGAGTCTTTACGAACAGCAAACCTTGAACATTGGAAGAGCGTGCATGCTGAAATGACTCAATCCTGCTGAACAACAACCAAAAGTGGGTTAATTATTGTTCCAGATGTGTGTTTGACAACAGAATGTGTGTATTAGGACTGGATGTTGACTGAGTGTTGGGACGATCCAACAGATCCAGATCGATGTGCGTCACCTGAATGCACACGTGACCACGATCCATCAATCGCCGGGCCGCGGCTCACTGACATGATGACTCCGACCTTGGATAGACGCCATTAATTAAAACTCTGTCGAGGCTCTTTATCACTCACTGCTGCCCCTCATCAGTCAGCGGGAGCAGCAGGCGCCTGTCAGCGGCGGCAGCCCGGCGCGATTACATCACGGCGTTACACAACAGCATCAGGCACGTGTGGCATGGAACAGTAAACATCGGAGGCGCTGTCATGGACGGCGTGGACGCACACAACTTAGATCAATGCTGAGTCTGTAGAAGAGACATAGAGCTGCACAGTGAGCTTCTTCGGTTCCAGGGAGAAAACATGGCGCCTCATCATGATCTTCATGATCCGCAAAGCGGACTCTGTCGCGCCACCACCACAGAGAGTACACTTAAAATGTAGGCGGGGTTGTGATGTTACTTAGTAACGCGTTACTCTCGTATGACCACTTTTTTCAGTGATGAGTAATCTATCGCGTTACTATTTCTAAACGAGTAATTAGATTAAAGTTACTCCTCCAAGTCACTCTGTGTTAATATTGTAGCGTCCAGCAGGACGAGTTTCTTGTCTGGAAAGCCACTTTATTATTAAACAGAACCGGGCCGCTGCTTTGTTCACCTCCATGTGAACACACACACACACACACACACACACACATTTCCACACCTGCAAGTTTACCTGACCCGCCCCCTTCTCCACTCTCAGCCAATCACAGGCCAACTCACTCTAAAGGTGTGTTCAGGTCACACAAAAGAATTGGAGCAATCAATTAATCAATCAATCAATGAAAGACTTAATTTATCCCCGGAGTGATAAAGGTGTTAAAGGTCGCAAAAAGCAGGCAGTACAAATAAATAAATAGATAAATAGTGCAACAACAAACTACAACCACTTCATGGTGTAAATAAATACCAATAATAGTAAAAATCTGAAAATCTGTGGCAACACTGGTTATGAGCTGTGTGGGTATGTGTGGGTCCTCCCAGGTAAAGCCGTGAGCCTCGTTGTCTGTGACACAGCTTACATTTCTCACAGTGAACCTCAGCGTCCAGCTCCTGCTGAATCTCCTCCTCTCTTGTTACTGACGGGAGCGTCTGAAAAACCGTGGCGCTGTCGAGCACCGACGTTTCAGTAAACCGACTCATCAGGACAACCAGTGAGCGCAAAGATGACGGATGTAAACGACAACTGGAGAATTTACGGCCGATGCCATATTGAAATATTGTGGACAAGTCGAGAGCGAGGGTCGTCACTTAGCTTCCCAGCACAAACAGCGTGGCGGGACCGCGGCTAAAGATTTGCACATTTAAAATCTCCTATAGCTGATTTTAACAATCTTATACGTTCACGGCTGTCGTGTCTGCGTGATTGTGCAACAATATGTGATTGCTTAATAATAGCTTGTCCTCATCATAAAAACAAACGCCATGAATCTCACGGCACGTCACATGTTAATATTCACAGATCTGTCCCCTTAAGCTGCTGCACGGTTTCTACAGATATTACATTTACAATACCTTACTAACATTATGCACTTTTATCCAGTGTCACTATGGCTGCCTCCATTTTATTTTACCTTTTTTTTTTTTCTCTTTAAAGCAAACATGCAAATTGTAAAACCAATAATAAAAAAAACAGAAATGGTGATTAAGTTGCTCAGAACCACCAGGTTTTTATGGAAAATGTGCAGCAGGAAATGATGCATTAATTTGTCCTGTGGGGTCCTGGTGATGAAAGGAGGGTTCATTTTATTGACTGCCAGGGAAAGGTCAGAATGGGGGAACGCGGCCCCCGGGCCCTTAAAGATGGAGTGATATTTCATGTGGGAAAAAAACAAAACAAAACAAGGCCTCTAAATGGAGCCGATGGGGAACGGAGACCCAGCTGCACTATTGATAAGAGGAGAAGCAGAAGAAGGAAGAAAAAAAAAAATGAAGGCGCTCGTTGAGAGGACAGAGCCGGAGAGGGATCAAGTCTGACATTCTGATTGTCATTTAGCCGAATTCCCAGCCGGCTTTTATTTCCTCCCACCTGTGGAAGACATTTCATCTGCTATGCAAGCAACATTAATAATGATCCGAGCAAGGTCTCATTATATATAGATCAAAATGAAACTGCTGAACCTCAACCATGCAAACACTTCAATCACAATATGTTGAACAAAGACACAAATTCACATTTGCTGAATCCATTTAATGACCTGTTTTGAGTGGTCTCACAAGCACTGACAGGTAAAAAGGGAAAAAAAAAAAAATTACAAAAATATCAGACAGTAAATATAATAGTGTATTTGACAAGATTAAGACTCCACACGATGCCGGAAACTCTCTCAGGCTCCACAGAGCTTCAGGGATGCCATATTTTTCTAGGAGTCTCCGGACACAAAGTCAATAGCATATTTCTGCTGGCTTTTGGATTATTGCAACAAATAAATACTCTGGCAGACAAAAAGTTTATGATACTTTGCAGGTTTTGTCCAGGGAGGCAAGAGGCTCCAGTCCGGCCTGCTAAAGTACCCACCAAGCAATTAAAAAATAAATAAATAAATAAATCATATTTAATGATCTATACCCTCTTTATTTTGTTGTGCAGTAGAATAAATGAGGTGACGCCACAAACTATTACCTGCCCCAATGAGGAGCAATCAAAGGAAAAATGTTGATTAAAGCATGCTCGCACATCTCAAATGCTGAACTCTGATCCTGGTTCCGTTTCGACAACACGTAAATGTCTCAAAACAATCTATGTGCAATTGTGGGGTTTTTATTTTCCCAGCTCAAAAGCATGTGTCTAATGTTAACGAGTGACTCTTGCTTGATTGTAGGTGTAGTTGAGTGAGTGTGTTTGTTGTTTGTCTCTCTGTCTTACACTGTGATGGACTGGCGACCTTTCCAGGCTAAATGGTGGATGAACTTCCTTTCTAAAGTAAAATCTCACTGCTTCAGCAGAGTCAAAGGGCTTTTCATTGGTAGTCACGCACACACACACACACACACACACACACACACACACACACACACACACACGCACACACACACACACACACACACACACACACACACACACACACACACACACACACACACACACACACACACACACACACACACACACACACACACACACGCACACACACACACACACAATGCTGCCTTGCCAGGAACTTGACCTTGACTGGAAGCAACGTGGGGCTCAGAGTCTTGTTCAAACACACTGAGGCCACATCCACACGAGGCAAAACGATCTTTTCTCTCCCAGAGATTCTCAAAAAAATTCCGTCCAAGCGTCACCATGAACACGGCTCAGCACGAGGTTTCAGGGCATGTAGTACACGTGCCAGGCCTTTACGTCATCTTTTTTCCACAGATGATCGTCTTTGCCATCCAGACCCCGGGGTGTTGAACGGCACAAGCCGGGGTTTTAGAATCCCACCACTCTGGGACCAGCGTTAAAAACCCCCCCCAAAAACAAAACATTTTCACACTTCTAAAGCACTGCCTCATGTGGATGACAAGCCAAAAGCAGCTTGTTTAGGTTAACTGACAAGCTCCTGTGGACGGCCCCTCCAACACTCAAGATTGCCGATCAAACCACTGACCTCAGGCACCCACACCTTTATTGTCCTTTATTGCAAAGCTATGTTAAAGTGGTTTAGGACGGGTGGAAGGATATATGACTGGATGATGATGGATGAGTGTATTGATGGACAATCAGACGTGGCAAGTACAGGCAACAGCACATGGGTGCAACACATTTGTACAACTGGCATTCAAAACATATATACACACATTTTTATGTTCTTCAGTTCATCCCATGGTCCAATTTTTGTTTACTGACTGTGGTACATTCCAGAATGGTCGGAAGCTGCTGAAAGTAACTAATAAGTTACGTGCAATCTGACTTAGTTACTTTTAAGAACAAGTATTCTCATCAAAATAACAAATTAAAATGTGATCTTCCCAAACGGTCTTCCCTGTTTCTATTTTTTTACTTTACTGTCCACGTCACCTCCTGCAGGTCAGTGGAAGATTATAGCTGCAAGGTGGTGATTCCAGTTTTCTTTCATAATCCATCACCATTTATTCAGCGTGTGAGGAGGACAGCTTTATGATGTCCATGTTCTGAAATGGTTTTTCAGGAGCCGGGGGGCTGGCCATTCTTCGACCCATAAAACTATTTCAGTAAAAGCATGACATCAACACTTGAAGGTAACGTTAACATTATCTTCAAGGGCTCGGCTAAAGAGTCAGCTGATGTCGAATGTGGAAAAAAAAAAAAAGTCATCTTTGATGTCAGTTGACCTTTGATATTCCTCCGTTTCATTCATAGATGTGGCCACCTGCATATACAAAACCTCTATAAATAGAGAGGAAATGAAAAAGAAGAGAGAGAGAGCCTGCTGCCGCGGAGCTGCGGAGGCTTTCTGAATCTCTATCGTCTTCCAAATTACCTCTCAAGACCTGTCTCCACTTATTTAATTATGTTTCTATCTCCACTGTTGTTAATAAAGTTCCTCCGCCTTCACTTCCTCTCGACTCTTCCTGCTATTTGTTTTCCCTGCCGCAGCCGTTCGATCGCCACAGCCGCGGTTAATAGGAATGCCTTTTCTTAATCCGGTGGTGCTCTCGGGTTCACTTGTTTTACTATACATAAATCTTATCGGGGCACCGGAACTCGTTTTTTTTCCCTTTTTAACCTTAATGACACAACTTTCTCTGGAATCCGGAGTTCACTTACTTCTTCTGTCTCTTTGTCTGACTGCATTCACGGCGTGAGCGTGGAGGTCGGGGACGAGCGCATTGCGAGCGCGCCCGCACGTGTGACTAATCAACCTGCTCTAATGGCGCCATTAGGGTGTTTCATTGGGGTCCAAATAGGCTGAGGCCCGCTCTTAATGTGGCTCGAGACTGAAATCACAGTCCAGTGGCTGGAGAGAGACGTTTTGCTCTGGCAATAATAAGGCATAACAAGATCTGCAAAGTGTTCAAATGGTAAAATCAATACTGAACTGAAAGGTTGCCATGGACACGTGGAAGCTCGCAGGGCCGAGGGGGGAGGCGCCGGCGATCTGGGGTTTGAGTGGTTTTTATCTTGAATGGCGGAGGAAGAACAACGTCCAATGTGAAGGGGAATTAATGATGTTTTGATTTCAGGTACAAAATGATCAAAAATGAAAGGCGTTTTTCTGGCGCGCCTTTCAATTCATTGCTTAATAAACTATTCCTGGATCAAAAAGAATCCAGGTGATGATGAGTGACAAAGAGTGATCAAGCGTTTATCATTCAGAGGGAGTCTTCGCCGTTTGAGCTCTGTTGATGCAGGCTCAGTTTACACAACAATGTTTTCAAGTGAAAACGCAAACCTGCCATTGCATTCGTTTACACCACAAAGGTGCTCAGAGCCACTGGAAACACACTGACTCCGTCTCCGTGGAAACGCGGGAAAAGGCTGTTTTAACCATGGAGCAATGATTCACGCACACTAACTGTAATGTTTTAAAGAACTTTTCGTAACTGTCATTCACAGCATATTCCACGAGAGCACATCGGTGCATCTTTCCTCATAACAGTTCTGGGAGGAAACGACACACGATAGAACAAAGGTTCCGGTGTCCAGCCCGGACTGTAACCACAGTGACTCTTTATAACAAGGCCACTTATTGTAGTTGACCGTCACCGTGACAACAGTCCAACTGGGTCATCAGTACAAATGTCCCTGGACTCACAGTTGCTAATGTTTATGGCATATTGTTCTCTCTGCACTTGTGTGTGTGCTTTCATTACAAAAACAACCAACTACGTCGTTTTCAAGGATTCTGCTGATTCTGTAATTTTTCAGAACGTTGCCATATAAATGTGAATTTTTCTGAACCGAAAAAAAAAAAAAATGTTTTCCCTTGAAATGTTATCTCGTCAACATCAGTATCTATTTCAACAGCCTGCTTACTTTTTTTTTTTTTTTTTTACATATTGCAGTTTGTGCCACAACATTTGCTTTTAAAATGTAATTGTCAAAATATAACAAAACTTTTGCTTTTGTTAATTCAGAAAAAGTAAATAAGTAAAAGCTTCTGCTCTGAGCAAACTAGTTCCTTCAGCCATTTAGGCACACCAGGTTTTTTTAATTGTTAAATATTTTCGAATATCTGTTGCTAAATATGTTATTTCATTGCACACCACATCTATTTCCCAGCAGATTGTTTCCTCCAACTAGTGTACAGCCATGAAAGTAGGCATTATTATCCAGATCAGTTGGTTGAAACCAACTAAGTTATCTCAAAGAACCTTTCCCCAGACAGAATTCAAAAAATTTTCAGCAATGACATTTTTGCAAGGAGCAAAACCTGGTCAGTAGGTTCTAGTTGACGTGGTGTTAAAATGTGGCCAGGTCTGCAGTATTGAAATCTAATGGTTGGCAGGTGCTTTCTGGTACTCTGAACACTTTTAAATACATTTTACGTTGCTGTTTTTTTCCTCAGGTATAAAAATGTGCAAACTTTCTCTCAGTTTTTTGCCATGAGAGACACTGGACTTGTCGAGGTATACCCAAACATTTCTTTTATGTTGGCTGTCCATTTGTCCCTCCATCCTTCTGTCCATCCAACCCAGTTGAGAATTGCAATCTTTCAGCTTTCTTTCATTTTCTGGACAAAACCTCAATTTGTGTCCAAACCACTTCTACCCAATTGAATTTGGATCGACAACATTGCGAACCTGCTGAAGCTGCACTTTTGAAAATGTGTTCACATATAATAATCTTTTACCGCAGTCTCAACACGAGTCGTCAGGAAAACGCAACTTGAAGCGGCCATATTGGGTTTAAGTTTTTCCAATCTGAGCAGATTAAGTCTGTACCTCAGGCTGTTTTTCAAACATAAAGAGACGACATAAAAAACAAGAATTAGAACAAGGTTGTAAAACACAAGGCCTGTGGGCCAAAGCTGGCCTGCAAGAGGCTCCAAGAAACGACCAAGAACATGGTTAGAATGTCAAAGAAATATCAGGATTTTTAACAAATTTTAAAGCAGACGTAACACAACACAACACAACACAACACAACACAACACAACACAACACAGAGGTGAGACATCGGGATGCTGCCAAGTTAGCCACCTTGTTGCTATCAAACTAGCCTCAAAGCCATGCTGTCAGGGTGAGTTCATAAAAACACCCATAATGCAACAGCGACAGGAGAAGTTTTTTTAAATTTTTTTTTGACATTTCACGTCTTTTTCAGTTATTGTTAGTAATTGTTTGGTCTTGGGAAAATAGATACATTTTCCTCACGCCACAACAAAGAAAAAATGTCAAAGGTTATTATGGTACTGTTCAATTGGTCCAGGACTAAAATGTGTTTAATACCCTTGGTACAAAAGATCTTAAGAAGAAACTAACTAAAATCAGGCGTTTGGTTTTGATTTCAGAATGAAAAAATATCGAAAGAACCTGGTCCAGCGAGACTTCTCGGCATGTTCTGACTTCATGTACTGAGGGGACGTTTCAAGGCTGAAAGGAAATATGACTGTTCTGCTCCGTTTTAGGTTTTATTATGCCTTTACCGTCTCTGCCTCCATTCTTCTCTAACCTCACTTTAGTCTTCATAATGTCACTATTGTCAGTTTCAGAAAAAAATGGATCAAAGGAGACCCGATGGTCTCAAAGAGGACAGGGAAAATCAGCTTGTTGGTCTCTCTGAGAATCCAAGCTCACTGGGGTCTTTACAATACATCACACACACGCACGCACGCACGCACGCACGCACGCACGCACGCACGCACGCACGCACGCACACACACACACACACACACACACACAGGGTAAGTCTGAAAAGAGCTAACAAACATCTGCACAGCACCGAGACACAAACAGGACCGGACTAATACTGTTGACTCAGCCCGCGAACAAAGAATAATACAAAAGGATAATGAAAAGGCAGCTTCTGTCTGGCACGTCGAGCCTCCACCAGTTTCCGCGGTGAAAAAGAGCGCCGTTTCCATTTTTCCCCCCTCCACTTAGAATGTCAGGTACAGCGTTAATGAGAAAAGTGTGGACGTCAGAGCCTGAACTCATGGGTAGTCTCTGCCCGTCTCCAAGGAAACAATTAAGAGTCTCTTTTCATGGGCAACCGTAACCCCCATGCTCAACATGCAGCGATCTCTCGCTCTCTTTCTACTCCTCCTTTCAACGTACAGTTATTTCATTTCTGAAAATCACTATATGCAAAGCAGCACAATCAAGCTTTTTTTCTGTGCGTTGGGCACTGAGCCCTCTTGAAGGTTATTGAGCGTTTCAACGTCCATCCAGGCTTTCTTGGTTTCTGTTTCGCTGAGAGCTGCTGTCGCACCTGAGCACAATCGGTTATTTTCTTATACTCAAGCTCTGTTGTCGCGATCACATTTCATGCTGTGTTTCTATGTGGCCAGGATGTCAGGTATAAATGAGAGATTTCCTAGTGAAAGCAGCTGATGGAGTAGCAGAGAGGAAATAGCAAACCTTGATTACCAGCGTGTCATATTGAACAGTTTAAAGCTGAAGTGATACACAAACGCAAACAAACATGCAGCACACTCTCAAGTGAAAACGTCACGTTTTAGCATTTTAGTTTCATAATGGTTTTGCGTTTACACAGCGATGTTTTGAAAACTATGTAGTTATTATGCCAGGCCACTAGTGGGTGGTGTTTTTATTTTTTCAAATTAAACCACACACATGCCTACAGAGAACAATACGCAATAAACATTAGCAATAATGAGAACACTGACCTTCGCATTGACAGACGACCGAGAATTGTTATTCCAGGTCCACCAAGTCATCGTCTTCTTCTTTGTCTTCATCTTCGTCTTCGTCTTCTTCTACTTCTTCTCCATAAATGTGCATTACCGCCATCTGTTGTTTCTATCTAACCACATTTCTTCCCACCGCTCTTGACATCCCCGATGACCGTTTTCCTTCTTCTTGCTTTTCTTCTCCTTTTTCACTCGGCATCTGTGAAGTTGCATTACTGCCATCTGCTGGTTCCACCTCGTCCATACCATTCCCACCACTCAAGAAAGAAAGAAAATCATGACAACTCCTGCATGCACCGAAGCACTATTTATTCTGTCTACACACAGTCCCAGTATCTTTGAAAAGTTGCGTTATTCCTCTTCACATTTCATTCATTTAAAAAAAAAAGTTGAACCTTGAGAGCTGGTTTCAGTCACTCTGAGCACCGTTGTCATGTAAACGGTTTCCCAAAACACAAAGAATGTTTTCTGTTTTCACTTAAAAACGCTGTGTAAAGGGGAACTTACTAAATCCGTTCCACTGATTGTCTCAAAGAGAACTTGAATTTCATGCAGCAAAACCAATACAATTTGTTGTTTTGTTTTCAAAAGACAATCATTCTGATTTATTCCATCTTAAACACACTCAGAAGCCAGTCGTTCTCTCAAACCAGCAACAAAACAGCTTTATTATGAATCGTGTTTCTTCCTCCTCTTCATCCTCCTCCTCCAGAAGCGGCCGGTGTCCACCACCACTGACGGCTGAGCCGACACCTATGCTCGTGGCGTAAGTGGTGCCTGGCGGAGCTTTCATCAGCGTGGCTGCAAACTCCACGTCATGTTCTCTGTGTGTTCCTACAGTGAGATCCTCCCCGGCTTCATTAGTGCCCACAGGATTCTCCATGGTCACAATCGACCCGATTTTCTATAAAGAACTTTGTGTAGCCTGGAGAGCAAGATGGCCAGGAGGGAAGGCCATCTCTTTCTGTGTACACACACACACACACACACACACACACACACACACACACACACACACACACACACACACACACACACACACACATAAACACTCTTTCCATTTTCCATTCATGCGTCTCAACCATTGTGGGATCTGTCTCAAGGTTATGCTTTAACTGCAGGTGCGTGCGTGTGCGTGTGTGTGTGTGTGTGTGTGTGTGTGTGTGTGTGTGTGTGTGTGTGTGTGTGTGTGTGTGTGTGTGTGATGCTCTAAGAACTTGTATTGATTTCGACTGCAGGGCGAAGCTGTCAGCAGCCTTGACTCGTGCAGCCCTGCACAGCGACAGGTAACTAAAAGGAGATAGATTTCTGAGTTTATACTGTATTTGCTCTGGTTTCATCTCCCGACATTCTTAAATGGCAGAAAGGTATTGTAGGCATATCACCGCTTCAATGAAAGCAGGTGGAACCCTTCTGGGATATTGTAGAAATAATAAAGTTTTGGAAAAATGAAATCTAGTTTCCTGTAACTGGACTCTCAGAATGTTTGTGTTTGTTTTTTTTAGGATTTGTGACGCTTGTCTCCATGTTTAGGAGACAAGCGCTCAACCAAACGGTCTGAGGTTATTGACAGGAGTTCTCTCATTCATTTCATGCCTTGTTTATGCTACATTTACAGGGAGAACGCCCTGTTTTTGTTTAACAAAAGATTAGCATGTAGCATGGCTTGGAGTAAAATCCTCCTGGATTCACTGAGCAGTTAAACTAATGAGTGGCATCGAGCTAAATCTGCTGGTCCAAATGTCTCAGGGGATTTTGCTGGTGTATTAAGAAATATCTTTAACCTCTGCTTGATACTTTGGGAGAACACTATTTACTCACTATTGTCTTTCTCATTGATATTAATAATTAATCTCCAAATGGTTTCTCCCCTCTTGTCTACCTGCGGCTGATTACGGATGACCTCACGTACTACTCGAGGACGAGTACTCTGTGCAGTATCAGATCCACTACTGGTGACGGTATCGGTGCATCCCTGAGTAAATTCCAACGGTCAACATCCTTTACGACCAAAAGTTTTGTGATTTTCAATCAAATATAATTTGTTTGCAGCAGCAAAACATGCTGACATTCCAAAAATAAAACAAATGCATTCATGACATTTAATAGTTTTAGCTTTAACTTTTCCATTTCAATTTATTAATTTATTTACATATTGATGAACAGAGACACAGCACTGTAAATGTGCTGGATTTAGGTCAGAGATCATTTCCATCTGGGGTCCCATGGGGTAAAACCATACCACCAAACACAAACATACATAGTTGCTACAATACATACAACACACTAAAGAATACAGCACATTAAAATACATATATGACATGACGCACCAGGAAACACACCACATTACCAAACAGACAGTACAGCATTTAAAAAAACCCCATTACATCTATCCCTGAAAGTTAAATTTAGCTGCCTTGTCACATATTCCATTAGCCATGTATCAGCCATACACTCCTCCCTCCCCTTCACTCACTCACTCACTCCCTTTTCTTATTAATACGTTAAAAAGTTTTTTGACTGTTTAGTGATTTTATCACTATACATTTTTTTTTCCTTTTTTTTGAGTAGTTTTAACAATTTTATCCATTATTAGTAATTCTAGCTATTTTAGCAGTTTTGCCTTCTTTAGCTATTTTTAGCCATAAACTAGAACAGGCACTTGTACGCGAGCGCAGACCTTCGCCAACACCACATTTGTTTACAGAACTGAGTTAGCATATCTAGCATGTTTGCTCATATCACTTCGCAACATCACTATATGAGACACTTTGCAGGGAGCGTCTCCATGGCAACAGATGCTGACCTCCTTTGACCGGTGATGATCTCCATGATGTGCCTCTCCCATCCACTTCGTATGAATGTGAATTCTTGCGTAAAATAAGTATTTGGTCAATAACAGAAGTTCAACTCAATGCTTTGTAACGTAATGTAATTCTTTAAGAATCATATAAAATGCTTTCCTAGATTTTTTATTTTTTTACATTGTATCTCTCACAGTTGAAGTGACCAATGAAAATCACAGACCTGTCATCTTTTCAAATGGGACAACTTACACAAATGGTAGTTTTCAAATATTTTTCCCCCTCAGTGTGTATACAAACAATAAATAAATCAAGCAATACACGCAAATGAAAACATAGCCTTCTTGGCCAATTTCGTTGGTTGCCCAACTTTTGTTGGCAAAGGTAATTAGACCTTTTATTTCAAATATATATATTTTTTAATTTAAACAGCTTCATGTGCACCTAAAACAAAGAAGGAAGCAAAATGTTTATTGACATAGTATTTTCTGGAAGTTTCATGGAGCCACGACAGAGGAGCTGAAGAGCCACTAACCCCTGGTTTATCCTATAAATAATATAAAAGTACGTCTTTTTAATAAAGCTATCATTCTCACAAGGACTTCAAAATGTCAGAAGGTGAAGATCTTGACTTCAGACAAAAAAGCAGGAAGCAGTGAACGTGTGCGATCAACACACTGTACACCGACTGTGATGTGAGCTAATCTTAACGCCGTCTTACGCCTGAACTGCGTCCTGCCCACCGTGTCCATACATACGATTTAATTAACCACACCGCGTAACGCTCGCCTGTCACCCTTTTTCTTTCCCTTGAAGCGATGTGATAAAGGTTTCACCTCCTCCCTCCTCTCAGATAAATCTGTCAGCAGCTCAGCACACAGCGGTCACCAGACAGGCTGCTGTCTCCATCAATTTATCTCTACGTCGCCTCTGCTGATTCACAGTGAAAAGCGTTTGCCAAGGCGACGCGCGAGGATCACAGCTTTTCAAAGCCCTCCTAAATAAAATCCTCAGAGTAGCCTGGCGAGTCACTTCGCCGTTAACCTTTGTTAATTCATCTTTGCAACAGACTTAGTCTCTGAAGTAGAAGCAGCTTCATCGCGGTGACGCTTCCCGCTTCTCCTCAACTGAGAACATGTGATGCAGTTAAGAGTAATCTTTAAATATCCAAATTAATAAATAACTAAACTAACTGATGTCTTTATGAGGATGATTGGTGTGCATCGCTCTAATTAAGCGATCACATAATGGTGCATGAACATGAATGTAATAAATGCTAATTGTTGATGAATGCTCTCGACTCATTTGTCATGTATGTGTCAGCGTGTGGCCATTTGAGCTCATGACATGTTTGATCTATTGGTTTATCTTCACAATAGCTGTTTTTTTCCCCCTCTGGTTTGTGATGGCTTTAACAGTGAACTGGACAGAAGAGCCGTTTTTTTGTTGGCTGGAGGCCTCCGAGGGGTGCTCATCCATTTTTACCATTAAAGTAAAAAAAAAGAAGAAAAAAGGAAAAACCTCTTTGGTGTCTGACATGACTCTACCTCAGTAAGGCTGCACGATCCTGTGCAAAGTTATATTCCTGATTGTCTTGATCAACAATTAAATCATGACCAGTATTGCCACGGCGACACCTTGAAGAAGTCATACGATTAATGATGAGCCGCAGCCCTGCGCCTCTTGCATGTCGCCCTGCTTCCACACAGCTGATTGCAATGAGCTCGTTATCTAGCTTTGTGCTGAACGAGGTGACGAACCATCAGGTGGAGGGAGGCCTGAAACTCAGCTCTGATCACTGCCTCCTGCTGATACATATTTAATGTCAGGGAATTGCCGGGTGGACCCAGACTCAGGAAGTTCTGTAAATGAACAGGTTTATTGAAACAAAGTCCAGGGAACATGGGGAAAACGCAGGAGCGACATGTAGACAAGGGGCACATGATGTCAAGAGGTGACACATGTTGACAAGACAACTGAGGGAGAGGGTTGAAATACACAGGTAAGGGAAGCACGCAGGTGGAACTCAGAGGGAGGAGGTATTAGTCAATAGGAAACACGAGGTACGACACACAGGGGCCTGACATTTAACCTTTGACCTCCATTTTTTGTTGCATTTATATCTGACTGATGATTTTACTGTTCAATTTTTACTATAACTGGTATTTATTTACCCGGTGATATATTTGTAGTCTGTTGTTGCATTATTTATCATTGTAGCTATTTATTTATTGAAAATGGAGGGGCTTCCTGCCAATACAGCTTTTTAATCAGGAAAATAACGAAAAACAGCATCACGTCGCTGCAGTTGTGTTATTGATGCAATGTTAAGGTTTATTGATGATGTGTGTTGGTTCTGATTCTTCACTGTCACCTGAACGCACTGTTGGAGCCAGTTGACCTGTGATTGGCTGAAAGTGGAGAAGGGGGCGGGTCAGGAGAGCGGACCCCCACATTGTCCAAATTGAACAAAAATAGTTTGTACCGTTTCTTTTTCTTATACTAACTAACCTCAAGTTGCGTTTTGAGAGAATACATGCATACATTCATACATTTCACACTTCCATGTGGAGATGAGTTTATTACAGCCAGGGAAAAAAAAATATATTTTCATCAAACTTTACTTCGGTCCAGTAAAAACTGCATGATTACTGGACCAGTGTCCGCTAAAAGATTTTGGAACCTGTGTTGCTTTTGTGCAATCATGTCGACTTTCGTCATTGCAGGCTGCGATTCAGCTTTTCATCGGACAGTCTACACACACCAAACTTCATGTCGTAGCTGAAGTTCATTAGATTTGTGTCATACCGTGTCGCCAGGCCTCTCGACACCCATCTCAGTACGACCGGTCATGACCAAGAAGAAGGCGACTGAGTCAGTCCAGGGCCTGCTGGGAGCAGCTTGAAGAACAACGGAGGAAGTTACATGGATGTCGCTGTCGTCCACAACCTCATATGGACTGATTGTTAAAAGAGACTAATGTATAAAAATGAATTAGTCTCACCATGAGAGTGAACTCTTGATGAAAAACATAAAAACACTATAATTAGTCAACAGGCATGATATTTGAACTCTCCACAGTCAAAACAAACCAGGACAAGAAGTCTAAATCATAAATACTCCAAAAGTACAAATGAAACACCAGATTGAAACTGTTTTTTTGCTTTTTTTTAATTTTGCTTTTTTAATAACAGTCATTTACAAGGGCTCCATCATTTCAGGTGTTTATTATGTGATAAATACAAAGTAAGGAAGTCCAGTGATATTCTTTATTATTCCAGATGATCCCGTGTTTGAAAATAGTCCTCTGGCTGAGTAATGTTTGCTTTAAAGTGCTAAGGTGTTTCAGGAAATTACTAGGCCTTTTTTAAAAATTTAATTTTGTCATTTGGGAGCTGATTTATCGCTTCAACAAAAAGCTGTGGGCTCGGGGCGCAGCGCCATAGACCAGAGTTAATGAAATGTCATCATTATGGTATTTGTTGGCAAAAAGAGGTATTAAAAGTGATGCCAGCTAAGAAATTGGCCTTGAAACATTATGCCCTGGGGACGTGGTGACCAAGAGGGCGGCCAAAACATTTAACATTTCTTCTATCGGCAGGTTTGCTAATGTTCTCACGCGGAGGAGAGGGATGGGCTGTGTTGTCGTTTATACAGAGCCTTAATCTTTTCTGGGTCTTCACACTCTTGATGTCAACGTTTTGGGTTTTTCACTTTCGCCACAGGTTTTACCTGATTGTGAAGCCTTTGCTCATGTTTTGGTCTCAAGTGACTCTGATTGATGGGCTCTGTTATAGGCTCTGGACCTGTTCTGGCCCACAGTCACTCAGTCTCCACATACTGCTCGTCACTTATGGCTGGTCAATGTCTTTTCTTCCGTCTTCATACACCCTGATCCTCATCTCCATTTGACAGGTTCCCTTTAAAGAATTGGTTCATGGCTGATGGGGTTATTTAATACTGGTGAGCAATAGCATACGGTGCACTGCACAAAGAAAACATGGTTTGGTGCTGACTGCTCACGCTGTTCAGTCTGACGGATCCAGGCGCTAATAATAGAATAAAGTTTTATGAAAACATTACCCCGACATGAACCAGGGTTTGAATCGACAATCGGTCTCTCTCCGTCTATCCCCTCACCCCACCTGGAAGAGCAGGAAGTCTCCAGCTCTGAGTCTGGTTCTGCAGGTTTCTTCCTATTGAAGAAAGTTTTTCCTTGCTTACCGTCTCCTCTGCTTTCTCTTGTTGAATTATTGGCTTTTCTCTGCTAAAGTGATTAAAATGACTGTCGTATTGGGCGCGAGAGGAATTAAACTGAATTGAATAAACCAAAAGATTAAAGTGGTGAACTTTATTGTGTTTATATTACCACAGAGGCCTGCATGTGGTGAGTGAATATCTGAGCAAGTTTACTGTCAAGATAGTTTTTGCTGCTCCATACATCACAGTGTGACAAAGCAACGCTAAAACCTCTTAAACAAAACAACATTGGCCACATGTTCTTGTCGTGATGAGCTACACAAATAACCGATATAGAATACACAGTGTCTATCAAGAGTGGTGTCTTAAGCTTTTTCTTTTTTTTTTACTACACTTTCTGGATGCTACTGTGTCTCCTCAAGTGTGAGAAAAGGCCGTCACGGAGCTAAAGCAGGCCTCCAGTTAATTTTAGGTAATTAATTTTAATTACCAGGAGGACAGACGTGGTTCTGATAGCAGATGGAGGATTCTGGTGGCCTGACGTGGTGTGATTCACTCCAGTGACCCGTGTGCCTCCTCCATTTCCTCCCTCAACAAACCCCCCCCACCTCTACACCGTCATCCTGCGGGGGTCACCGGGCCTCGGCGTGGCCACCGCCCCTCAAACAAGGAGGGCGGAGGAGACAAGCGTGAAACATGAGACGGCAGCGTCAGACTTCTGCCTCTGCGACGTGAAGATGTAATCAACCCCTGACAGCTGCTCAGAAAAAACGACAAACAGTAGGTTCTTAAATCTTCATTAGTCAACAGCAAATGAGGTTTGTCTTACACTGCAACAGAAGAGAGAGAGAGAGCGAGAGAGAGAAAGCACACGGGCTGAACGTATGCGTATCCATTACGCCTCGACTGAGAACCGTAGTAATGGTGTCTATTGATTTCCTTTCTCCCCTCGACTAGTCAAGCATGTAGAGTTTGGATGCTGGGTAATGAAATTACCTTCACTCTGGAGGACGTCAAGGAAAATGTTACAGCTGGAGCGGGGCCCCTCGGCGAGCACGTGTGGTAAACACAGCACCTGTTTGCGTCGCGCCGTCTTAATTCACTGCCAACAGTGGAGCTTCCTGTCTCAATCAACTCTCTTTTCCTTTTTTCTTTTTACTTCTCTGCTCCCATCAGGACAGTGATTCATGTATTATTCATCTCATCAGTAGCACTAAATGATGTAAATGACCTTCTCTGAACTGTATGGGAGTCCATTTGGACACTGTCAGACGCCATTAGACATTCAGCGCCCGGCTGCTTGAGAGGGTCAACTCTCTTAGCTCAACACTGACAGATAAAGCGTGACTGAGCTTTGTGGCGGTGAAAAGATCGGGCTGCCCGTGGCCAGCAGGTGTGTGTGTGTGTGTGTGTGTGTGTGTGTGTGTGTGCGCTTTTCAACATTTTTATAGCTTTTGGTTGTGCTCTCTGAGGGACAGACGGGCGCAGAAATGGCAAAAAGCTATGAGTCAGAATTGAACCCATGACATACAAGAGTGTGCTGTGTGTGTGTGTGTGTTTGCTGTGTTTGTTCCCCCTCGCCACTCTGAGTCAGTAAACACAATGCCGCCTTTAATTAGCTCCTCGGTTCTAATTGATTAAAATTCCCCGCGGCGCAATTATGCGATTTCATAGACATGCTTTCCCGCTTTCCTTTCTCTCCTTCCCTTGACTTTCTACCTCGCTGCATTTGCATTTATCCTGTTTGTCTGTCACTGTTTACCTTCATTCTTTATGCCCAGTGAGATTATGTGGTCAGGTAGAACCAGTGCTGGTCACGGTCTTGGTGCTGTTGCAGAATAACACAGGTGACAGTGTGTGTGTCAACCTCAATCCAACGGCAAGTGTGTCAGAGAAATGTGAGAGAAAAGTTTGGCATTGACACAGCAACATTTCGGAAACGATGTCTCTTTACACTGCAGTGTTTTGAATACAATGTCTGTTTCCATGGAAACAGACATTGAAAAGGTTTGTTGTTGAAATGAAACCACACACACATGCACGCAGACAAGAACCGGCTATAAACATTAATAATGGGGTAAACATTGTCGTGATTGTCTGTCTACTGAGCAGAAAAAACTATTTACTACAGCCACGGTGCTCAAGCTCGGTCTACGTGGTGACACAGCTTGAGAACTTTCCAAAAGTTCCATCTTGGGAGCCATTATTTTAAAGGTTGCATTGTCAGTGTCCTCACTGTTGTCATGGAAACGGACACCCAAAACGCAACAAAGGTTTTCCGTTTTCACGTATTTTCAACAGTATCATGTTTCATTTGCAGACTATACATAAAGTAAAAAAGTTCTAAGAGTTCTAGACGCCATGTCCTACCTTGTAAACAGCCCCGCACTCGATTTCACTGTTCACCTCGACTTTAAGAGATACAGGTAATTTGATT
The DNA here is from genome assembly GCF_963422515.1 of Blennius ocellaris. Classification (NCBI taxonomy): domain Eukaryota; kingdom Metazoa; phylum Chordata; class Actinopteri; order Blenniiformes; family Blenniidae; genus Blennius; species Blennius ocellaris. The sequence goes on along the minus strand of NC_137664.1, from coordinate 19,487,480 downwards.
GTAGCTTAAATGTTTGGTCACTCTTGGCAGATCAACAATTGAATGAGGATTGGTTCACAGGTGTGTCGTCAAATTTGGGATTTTTCAAGTTGCATCAACTCCTGAAGAGATATAAACATAGATAGAACTCTGATTTCATGTAATGTGGACAGAATCACAATATGTTCATGCATATTGCCCTGACATTCCAAATCTGGATTTTTTTTGCCACATTTTGTGATTGTCCAGGTTGTGTAAAATCTCCTTAAAGCAGTCATAGCCAAAGACTTTTTAACAGGAAAGACTCGTGTTCAGATCAGGTTTCATATCTTAATGTGCAGCATGTGAGTTTGTCTGCAGGGAGATCGCAAAGGTTGTGCAGATGGATCATGTTCCGGTTGAAAAACATGTTAATCATTCGATCGATGTACAGCGCAAGACCAAGCGTTCATTATGACATCGCTTTTTGATTCTCCGACTTTGGATATTGCCGTGCAGAATTCGCCAGTTGTTGGATTTTCAGCCAGTAAAAGGGAATGTGAGATGGGATTAGGCCAGGGGACTGTAACCTGGGGCTTATTTCTTCATTGAAGTGCGGGACACATTAATGTCTGAAGAGTATTGGATACCACCATACTTTAGATTAGTATTAAATGAGCCTCTATGAATGTGTAATAGCGACCCGCGATTGTGTGGCACGTGTTGAATTCTGGTATTTATGCATATTAGTTTGTTGATCTCAGGCGAGAACATGTTTATTGGCTGAGGTGTGGTCCTGTGTTTTATGTTGCAAAATGAAAATTAAACAATCGAAGCCCCTCTCGCCTGGATATCATGTAAATATTTGAATGGGCACGCAACAGAAGCAATGGACAAAAATTTGAGATGACTGCAATCTTTTGTCAAAACTGGCAAATGAACGTTTGAAACTGCATCTGAAGAGACACCAGTCCACCTGAGAGGCGTTATGCTCAGAGAAAAAAGAACTCATTGTTACAGACTATAATAAACTGTATTTCGCATATAGTATTATTAGGTTGTTTTTTTTGTGTAATTGTGGGTGGGGTTGCATGGTACAATGGTAAATATTTGGGTCTGTCAAGAAATATGTTGGGAATCATTGCACGAGAGGTTAGTCCAGGGCAGCCCAGTGCTCCCACCATGAATAGGATGGGTAAAGTGCTGAGAAGTAATGACTCATCGAAGACCATTAAAATACACCATTGTTCTTTGTGAAGTCCTTTCACATAATCATCCATCTTCTATACGGCTATAATATCTTATCCTTGGTTAAGCACACTGAAAACACATTGAAACAGTGAAGCAACACACTGCCAATCACGTCAGCAGGTTCATTTAAAGGCCTGTTGTAATTTCTTGTGTCTGGGTTAGTTGAACGTTTTCAAGGTAAAATGGGTTCAAAAGGAAAAACAAAAGGTCAAAACAAACCATAAACTCTGACTGAATTCTGATTCATAGGACCTTACAGAGTCCTACAGCGGGCTTTTGTTTCCTGTTCGCTGGTTTCTATCTGCCAGTTGGACAATCACAACCTGACTGATAAATGTCAGCAGTGAAATTAGCATGAATGGGGTTCATGGGAGCAGCGTTCTCCTCCGCGGACCGACCGCAGCCTGCTCGTACAGACACGACGCTCCAACAAGGCGCCCCGTGCCTCATTTATGTTAGTGCCAGCCCGCTTGAACTCTATATGCCTGTGTGTGAGTGTGTGTGTGTGTGTGTGTCTGTGTGTGTGTGTGTGTCAAGAAGCCACCTCATCACGATTCAGCGAGGTGTATGCGAGCGCCCGGCAGCGCCACCGCTCGCCGTCCTGGCATTATCGGTGGGGAGGAAGAGGGCGATGATGAGAAGCCATTTGAACTGCATTGAAATAACACTGGGGCAAATTACTCTTTGAACTTGACTACAGGCTACGCAGCCTCATCACAGAGTCATTGCAGCCAGAATGGCGGAGCAGCAATAAAGCATCCTCACGCGCCTCCAGACAGCTCATGAATAACAATGAGGAGCAGGACACAATCAGGGTGACAGAGTCTTAAACAATGACGACGGGAAGGAAGTCTTCATGTGACTCGTCCATTTGTCTCTCCGGCTTTTTCTCATGTGCGCGTTGATAATTAACGGCCGGCTCCCTATTGGCTGAACGCAAAGGTCGGGGGGTCACCGCCACCGGAGTGCCTGATCAGGTGGAATAAAAGAGGGCGAGGCAGCGTTTTTATTAAATTTTTCTTATTTCCCCATGTTAAAAATAGCAGATTGCCTCGCCAGTTAGGTAAATAAGACAGTAATAACAGAGAGGACAGAGCATGGACGTCCTGCTGTCCAATAAAGGCCCATAAAACAGAAATAAATAGTGGGTAGTGTCATGAATAAATGTCTATCTAAAGATATAAGAAGTAATTTTTTTATATTCATTATTTATAGTATTTCACAAGATTCTCCACCACAAAAAAAAGACAATAAAACATAAATGAAAATATTTCAAACCTAAATTGAGAGAATCTAGTTTAAGTTAAATGTGAAAATGAATGAAAATGTATAAAAGCACAGGCACACACACAGTGGTTAGCAGTAATGAAGCATCGATTCAGGACGCTTACATTTTCAAGTGTGTCCTCAAGTGTGTCCTCACACAGCTGGAGACAACAGGCAACATTCAAACGGAATCAAAATTAAATTGAAACTATATTTTGTAGCCCATAGGCTGGCGGCCCAGTAGGACTCAAATAAAAACATCAAGTCTATGAATTAACAGGAAACATCTTTGAAAGCCATTAATAAAATAAAATGTCATGAGAGTTAGCTGTGTACACCTATAACCTAGAAACAACAATAACATCCTGCCACCTTATGACCAATGGATGACCCGACATCTTCTGAAAATCCGCTTTACATTTTCACATTTCAACCAAAATGCACAAATAACACATTCAAAATTAACACAATAGTTTCTGAAACATATTCAGAAACATATGAACAATAGTGAGAGCTTTGTGAAACCCAAAGTATTATGGATATTATCAGCTGCAACCTCTCATTGACAACGGTGGATAAACAAAGGTGGTCAAATTCCATTAAACGACAAACACAATGACATATTCACAAGATCAACGAGTACATTCACAACTAAGGTTGGTTTAAAAAAACAAACAAACCAAAAAAAAAACACAACTGACTTACAGGTAGAAAATGTAAACTTCACACAGAAAAGCGTTTGGCCCGGAATCAAACCCTGGTCGTCTCCACGTGAGGTGACGGCGCAGGACCACTCCGGTCTTGGAGACGGAGCGAGTCGCTTGGCAGAGAGCCGCGCCGCAGATATCTGTGATGATGGATGAGAAGATGTGATGAGCAGAGCAGCAGGACTGTCCAGTCATCGCTCACAGGAAATGAAAACACTCGGTGCTCCCCGGCTGCTTCTCCCTCCGTCAGGCCGCAGATCCAAACAAAGCACGCGGCGCGGCCCTCCCTTTTGATTTTCCTCCTCTAAATATTGTTCCGGTCATTCCAGGGGAAGCAATCCCAAACACTTGGCGACCAAAGAAGTCGTACTGTTTCCTCTTGATAACGTCGAGCGAGGGAGCACGCAGACCATAGTGACCGTTGGCCTTACGAGTCGGGATCTGCTCCGGACGACCTTGTTTTAGGTCAGACATAGGAGGCGGCTAATCTCTCGATCAATCTGCATGCACAAACACAGCTGGGCCAGCCATTTTCCCAGCATGCCCCGCTTCACGTCTCGCTGGCCAAAACCAACTGATTCTGCACGTAGTCGGGAATAACAGGGAGAAAAGATATTGGATTTGTAATTGAATTAGAGTGAGTAGCGAGAAAATAGAGAACGATTTTGCTAAAAAATAATGACTAGTGACTTGAGCCCGCTCTTACCACCCTCACCTCTTTTTTTTTTAGATAAAGAAATACATCTCAGCAGTAGTTCATTTACTCCCATCCTGGACTATCTTCCTGGTTTCTCTGTTTCTTACATTGGTTGCGTGACCTTTGGAAGCCGTGGGCATTAAGCTGCTGTGTCTGTTGCCTTGTCACTTCTGATTTTCTTTCGGAACAGTGTGTCAAACATTGAAAAAAATAAGTAAACAAGGCCCGAGGACCAAAACCGGCCCGCAAGAGGCTCCAATCTGACCACCAATCAAATGGGAAAAAAATTCAGAGAAAACATAGATTTATTCAAAGCCATGCTGTCAGGGTAGGTTTGTAAAAACACCCATAATGCAACAGCTATAGGAGAAGTTTTGGGGACATTTCACACTATTTTGCACTACAAGGTTTCATTAAAGTTGGCTTTATGAATTTATTTAGTCATTTTCAACATGATAGTTGAAAGTTACCCAAAAAAGTAAATAAAATAAGGACATATACAAATAGTGATTCCCCATGTTATTGAAAGACATTGTCTTGAGACCGAAAGTTTTAGACAAAGGTTTGAAGGAGGAGACTCACCTTGAATCGAGGTGGATGTGAGAGAGGAATTAAAAATATTTGTCGACTCCACAAAATACTTCAGTGTCCGAGGGCGGCAATACAGTCCTCCCCGGGTCACTATTGATTTTCAATCACAATCAATCTACATGACAACAGAACGCGAGAAGAGAAAGGAGGAAAACACCAGCACTTTGATGAAAACAAAGATCAAATACACACCAGTGGCATCCTGCAGTGTGTGGAGGCAGATTTAAAAGCAGCTGCTGTCCTACTGTCTGCGAGAACAGGAAGCTGAAGATACATTTCAGACAGACGCATTAACACAGGAAGGTTGTGGAAAAACGTCTCCTGCTTTAATGTGTCTGGACGTTTGCTGCCACATTCAGACGTGCTCAGAATTTCACATGTAACCAAATGTAAATAAAAAAAAGCACGGTGCATCCAGCCACATGATTCAAACTGCTTCTGTTTCAGTTTCTTAGGACACTTTGGGTCTTCACGAGGAACCCAGTTTAGTTTAAACTCAAAGAATTGTTGCAGACCAGGACAGTACAGCTCCTGCAGGCTGCTTCCAGCAGTCAGGTCTAGGAGCAACTTGTAACAGGAAGTTGGGTTTTTTTTGGTTTTGTTTTGTTTTTTTTCCATCTGAAACAACAACAGATTTTGTTTTGTGAACGTGTAAAATGCCTCTTTTCCCTCGTCACCACCACTGTGGGGTTTGGGGCCTTGAAGGAAGCCAAAGGAGCCACAGAGATGATGGGGTTGGAGGTCGAGGCAAAGGAGAGGAATTTCTTCTTTGTGCTTTGATTTATTCACATTGCGTGAAGCTGAAAAAGTGTGACCCAGCTGTGTGATGCTGTCACATTAACTTCTGAGAACAAACTAAAGTTCAAGCTGAGATCCCTTTAATCTGAAACTGTGAAAACAGCTACTGAAATGGAATATTGAATATTACTTCTATAAAGGATGAGTACAAGTATGAGTGACTAGCGACTTGCTGATACGGATAAGTGCTTATTACATGTCAAAAAGCCTAATTTATACTCCATACTTTTGTTTTTATCACAGCTGGAAAGTATTCATTCATTCATTCATTGAAACCGATACCTGGTACAGATACTGATATTGGTATATAAAGACAAACAAGCTTAATGTGTTAAAACTCTAAAGTGAGTGGCAAAGACGTGGCATTCGGTTAATGTGTATTACAATAAGTATAGCACTTTATAATTATCATTTTGTTATTACTTTTAGTCCTTCAGTTATTATATGACATTGAGTTTAATTAAGTGGTATAATGCATTCATATTCAAGTAATGACATTTTTCATCATCCAGTTATTTGAGTTCATTGTTCTGGAACCTTTATGACCAAAAGTGCCGATAAAACTCATCTAAATCGACAAAAATTGGAAATGAAGAAACATTTGAAAAGGAATTGCTCTTTATATCAAAAATGTATGTTGCGTTCATGATGTTTTATATTTACATTTTAGAAATATTCCATTATATTTTTTGGGGGTGGTTTTTTTTGTTTAGCTATTTTTCCTCATTCTTTTCATGAGTTTTTCCAGTTTAAGCTATAAAATTTTTTTCGGAGCAAATTTATTCATCTTAACTATCTTAGTTGTTTTCGCTATTTACAGCTGCTAATGGCTCCAGCAGTTTTAACAATTTAGCAATTTAGAGATTGTTTTTAGTTTGTTGTTACAGTTAAAAAAATAACCTGATGAAACAACCTTTATTTACATTTATTAACATTTATTTACTCCTATGATTTAAAGTTTATACCTAATGTAAAGCAAACAGTTATAAATGTACATACAATACCTTGAATAATGCCTGTAAATGTAAATATTTACAGGTGTAAATATATAGATTGATTCATATTAGTGTTAATATGTTTTTGTCTTTTTTGTACATGTTTGTATGCATTGACATGTCTGGAATTAATTAATGTTTAAATAAAGAATCACAAACACCATTCCTGTGCGTCTTGTATACATAAAACAATAAACGCAGGCGTCTTCCATATCAGTTCAACACGTTTCTATGCTGAAAGTCTCACCATCATCGTCACAATGATCAATGGACTGTCTTTAAAGACAGAATAATATAGAATCATGAACATTTGACCTCCTCCTCAAGTTGACTCTCCAGTACGGAGGCCCACGGAGTCCACGTCCTTCTCGGAGAGATTGAAGTCCTTTTCTCTCCGTCTTGGTTTTTCATGCGTCAGCAGATGGCTGGCGGTGAGGGAGCGCAGTCGGAGCGCACCTCGGAGCGACCTGTAGCGTTTCCTAACAGCTTCATTTAGTTCCAGGCATGGTGTCTGGCCGGGCGCCCTAACCTGGCTGGGCCTCTCAGGGCTGCCAAGCTCCACAGCGCCAGCCTTATTATTCCCCTCCTGCTCCCACTGTGTAATTTGATCAAGTTATTCATAACATTTCAGCTGACGCCTCTCCCCAGAGTTAGCGTGACATTGCTATTTGCAGAGGATAAATGCATTATAGGATGGCCCACTGCTAGGAAATTGAGCATTAATATTTGCTCTTGATGTGATGTATATAAACAGACAGATTTGCAGGCTCTCGGCTACTCTATTGACAACCCACGAGGGGAAGGTGGCCGAGTGTCGGCCGTCGATTTGAGAGACAGGAGATAGGATAATAATAATAACAATTCATGTTTGTGTTTATATCTGCTGGGAAGGAAGCCCGCTGCTTCGCGTCTCACCACTTTGCCTCCAGGTGAGGCGGTTGGCAGCGATCAGCGGGGTCCCGGCGGCACATCAGTCGCCACATCGGGCTAATTTCACTCAGAAAGCATGCAGATGCAGCCGGAGAGGGGGGAAATGCAGATGAAAGTGGCGGTGGTGAGACTGGAATTCAGTCGGGCCTGGTTAAAATCCGTGCAGCCATTTTCCCTCAGAACACTAAAAACCTGTGCGAGGCCCCCCCCCTCTTTTCTGAGGCTGGAATCCTTCATTCAATCGCTCTGTGAATCCATTCAAACACAACAATAAAAGGCAAAAATACATCATCCCGTACATAACAACCCCCCCCCACACAGTCTCGTGAGGAATGGAAAAGCTTTCAGTCCTTTGGGTCTTTGAGTCCGCCTCAACTCTCCTCCATTTAGCGAAGCCTCCTGCCAAGCGGAGGCACGGCTGTACGATGGCCCGCAGCGGAAATAGCACCGTCAGAGACGGAGGTGTGCCGCAGGGTTAATAAGGGTTGGACGACCACAATGTAAAGTCTGAACTCACGTTTCATCCCCGAAAAGCGTAGAGAAAAAAAAAAAAAACAGAGCGGCGGGCGCTGTCAGTAATAACCTCAGTATTAGTGCTGCTTCTCTCCTGGAATTAAGCTTTTACAAGGTCATTTAACTGTTGACGTCCAGACATATTACGGCTGGAAATTACAAAGTAGCCCGAGGCTTAATATATTTTACTCCCTTGAATAAAATGTGCTTCTAATTCTTATGTGCGAGTCGTAATCCTTCACGAGTCAAAATAAATGGAACCTCCTGTTGTATATGTGGGATAAAGAAAAAAAACAACAACCTCAAATGACAGAATACATGCGTTTTCACACTGTTTAAAGAACAAGTACAATTCTTTATTCTGTTCCTCTGAATGAGACTTAAAAAAAAAGTCAGGAGTCAAAATTTCATGAACGATATGAAAATGTTGCAAATACGTCCCGAGGAGAATTCTAATGTAATATAATGTAATGTAATGATTCTGTCTTATAAAGTTAGGCCAAAAAAACAAAAAGACTGGTTTAGAGTCTGATTGTAGTTTAGAGAATCTAGATTGATTTATTTATTTATTTTTAAATAATTTTGCCCTCGTTTGAAAATGTTTTCTTTCCATAGTTTTTTTTGCTAATTTGAGTGGTTTGTATGTAATTAATGTGTCTCCTTCTCCAGTAAACCAAACATTTGTTCTTATTATCATCCTAAAGCCAGTGTTTTGAATCATTTAAATCAAGTAAAGAAATGTTGTACTTTGGACAGTGACATGCTCGAAATGGGACTTTCTTTCTTTTTTTTTTTTTAACACAAACTTACCTTAAATTACCTTCCAGTTTCATGTTTTAACTGAATCAACAAAAAAAATCTAACAGCAATCAGTTACTTTCATGCAATTGTGAGAAGTAGCCGGAGTAGCTCATTGTTTTTAAAACCTGGGCTTGATTGAAAACATAAATCTTGTCTGGCCAGTCACAAAGATTTCCTTAAATATTGCATGTCACAATTGTTATGCATGTGTTTTACCGACATCATCACAGTTTTGCTTTATGCCAAGAACAACTCTGAAAAACAGATCACTTCTTTCTGCCTTGGAAATAAGAAAAGCAGCTCGTCAGCATGAAGCTCGTACAATAGGGATGGAGGGTTTTGAGCCAATGTCAGTATTTGAACAGAAGTCAGATTTCTGATGTTGTGAATTTCTCTGGTCTGTTTCTCTGAAGAAAGAGTGGTACATTGTCCGTTTTTTTTGGGGTTGTTTTTTGCTGGGGTTTTTTTGTTTTTCATGTTATCATCAAATAGAGGTGGCTCGTCGGAGGTTAATATCCTGTGCGGATCTTCACCTGCTGTGCTGGCTTCCATACTTGCTCATGTGCGTCTTCACTCGCCTCACTTTAACCTTGTGTTTATTTCTCTTAAAGAATCCACAGATGTATTAGATTCACGCTTTGTGCAATGTGCTTTCTCCTTTCCCACCATTATTCCCCCCCAAACCTCAGGGACTGTAAAAACATTTTTATTAGGCGAGAAGAGAGTCAGAGGAGGAGGAAGGCTTTTCAAATGAGAGACTCCAGGAAGAATCAGTTTGTCTTAAAGAGGCAGCTGAACCCAGTTTCACGCAACAGAACGTTAATAAGAAAAAGGACCCCTGACCATTGTTATTCTAGTAATTGTCTCCAGTTATATGTCAGCGTACCCAAAGAAAGCGTTTCAGTTGGTTTAGCTTTGAAAGATTGTCGGAAAAATGGTCTCCGTCTGTCCCTTCATCTTTCTTTGATCGAGTTCAGGATCCCAGCCAAAGACATGGTGGACAACATTATGGACAAGTCACCAGTTCATCACAGTGCAAACACTGACAGGTCAGTCAGACTCAAACCCCCAACCTTCTCACTGAGACTATACTACCAACCACTCAGGCTCCGTTGACACATTTTCAGGTGAAAAACCAACGTTTGTTGCATTTTGAGTGTCTGTCGACACGACAACGATGCTCAGAGCTACTGAAAATGAAACATTTTGAAAACTGCTGCCAAAGTGGAACTTTTTGAAAATGCATCATCTCTATCAACGTGTTAATGGAGGAAAAGGCCATTTTTGAAAACACTGTTACTGCGCATGCTCTACAGAGCCTTGGTAAATATTTTTTTTTCTGCTGATGTGTAAGTCGATGAACAATAACAACAATGTTTTCCTCCAGAGTGTCATGACTGCCAGTCCATGTTCTCCTGGAACTGGGTGGTTTCAGAGTGGACAGTCACCGGAATAACAATTCAACTTCATAACATGTCAATACGAACGTCCGTGTCCATATGACATTTTCCACAACCAGCATGTGGCAGCATGTTTCCCTTCCCCCTCCCTCCTTTCCTTTTTCCTAGGTGAGCGTGTGCTGCCTGCTGTGTGAGGTGTGGAGGAGTGCAGTGCTGATTACCTGAGTGCACTCACCTGCGGCAGGGTGGGGCTTCACCAAACAATGCACCTCTCTCCCTATAAAGCTAGCATCAGATGAAGACTTGGCGCCAGACTAAAACTACCTACATTCTAGACCCACCCTGTTGCACCAAGCTCCCGTCTGTGACTCTGATCGTTGGCCCATTCCTACGGCTTCTGCACAAAACTCCCCAATTACTGTCCTTCAGACTACAACATACACCACCTCCTGTATTCTCCAGTGTCGACCACGCCATTCATCTCTTGCCGCTTCACACCAGGCTGTGTGCTCCCTCAGTCTCCCGCTGGGTCCTGATAGCTTGTTTGGGTGGTTCCTTAGCCTGTGTAGTGTATCTGTGTTTATTCTGGGGTTCTGTGTTGATGGGTTTAGTTTGTCGGTTAAGGCTGTAATTCTGGCTCTTTAGAGTTCTGCTTATTTGTGTTTCTGGTTCGTGTTCGTTGTCACGTTGTTTCTTAATAAAGTGCTCAGAGTATTCCTGGTTGCTGGGTTTCTGTTCGCACCTGAGTCTCTTGAGTTTGAACCGTGACAAGGTGACATTTTAATTTTAGTGGCAAAGCAAAAAGTGTCGATTTCAGCCACTTCTCTTTGCTCATTTTCATCTTACAGGCTTGGTTTTTGAAAGGTTTTTGTTTAGCGGTGTGTTTGGAAAGCATCACAGACCCCGCCTTAAAAATTGGCAACGCTTAGTGTGTTAAAGCCTCCCAGTGGAAAATTCCGAGATCGTAATTCTTCTGGCAGGAAGTCAGAAAAGTACCAAAAGGTTTCCTGCAGCAAAGTTCATGAGTTAGGAATCTGGCTGCAGGCAGGGATTGTTGCTTTTGCTCTGATTCACCCTCATTTCCAAAATGTTTGCATATTTCCAACTCCTTATTTCACCACTGTCACATTAGATCTTGTCTGATATCTAGAATTGGACGTTCAAGCCAGATTAAAGGGTTGTGTCGTACACATGGTAGCTATAGGATGTTGGTTAAAAGGTAAAAACGAGCCTTTTTCTATGAGTGGAACAACCATTTTCTGGTCTTTTTATGAGGCATGATGGGAACTTGGAAGCCTCGTCACATCATTTGGACACAATGAACACATGATAAATAATTGGCCCGTCATATGGAAATATTCATTGTAAAAGTACTTCAGATGGTCGTTTATCTGCTGAAGCTTTCTTCATCTCCTTCATTATGGCATCCATCTGTCTCTCTTGTCTCCGTCTTGTCACTGTCACTTTAACGGGGGCGGAATTGTCCACTTGGAAACCGGGCTGCACTCTGAGGCTCTAAATATGACTGACAGGTATAACAAGCTTAAAGACTGAGACATGCCGTTCCCTCAGTTACATCCATTTATCTCTTCCTCAATCCACTTTAGAACCACCCCCCCCCCCACACCTCGTTTTGATGCCGTTGGGCGATCCAAGCATGTCCCCAGAAGAGCCGGGTCGTGGAGCTGCACTGAGGTCTCCTCCCAGCTGGACGTGTCTGGAGTGAATGTGCAGGGAGGCATCCTATTAAAATGTTTGCACGACCTTAACAAACTTTCAGCAAGGTGTAGTTTTACTTTGTCCTGCTTTCAGGTGTCTGATTGCTCCCCAGGGCTCAGTTTTCCACCTCCAGTTTATCTGATGTATAAATCCACCCGAGCGTTTCCCTCAGATTGTGTCATTTTAGCAATCCTTTCACTTTACGACCAGCTGCAGCGGGTGACAATAATTTCATGGGCAACACATCAAGTATGATGTGATTTTTTTTGAAGCCACTTTTTTAATGTAAAATATAGGATTATTCTGTGGGATGATTCCAGTTGTGATTAGTGGTGTGATTGAAATCTCAGTCAGTTTTCATGGTCAGTCATGAACTCGAGGCTTCGTCTCACCACAGGTCCTTTCTGGATTTTGGAGTGCACAGCCTTGTTTAACATTTTCAATTGTAAACAGAAAATTTTGTTGTGTTGTGGGTGCCACTCAAAATACAACTTGTTGAAAACAAAACTTTTTGTTTTTTAAATTGAATTTACAGAAATAACATACAACTTCAGGAGATGCTTTTCATTACACTATTTTCTCATGAAATCATAGCATGCCATTCCACCTGACAACACACATCCCTATCTGTACATGAATACACCCAATCTCAACAGGTTCACCTGCGTATTAATTTCCTCATGGCATTCTTCCTCAATCCTCTCTCCTTGATTGCAGATTATAGATTCTGAAAACATATTTGCTGTACATAGACAAACTGCTCAAAACAATACATGCAAAAGAATGCATGCAATAAAATGGATTATAAATTATACTAAAGAAGCGACTAGAGCTCAGCTAAGGTGGAATTTTTTTGAAAAATGTTCCGACTCCATCTCCGTGGAAACAGGGACAGCAGAACGCTGCAATGTTATGTGTACACAGACATGACTTTCAAAACATTGCTGTGTGAATGTGAAACGTTTCAAAAAAAAAAAGTGCTGTTAATGATTGTGAGCCACACCGTGGATTGGTGGATACCGCGCTTCGCACAGACACACACGCAAAAGAAAAACGGACACTACAATTAGTCTCTGCAGGTAATTACCATCCATGGGAGGCAGCAGAAAGGGGAAAATGAGAGTGAGGAAGAGCGACAGAAGGAGAAAGTGATGGGATATGTTACAGTGAGACAGGGTGAGCTGAGTGGATGGCTGGGATGTGGACGAAAGGCCGCGATGTTGCCGGGCTGAAAGGGAATGCATTAAGAGAGAAAATAGACAGATGCAGGGATGGAAGCCAGCCGGGGGAGTCAAGTGGAGAGCATAATTTCCGAGGCGGAAACGGGCTGTGGACGACTGTGGCGCTTAATTCCACAGTCCTAGGTCATGACACGCACACACACACACACACACACACACACACACACACACACACACACACACACACACACACACACACACACACACACACACACACACACACACACACACACACACACACACACACACACACACACACACACACACACACACACACACGTGTACAGAAAGCGTCCAATAATTTTACTTCAGAAAGAGCGTGGGGAGCTGAATCAAACCCGGAAGAGTCATGACACGTTACTTGTGAAATTGCATGCGGAGGCTTGTAATCTAGAAAGGTCTGGCTGCAGTTGGTGCCGGCTGATCGTCCCTGCTGCCTGCAAGATTACCTTCAATTACAGCGAGCTGACCAGCGGGCCTTGACGTAATTGGCACATGGCAATGCTTTCAACAACTCTTCTTTATTAAATCGAACGCTAAATTGGCTTTTGCCATTAGGCCAGTGAAGCAACACAGCCTTTCGCTATCAATGCTAATGGCTCTGTTGCTCATTGGTTTGACAAATCTGCCCATAAATACAGTGTGAGGTCTCCAGCTCTCATTACGTCGTCCAGGTCTTCTGCATTGTGCAAGATCTAATGGATGCAAGTGGAGCGTTGTTTAAGTGTTCTTACTCCCCATCAGATGTACGCTGCATCTCTAACAATGCTCTTTATATGTCCCACTTGGCTGTTCGCCCCGTCGTCCGGTCAAGTTTTCGTAAACAAGCAGAAGTGAAGAAGCCGGCGATGTTGCCCGGCGAGGGAGACATTCTCTCCACGTGAAGTTTGGCCTTTGCAGCGATGCCTGGGAATTCCTCACCTCGCAAATGTCTCAGCAAGACAATTTATGCGGGTGAGGAATTGTGTCCACAGTCTTGCCCCATTTTGGCTGTAAAGGGCAAAGCCATCAAACAGTTTGTTTGTGAGCCCCCCCTCTGACGGGAGCGGCACAACACAATCACAAAGTGACATATACAAATAAATATTTTCTCTTGTCCACTGAAATGTTTCACTTGATGGAAGCGGATAAAACACCAGTGACTTGGAAAAGAAGTTGGCCACGAAAAAGTGTCACTTGTGACACCTTATTTGGGTTTTGGGTTTACGAGGCAGCGACACGGACTGTTTCTTAGCTTTACATCAACTCTGGTGCATAAACACTGAAACTCAAGGTGACTATGATCTCATGACCTCTGGAGAAAGTGACTGCAGGTCCATCGGTCCGTCCCTCCGCACACTTAAAGCACTTTATAAATAAAGTGTCTTGGTTTTCATTTTCAATTTCGCTCAGAAATTAGAGCACAACTAATAGACTTTTAGACAGGTACTTTTGCAGTAACATGTTTTGTCTATGAATACAGTCTGGGAGCGATCCCATCCCTTCAAATCTTATAAAAAATACACTTTAAGTGGATATCAATATTGGCTTTTTTGTTTATAATTACACAATTTCAGGATTTCCACTTCGAAAAAAAAAAGCCTCATTCTGAATTCTTGATGTGAGTTTAATTGACTGCCGTCATGAAGCAATTCTAGTTTCAAATGTGGTCGATCAAAAGCTGATAACTTATCTTGTTCAACGTAACATCTTTAAAAAATGTCGTCACATTCATATCATTCCATATTAATTCATGTTTCTTTAAACGGGATCATCTCCTGCTGAGTTTGCACTTGATCTCGGGGGCAGGAAATGACATGTCACTTTCTAACGTCCTCCGTTTCTCCCCCCCCAGGCAACATTAAAGTTTCATCACATGTAATAAGTAGTGATTTCAAAAGGCAATATGGTGTAGGAGCGAGAGGTGAAGGGTTTGTGCTGAAGCACATTTGGGATTTACAGTTTCCTCGTGATCCCACTTGATCTCATTCCAGTCTTCCCAGGGTGCAGCAGGGACATCGGCCACAGGGAGGAAGCCCACTGATCGGCAGCCAGAAGTTAAATGCATTCATGTGTCACTCATCTGTGCTCTGAAAGCAAAGAACTTCTCTCAGTTTGTGTCCGCCTCTTTGGGGTCGAGGTATGACAGGTGATTTAAGGACAGAGGCTCTGATTGATACGGTCCAGTCATGCCGACGGCACGTTATCAATCTCACATCAAAACGAAATCGCTCTGTTCTCTTAGTTTCTATTGAACCATGTGTGTCTATCAGCGGCTCCGTCCGGACCACATGTCGACTGCAAAAGTGATCTGCACAGGCCTCGCTCAGCAGCCGTCCAGCTCTCTGTTTCTTATCAGAGACAACAATTAACCTCATGTGCAATTTTGAGAGAAACCAAAGCATCCTGAGAAATCCAACCGTACAATAAGAGAACATGCAAACTGCACACAGAGAAGCCATGATGCTTTGGTACTGTTCAAAAACTTTAAAAAAAAAAGAATCTTTTATTTCCAAGAAAATTGAAAAAAATCCTGTTGATGTATTTTTACATTGTTGGCCATATTTATTACAATACGCTGTATTTGATCTTGGATCTTTACGTTCTGGGGCCTCATTTATAAAGGTTGCTGAAGCACAAAACCGGTCCTGAAAGATGCGTACGCCACTCCCCAAGCAAAGTTCGTGGTCTAAAAAAAGAAACTGCGGGAGATTGTGTGTGCGCAAGGTTCAAAGTACGCACAATGTGGACACAGGGTATGTGGTTGACGGTGAGGTGGAGAATTGAAGCCAGATTCATCCAATACATTTAATGTCAGCACATATCAGATATATAGATCCACATAACCATAAACAGCCAATCGACAAGTGTTCTAGATGTTTCTTTAGTGGAATATTACTACTGAATCAGCAGCACCATGTTCATATGTCAAACGTTCATCTTCAAATGATCCAGAGTGGTGGATGGAACTGATTGATTATCAGTTGCATCAAGACGTGTAGCAATTTTAGAGTCGCAGATAAATATCACGGTGACAGCCGTGCGTAAAACTGCACTCAAAAAACTGATCGCCCTTGAGAGTGAGCATCCTGAAAATACAGAATTAACTAAGAACTAATCACTTTTTGACGTCCAACTGCAGCGTGTAACTTCAAGTGATTGAATCAATGCTGCTCCACTAATGTTGTAGTCAAGAAATATTAAACTCTATGAAACTATTTTTCAATAACTTGCACAAAAAATATAATTTCATGCCAAAACTGGCACGGTCCAGTTTGACCTCTGCCTCAATGTGGTCTATCTGTTAAAGAATGGACGCCGCAGTCCCAATATTTACACAAAACCAAATGAGAGGATCTCTCTCTCTCTGTTCTTCCAAATGAGCTTTGCTGCGGTTCACTTGAAGTGTGATTGAAGTCTGAAGCAGTTCGGACAGCGGGGCTTCAAAGTGACCAAACGCAGGGCGTGGCGGGGCTCCCACCACATCGTGAGTGATGCACACACAATGAAAGAGTTCCTGTCACTGCGCTGAAGGCTTTTTACATTTTTATAGGCTGTTGGTGAGTCCGTAGCTGGCGAGAAACACCGCCACGGTCATCCCACGTGCGTTGTGTCGCGCTCGGTCTGGCACGCAACATCGTCGTGGACGTCATGTGGCAGGATAAATGTCACAGCAGCTGTCTGGCATGTGTTTGGTCTGATGCGAAAAAAGCCAGCGTGAGCACAGAGCAAAACGAAAGAGCAACATGGTCTCCTCTGTTCCAATTTAGCCACTGATCAGTGTGAACGCTTCCTAAACCAAATTAGGATGTTAGTGACTCCAATACTCCATCTTCCGCCTTATCCAGTTTTGGGGTGACGAGGTTCTGGAGCCAATCCCAGGTGACGACGTGACCCATTCTGGACAGGTCGCCGGTCCGTCACAGAGCGAAATGCGACTTAATAGTTTTCTGTTTTCATTTGAAAATGTTGTCGAAGACGCACACGCAGACACACGCGCACACAATAAGATCTCGCCACAGAAAAATCCCACACGTCTCGTCTCACAATGAGTGTATTCTCACCATCAGCTCTAACTTTTATGAAACTATCGAGGCTGTGATTAAACTGTCCAACTAATTTACGATCAAGAGTGACACTGCAGAACAATGGAGTGATTTCAACTTTATCACAGTAGGAAATGTCACACACTGCAGCTGGCATTGAGGATTGCAGCCATATTAGAGAGATCAACTTTAAAGCTGTTAAAACTGTGCATGGTGGTATCGTGATCTGCAACACGTGTACACACGCATATCGTGTGTGTGTGTGTGTGTGTGTGTGTGTGTGTGTGTGTGTGTGTGTGTGTGTGTGTGTGTGTGTGTGTGTGTGTGTGTGTGTGTGTGTGTGTGTGTGTGTGTGTGTGTGTGTGTGTGTGTGTGTGTGTGTGTGTGTGTGTGTGTGGGTGTGTGTGTGTGTGTGTGTGGCAGCATTGACCAGAAGCTATGACAAAGGGACATCAGGTGCTTGACTCCCAGTTTTAAACACTTCAGTATAAACTGGCAGCAGCAAGAAGCGGCTCACTCGCCCATGTGTGTGTCTTGTGTGGCTTCTATTAAGTGCACTACAATTTAACAGATTACCAGTTTTTGCCAAGCAGAAATATGATTCACGAACCTCTTCACCAACAGTTTCCATCATCCATGCGAAGAGGTTGCCGCAGCACAAAGTGTGCAAACAAAACAGAGTTGGCTGTTGATAGCTGGAGAGAATCTGGTGGACGTTGCATTGATTTGGGAAGTTTTTGTGTACAACTTCCCCTCAAAGATGTCTTGTTATATAAAATAGTTTTGATTTAAATTACAGGGAAGCATTGAAAAAAGATGGTGACTACCACATTGTGGTTCGGGGCAAACAGCTCAATTGGCAAAAGTTTGCCGGCGCAGTAAAATAGTGCCGTACTAACATTTAAATTTAGACTTTAAAGTTTTTTTGTTATTTTTTGGGGTATAGAGCATCCATTTTGAATGTGTCTATTTTTTTTGCAAAACAAAACAATTGCTGCTAAAAATGGCACAAAATACAGTGAAATGTATACAATGAAAACATGTTTTTTACAAATACAGCCTGACAGCATGGCTTTGAGGCCAGTTTGATTTGGTCTCAGTGTTGTGTTGTTTCCACTACTCATTAAAAACAATAGTTTCTTCAAAATGTTCACAATTTGCTTGGTGGTTTTGTCATACTGAAGCATCTTGCAGGCTGGTTTTAGCAGAACGCCCCTGCTTTAATTAATCTCTCGTAGTTTGGACTCTGAGTCAGCTGGACACATCACAATGTATGTTTCTCATCTTATATATCAAACTGTATTACTTTGCAGTGGACTAACCCTCTGTTCAGTTTCTGTGTTTCCCTTCCAGGCCCACGAACTTCACTTAGTGTCACAACAACAGCAAATACCGTGACGACTAAAACTGGGCTTTAGCGGCACATTTCTTACTTTAGAATTGAATAGAAACGATGCGACAAAAAGGGGATGGGAATCTGTGAACAGAAACCATATTGATGGCGCTGTTAAGTGGGATCTGTACCAAAACAACATGAATCCTCCTGAGAAGCACGTGATCCCGAGGCGTGAAAACACCACCGGTAAAATGTGTTGTTTCCTGCTGGATTCACACACAGAAGGGTTTTTTTGGTTTTTTTTTGCAGGAAACTGTGCAGCTTGTGATTTGTGAACTCGTTTTATAGCTTCTTCTCAAAAGGCGGAGGCCTTCCAAACGATGCGTTGACACACCAAACACAGAACAAGAGACGAGTAAGGGTTTCGCAGATCTCTTCACCTTCTTTCCAGAAAGAACAAATTTAATGACACTGAAGACAAAGCATCAACCTTGGGATCAACCTTTATGATACTGCTATTTACTGTATATTTGAAGGCTTATTGGATGTGGGTTTTTTTTGCCTCCCTGAAGCCCCTTACATCACCCACCATAATTATGCCTGCTTCCCAAACAAAGGCAAGATTGGATTTTTGCAGCTATTGAGTTAAATTCTCATATCTTCAGAAACAATTCCCCCCGACTGAGTGTTTTACTTCTAGATGTACTCTTAAGATGTCAAAAGCTGTTATGATGTCTAACAGTCCTGCTGTTTTTGCCTTTTATTCTTTCATTTTTACGTGTTGTTTTATTGGCGTGGCGAGAGAGAGAGAGAGAGAGAGAGAGAGAGAGAGAGAGAGAGAGAGAGAGAGAGAGAGAGAGAGAGAGAGAGAGAGAGAGAGAGAGAGAGAAGCCGGCCCGGCGGTTTCACCGGCAGTAATTTCCCCCGTGCTTTCAGGCCCACAGGAAATGATAGGACTTGACAGCTGCACCCCGCTGTTTGATTTAATCAACTCCCTGTTTCTCTGTTTTATATTGATTCATGTAACTGACCCATAAAGGTTAATAAAAGAACTCAGGCCCAAACATCTGATACTGACGTCGGGAGAGGGGGAGAAAATATTTTCACGTCCGAGAATTCAAGTAACTGACCTTCAACTGGGGACTGAAAGCTGGTCGACCCCGAACACCGACGATATTGTGGTGGTTTATCTCGACAAGATTACTGCAGGTAGGCGAGAGGTTTGTTGTGTTTCAGTCCTCGTCTCGCCGTGTTTGTCTGTTGCAATGTCCTTGAGGAGACATTTAACCCCCCCCCCCAATCTAAACTTGTTCAGGTTGCATTTGGTCGTCCTCTGCAATGGCATCTCTTGTCGGCAGCCACATAACTGCTAAAAGACAAAGATCCCTTCTCGCCGTCTTACTTTTAATGAGAACAAAACTGTGGTGACGGTGTGACTTGGGTCCCCTGGTTTCACATGTGAAGCCAACGGTTTTCAACCTCGGTTTTCAAATGGACAGCACGTTGAAGTTGGACTCACAGATCCAGCATTTCTGCTCTGCTCAGTGGAAGTTCAACACCCTGCATGGTCACCATCAACCCTGCTGCATAAAATGGGTGAATGTGACTCCAAACCTTTAGCTCTTTGAGACCCTTGCAGCAGCAGCGTTCACCATTAAGAGGACTGAAAAAACTAGACATCTTTGCCTTTAGTTTAATGCCAATTCGGTGCTACACTTCCGCTTGCTAATGCTAATGCTAATGCTGCACATACGAACACGTGGTGTGAATGAAAAAAGAAGAAAATTATGCTGAAAATAACTTTCGCTAAAATAAATCATCATTAGAGCGTCAACTAAGGGCAAAGCATCCTGTGACGTTTGAGTCCTGATGTTCGCAGGCGACCTGAACCTGTTGAATGGCACTTCAACACCGACGATGGGAAATTGAGTCTCTTTTGGGGTTGCTTTTTTGTTCTTCTGTGTTTCACACACATTCACACACACAAGCTTCGCCTTTCCACGGCAAACAGTTTAACGAAAAAAGACAAGTATCTCTATCTGATGTGGCTCAGTCAAGCTGATCTGCTTTTGTTGTCTATGACTCTAATTCATCTGAGTCTTATCTGTTTTTAATATATTCTTATTAAGTAATGTATGATGTTATTGAGTTTTCTGTATTATTAGAGAGCTTCCTTTTATCTGATATGGCTCAGTCAAGGAGCTGATCGGTTTAGGTTATTGGCTTTTTAAAAATAAATTTTAAAAGTCTTTTGAACGACTTTTTGAAAGAAACTGATTCTTCAATAAGTTCTCACACAAAGGCTTTACAGCACTTTACAAAAAGTGGCCCACTGTTCATACAACTCAAAGGATTCAGGACACAATTCCTGTACATTAAGGCCCAGTTTACAAGGTGTATCAAGTGGTGCTGCTGTTTGTTTTTGTAACGAATCCACACACACATGCAAACAGAGAACCGGACACAATAAACATTAACCATGGCGAGTACACGGACACGCGACAAAGTTGGATCGTTATTCAGTGTGACTGTCTATAAAACTACCAAGTCACAGGAGAACATTAGTTTTTGCATCATACAAGTTCACAAATTATATTGTTAAGGTGATTAATTCCGGTCAATGGTGCAATTAATTTTAATCTGATTCACACCCTCATCGATACGCTATCATTTCAAAAAGCTTTTTTTTTTTTAACATTGAAAAATACAAAAGTAAAAACTTCAGTCATTTCAACTGTTTTGTCATTTTAAATGTTTCCCCCCTTGTGGGTCATCTGCTGCTAGAATATTGTTTGATTTACTAATCACAGTCGTGGACAGTCAGCAAACATTTCTGGGGTGAATTCTGACTCCTCTGCAGTCGGTGGTCCGGCTTCCATATTTGCTATTCTTTATTTTGTTATTGCTCACAATAATTCTTGTGAGCGGGAAAATGCATGAACAGACTCATTACAAATCAACTGATTGAGTACAAAGGGTACACTTTGTGGAGACAAAATTAATTATAATTCTTATCACATTTTTTTTTTTTGGCTGAACTCACAACACTTTGACAGTGATAATTAACTGTGGTGGCACTTGGGTGTAAATTTTAAGTAGTAAGTAAATTTGTATCTGTTCCTTTGTTTGTCAGATCAGTTAGTCTGCTTATTAGTTTGTCAACTATTCTGAAATGCTGTTTTTATAGTTCTGCTTTTCTGAAAGTAGACATAGTTTTGAGGACGTTGCAGTGTAAATTCAACACTTTTTTTGAAAATTACATCTCAAATATGACGTGTTTTCACTTGAAGCATCGTCCTGTAAACGGCGGCGAAGTTTGCACGAGGGGTGCAGATTCCCATCTGCACAAATGAAGCAAACGTTGTGAGTGGGTAAGTTGAAGTGTACCAAACAACCGCTGGTGCGTCTGCGAAGGTTCCCTGCTGTGTTGAAGGATATGGGCTGTTTTGCCGTGGGCTTTGCATTGTTCTCCATGAGCAGCCAGGGGCTTTCTGTGGGTCCTCCGTCTGAAGTTGTCGCAATTTCAGTTTGAAATGTGTCGTGTCAGTTTGGGTTTTTTTCCTTAGTTCATTTCAATAAAACACTTCTTTTTGATGTTCTTTTATTTGTGGAAGACAAGCGAAACACTCAATGTTATTCATGTTTGCGGAGACAACACAACCACATTCACAGCAAATACCAGAGGTGGACAACGTCTCACGGTGTCGGTGTTCGTCTCCTTTGCCTCCCTGCACAGTGCAGCATAATGTCTTCTACAACAAAGACTCTGAGAAATCCTGCAGACACTTTTCAAGCAGCTCAGCGACCAAAAGTTTTTTTTTTTTAACGTACTGGCTAATGGCAAAATGATGACTTCAACGCCTCAATTTAACACCACAGTGGTTAAATAACAAAGAAAACAAGACCGTTATTTACACTTTTTTGGCTTCACTTGGAACTCTGAACAAAATCAATGAGAAATTGGGCCTTTTTGCACCTCACAGTGTAAAAGAACCAATTAAATTAATTGGCTGTTTGTTTCACACCTTTGTCTCTGAATTTTTTTATTTTTTTTTTCCAAGCAAGAAAAAAAGGTGGCGGAGTGTCTCAGACTGTTACCTCCAAACATGCTCGGCTTCACATATCTCTAATTGGACACTCCCGGGGACCTTTGAACACACGGCAGACATGTTATTCTTCTTTGTCTCGCATAACTGTCTCTCACAGTAGCTATTATCATGTGTTTTTTTTTTTTTTACAAAGCTTCAATGTTTTGTGCTCTTGGATCGCGCTGCTGTTTTATTGGATGATGACTAATTAAAAAAGTGGGTTTCTGTGGCACATGCTGCGGGATTTGATTGTTGCTTGAGTGGCTGCTGCTTTTGACGTTCAGTGACAATGTCATCTCACGAAAGAAAAAAAATAATCCTTTGATATGTTTTCACAGTGACTACTGTCATGTGCTGACATGGTTTTTTTTCCCTCACTGGTGCTTTATTCAGCCTCTTGTATCCTCTGTAGTGCAGGCTGGAGTTGTCCTTTTCTTTAAGGTTTTCATTTAGAAGACAAAGAATTGTTTGTCTGCTCCCCCCCCCCCCCCAACCCCCCCCCCCCCACAAAGAAAAAAAAAGTGACGTCTCGGATTGAAGAATCGGGAACAGAAATGTGACGGGTTTTGTGTTCGGCGCTGAGCGTGACATGACATCTGTCTTTGTAGGGAAATGTCAGCGGAGAGCAGAAGAACCGTGTAGAATTTGTGAGGATCAAGATATGAAACGTTGAGTGAGTTTTGAGTTTTTCTCAACCAAAAAGGAGGCGCGCAATTTTGGGAAACAAAAAAAAAAAAAAAAAAAAATACAAATATGATGCGTTTTAACTTAAAAAGTTGTGTAAACGGAGTCTGAGGCTGTTTCCATAATAAAATAAATTCCATTCACACGTCACTATGAGTCCTCAAACTGATGTAGTTCATATGCCAGGCCTTTAGGTGGCGGTAAACAGAGTAGAAGTCCCGAAGAATACTTCTGCTCATCCTAGTATTTGACATCTAATCTAATCTAACATCTGGCCACTAGCTCCTGCTCAGCCTTACTCGCTTTGCCTCCATTCAACTCAGCCTTGGTGGTTTTCCAATACAATATAGTACCTATGCTGAGTGAACGAATGTTGGATATCAGCTTAAATAGTAAATTACATAGTATGTATTTTTATATATTTAGTAATAATATTAGTAGTTCTGTCAAATATAACGCTGTAATTTAGTTAATTGATTTTAAACATTTAACTCCCTAAAGAACTTTAACGTAATTAACGCAGTTTTGTTTACTAATTTTTGCTTTTGTTTTTGTTTTTTTATTTCCTTACCAGAGCATCAGCATGTGCAGCGTTTCTGGATGCAGCACTGTGACTACAGAGCGGCACAATACCGAGTGGAATGACATCAAGGCAGAAAGTTTCACTTTAAAAAGTTCCCTGACGGCTACTTGAGAAAGTTAAAGTCATTAATTTTACTTTATGAAGCCAAATTTAGCGACCGTGTGTGTGTGTATGTGCGTCGGTGTATATGTGTGTGTGTGGATATTGCAGTATATTATTAGTTCATGTAATAAGTTCACAACATTGTTTCTAGAAATTTTCTCAAAGTGGTGGACCTGCACTCTAACCAAACCCAGACTTATGTTAGATGTTTATTGATTTATGTTTTAAATATTTTGCTGATCTTAGAGAGAAACAGTTTCATGAAAAGCTAAAAGGACGTTATGAAAATAGTTTTTGATTTTTAATATAGTCTCTGTGTGTTGAGTCGACATTAATTCTGTGGTTTTCCCTAAATATCCATTACAAGCTTCAGTCTTTAGTAGAAAAATGACGCAATTAATCGCAATTAATTACAGAAAATTTTGCAATTAATTAGTAAAACATTTTTTTTCAATGATTGACAGCACTGTCAATTGTCGATGTGGTGCAGTGGTGAGCGCTCTCACCTCATAGCAAGAAGGTCATGGGTTCAAGTTCAGGGCCTTTCTGAGTGGAGTTTGCATGTTTTCCCTGTGTGTGAGGGGAAAACAGGCCATTTTCCAATTCTGAGAACGCCAGTGCACACTTGCATATGTCATGAGTAACTCTACCTGGGTCCTCCCTGTGACCCTTGACCCCTTGACCACTCCGGCCAATCACAATGGACTCCTGTCGTCTAAGTGGGGGTCCAGTTTCCCGTGTCCAGGTTGCAGTGGATCCTTGTTTACATATCAACACCTATTGTGTCCGAGTACCACTGTGCTCACAAAATTATGGCAAAACTCAGAGAAAAATGCAAAGTTGTTGTATCTAACAGTGAACCTGAAAGGGCAGACGCCATCAAGTTAAAACACTTTGAGAAAATGTGGATTGTTACAATCGCGCTTCAGGGTCTCGTGTTTCAGTTTCACTGGTGCCCCTGTTAACTGGTGACTTCTGCCACCAGGCCTGAGTATAAGCTGATGGTAAGACAAATAAAAGCTATGATACTTTAAAATTCAATAGAAATGAGGTTAAACGGCTCCTAAAACACGGCGATGTGTGGCTGATCAGCCAAAAACGATGCAGTTACATGAGATGGTGTTGTGGTGTGAGCAATCGTTTGTTTGCTCATTGCTGTCTGTCCTTTTTTTTCTGTTTCTACTGTCAAATCTTGACTGAAAACTTGTACCTCTTAGCCTGGCCTCTTCCTCTTATCCTTCCAACCATCACATGTACATTTTTCAAAATGTTTCCTCCCGAAATGCCATGAGATGTTTATGTTTGAATTGGTGCAATGATAAAAATAAAAATAAAAAATCTGAATATCTTAAAAATTCTTGTTGTTTTCTAACATCCAACTGTTTTTAATTGATAAATATTTACGTGTTATTTCAAAACCCTTCCCTCTCAGCTCTCGGCACCTCACATGCATTAACTCATAAGAGCGTGGAATCCGAGACACCTGCTGCCAGAAGTCTCGCCTTCTGTGTGCTCGCAGTCTGTCGCTGTGTAGTGGACAGGAAAATTATTTAAAGAGGCTTGTTAAAAGGGCCATTAAGCAATTTAGAAGGCAAAGTGATGTTATTTCTAAGACGATGCAGACGCTCTGACTCGGGCCTCGTCTGCTTAAGGTTGTTTCAGAGTCAACACAAAGTAAATTTATGTCTCACCTTCCTCATAAAACCGTCTGCTGGAGGGTATAAATTGAGGTGTTTTTACAATCTGTGTTCATTATCACATTTCACTGGCGTGCGTGTGTGTGTGTGTGTGTGTGTGTGTGTGTGTGTGTGTGTGTGTGTGTGTGTGTGTGTGTGTGTGTGTGTGTGTGCGTGTGTATATGATAGCTCAGGTTTAAAAATATGAGCAAAATCTCCAGTAGTTTTGCTTATCATCTCCAAAATCCTCCAATTTACTGGTCTTATCTCTGTGCACTCACTCAAAGCCAAAGCCTGCGTGCAGGATTCAAAACATGGAGATGAAACCAGATCAATTATGATACAAACTGTTGCGTTTCTTGTTGTGAACACGGAAAAATTATTATCAAGCTTTTGTCTTTGAGTAAAATCTTTAATGTTGTATTGAGGAACATCAGCAATACATTCTTCCCAATCAAATTAATTGATTTATTGCTGAGTCATTACATTGATTGATTTTAGTGGAAGGAGGGATCACACATCACACAGTCTGTAACAAAATACACTGAAGCGCGAAACCATTTCGCCTGTTCGGTAAGAGAAAATGGGTTTATTTAGCCAAGTAGATTATTAGACAACAAACCAAATCATTGCTTTGGAAAGCCTTTGTTGCAACTTTAAATATGTGTTTCCATGACAGCGGTGCTCGGAGCCACTGGAAAAAAAAAAAAACTTTTTTGAAAATGCTCTTCCTCAGTGGAAACAGAAAAACTTAACTTTTCTGAAACACGGCCAATGCCCATAGCCTCCGCGGCTGTATTAAATACTTCATACAACAGCACCCACCAGTGGTCCGACATGCTAACTACATAGTTTCTGCTTCTTTTCCATGTTAAACGTTGTGTAAACACAACCACAGAGTTTCATTGTAAAATCTTGCCATGTAAACTTTTCAAAAACGAAAACGACGCACTTGTTTCACTTGAAACGTTGTTAAATTGAGGGCCTTAGTGTTGGAACACAATTCTTATTATTGCTCTTCTGTCAGTTTTGGATAATTGGCCTTGTTTGCAGAAACGGAACAACAACTTATTGGACAAAAGCGACCAGTTGAACTCTCGTCCCTGCGTCTCCATTCCCGTCACCTTGCCTCTGTGAGGTTGACATGCACCATCTCCATTAAAACTCCCCCCTCGGATCTCCTCTCCCACCTCTTTCTCTCTGAACTGTGTGATAGAGCAGTGTTTTTTAAAATTTTTTGAGCCAAGGCACAGTTTTTTCTTTGGAAAAATCTCGAGGCACACCACCACCGGAAAATGGTAAAATTTTAAACTCTGTAGCCTCTATTAACAAGATAAAGTCTTTCTCATCAAAGCTTTATAAACAGGAATCAAATAAATACAGAAAAAAGGTATTTCCCAATTTCTTTTTTTCATTTTGACTCCCTCAGTGTGAAACCTGGACCTGATGGATGAACACAGAGCTGATATCCTGGTTCACATTCTTCCTTTTCAAAAGCTTCTCCATCACTGTCACTGACACAGTACTTTGATACAAGATGGGAGCAGGTGGTGGAGATTAACCAGACTGACGTCAGTTAAGTTTCATTTCACCAGCAACGTTCTGTGCTGCCCTCTATTGGCGAAGAGTATTGTAGCATCATGGAGTTGGTCGCTGCAGGGCATGATGGGAGTTCAGGTTATGTGTTGTCAGAGCTTATTGAAGGTTATTGTCGGGGTTGTTGTGTGTGTTGGTTTGTGCTTGTGTTGTGTTTTTGTTCCTCGGTTCAGATAGTTAATTATTTCGTCTAGTTTGGTTTGGTTTGTTGGATGTTGGTGTGCAACCATGAGTGAGAAATGTGTTGTGTGGAGTGTCATCCTGTTATGAAGTTCCGTTTGCGTGTGTTCTTGTCATAATAAAAGCCTCTGATCAGCTGGTAAAAAATAATCTTGACTCCGAGCAATTCTTCCACCGCGCTCGCCACAGGATTACTCTGCACACTGCCCTCACAGCTGACAGCGGCTGTTAGAGCAAAGGTTTTATAGAAAAAATGTGACATTGGATAATTTCCCACGTCACACCTGACTATATCTTCGCGGCACAGTGGTTGAAAAACAGTGTGATAGAGGACCACTCCAGCTGCGACAAAGTCATGTATCAACAACAACCTTTTGCAACGGTACCTTTTATAATCTAAACGGTGTCGGCAAGACAACTAAAGCACTCACTTGCGTAATCTTTCAAACTGTGATCCAGACGTATTTAACTGCAGACTGTAACATCCTGTGAACACGAGCACAGTCTGAAGGCACCGGCGTTACGAAAGTCTCTCAATAAGAACAAACGTTTGCCTCTTGAAAACCACAGAATCGACCAATACTTCCCAGCATTTGGGTCGTAATCACTTTCAAATGCGAGGCCATAAACGTGTTGTTGTCACGCCTCGGATGTCTCTGAGCTGCGAGCACTCCCACCAAAGGGGACATTTTTCCTTTTAAACGTGTCGTATGGATTCTGGTTTTATACCAACATTTTCCCGACCTGGAAGCCAAACTTGAAATGAACACCCAGATGTGCAGCAGAGGATTTCTTCTCATTTCTGGCGTTTCATCAATCAGCTCGTAACTCAGTTATATGTTTTCGACCGATGCTCGTGTAAAGTTCACAGTTTAAAGCGTTTCAGGAAACTGGAGGGGCAGTTCTGTGGGGATTAAAGGGATTCAGTCAAATTCTTTCAAAAAGTAGCTTAGCACTTTTTTCATAGGACAAAAAAAAATAAAAAATCTCCCTGGTGTTCCTCTTTGGAGCATTTCTACTTAATCATAAAATACCAGCAAGGTGGAAAAGTCATGTGTGCAGCCTTTCCCAAAACCGGGACCGCTTCCAACCACAAACGCTTCACCGCGATGTCCCACAACGCCGCCGCCGAGCAGCGACCGGTGACCTCATGAGCCGGAGCCTGTTGTCCCAATCCAGCAACACCTCATGAACCGGTTTCCACATCCTGCTGCCGCGGGCCGGGCCGGGCCCGCCGTCCACCGGGTCCTCCTCCAAAAAGTGGCACAGTCTGCTCCATTTCCGTCTCGGGCAGATTACATGACTAATGACTCGGAGCTGCCGTATCCCTCATAACACCGCGTCAAGAGTCAGAGAGCGAGAAAGGGTCGGAAATGACTTTCATTACATGAAAGTAAGAAGTAGATGTGCAATTATCTTCAGCACCTCCGGATGTGTGGAAGCAAAAAAAAAAAAAAGAGAGAGAGAGAAAGGAAAAGAAGAAGAGACAGGACTTGTACGGAAAATATCGAAGACAAATGTTGGGACGATGTGTAAAATGTCAAATGTATTTATATGGAAATCACTGAAAGCTGAAATTCTATTGAAGATAATATAACAACCACACATAGCACGCACGCGCGCATGCACACACACACACACACAGCAGTATATCAAGAATAAAGAGGAAACTTTCCAACAAGCTCTCCAGGAACTAACCTTGTATTTCAAGTATCGTGACGCAAACATGGACGGGCTCTGTGGCCCTCGTCTGCTTCATGTGAGTATTCATGATGGATCGACGCCATGAAGGACTTGCACATCATTGGTTTTTACCCAATGTCACAACATCAACAATGAAAAGTGACTTTTCATCACTGAGGACGGACCAGGGCGTTAGTGCATGAGCGGACCAAATGTGAATTTTACTCAGGAAACGGCAGCGCAGCCACTTTCTATGCAATTCATCAACATGTCAAACAGTGCACACGCGGTTTTTCCTTTCAAAAATGACTGTTTGTCCGGTGTTTGCATTCTGACGGCGTCTGAACGCGTGTCCGGATTCCTCCTCAGCTTTGACAGTCTAATGAAAATAAAACAGCGTTGTCAAACAAACACGGTGCGGCCCCTCCGGGAGACCCTCGGCCGACTCCAAAGCGCCGTCGTAAATCACCGGCAGGGGAGACGCAGAGAAGATGTCGTTATCTGTACGCTGTAGCGCCGACGTTACCTTACAATTCCAGACAGCACAGCCACGGTGAATTTATTCCATTATGTTGCGAGGAGCCCGTCAGACGTGCACGTGGCCCGTGCACGCCACTCCGTCCCGGGTTTTATCAGCGCTTGCCTGGCTGAGTTCCTCTCAGACCGCAGATAAAGCCGCTCGGCCTTCGGGCTCAGACTCTCAGCCTGACACGAGCTGGTTGTCATTCAGACGCGGCGGCTCCAGGGGAAAATGAAGCATGCAGGTTGAGATTAACAGCAAGGAACAACAGCAAACTGTTCACGTATGAGCGCCGCCTTCATGCGTTTTACACATGATGATGATGATGTGTGTGTGTGTGTGTGTGTGTGTGTGTGTGTGTGTGTGTGTGTGTGTGTGAGATCTGGTGGTCACAAATGATTGTTTTTCAAGGAGGAGCGTTGGAGATTAGAGCGCTGAGAGAAAAGCAGGGTTTTGAGGTATTTTTAGGGATTTGCACCTGATGCTTTCACCCAGCAATCCTCTCGTTCTTCATTCACCGCGCCCACGAATGTCATCCTCCTCCTAAAGCCTGCTCCACACTCATAAAATCAAGGATAATTTCACCTTTCAAAAGTCCTTGTGCAGCTCTTGTTACTTGGATTTCTGTTATTTCATTTATTTTCGCCTTTTTTCTTTTCTTTAATCTTATCCTGTATGCTTGTCCTTGATGTCTACGTACAGTTTTTGGATTTCTTCGTCCTGCTCTATGATCCTACACAAAGCATAATACAGCTGCAGATCAGGGAGTTAAAAATCAAAAGTTGGTTGTATTTGAAAAATAGCAGTGCGCTGTATGTTAATTATCTGTAGAACATATTATGGGCCTAATGTATTGAAATGTAACTCACACATTTACTAATTCACACTTTGGCTGCTCGATTATGGAAAAAAATCATAATCACGATTATTGTGGGCAATACTGAAATCCTGATTAATTACATGACTCTCCTGTCAAATATAAAAAAAATATCTTGTAATGTAGTAGTAAAAAACAAACTGTTGTACTGCACTTGATCTTTTGAAAACAATAAATAAATAAAATACAATAAGAGCTAGATATACTTCAGTAAATAATTCCAACATAAATACTTTGATAAATTGTTCCAAAATAAAATGGTGGTGGTGTAGAGCTGATGAACACGAGTTGGAGGCGACGTGTTCAGCAAGGAACTCCAAACTTTATTTTCTATTTGAACAAACTTCTCAGAAATGCTTTTCTTTTCTCTCATTTGTCTCTCATGTCTCCATCGGAGTGCACACACCACCCCACAATAACTGGGTGAATTATGACCTTAACTGATCACCACAGTGGGGAACTTTATTTTGTAGAGAGGCGGGGTTTCTGGTCGGTGGTATTTTGGTGTAACAGCGTGTGGCGCTGCGCTCTCATGTTGGAGAGAGAGAGAGAGAAAAGAAGAGTTACTGAGAAGTGTGGGTTAATGGAGAATAAAGTTTTGGAGTCCTTTGTCACCGGTTCTGTTCATCATATATATGGACAGAATTTCTAGGCACAGCCGGGGGCCAGAGGGGGTCCGGTTTGGGGACCACAGAATCTCATCTCTGCTATTTGCGGATGATGTGGTTCTGTTGGCCCCATCAAGCCTGGATCTCCAGCGTGCACTGACACGGTTCGCAGCCGAGTGTGAAGCAGCTGGGATGAGGATCAGCACCTCTAAATCCGAGGCCATGGTTCTCGACCGGAAAAAGGTGGCTTGCCCCCTCCAGGTCGGTGGAGTGCCCTTGTCCCAAGTGGAGGAGTTTAAGTATCTTGGGGTCTTGTTCACGAGTGGGGGAAAGATGGAGCGTGAGATCGACAGGCGGATCGGTGCAGCGTCTGCAGTTATGCGGACGTTGTATCGGTCCGTCGTGGTGAAGAAGGAGCTGAGCCAAAAAGCGAAGCTCTCGATTTACCGGTCGATCTTCGTTCCTACCCTCACCTATGGTCATGAACTATGGGTCATGGCCGAAAGAACGAGATCCCGGATACAAGCGGCTGAAATGAGCTTCCTCCGTAGGGTGGCTGGGCGTACCCTTAGAGATAGGGTGAGGAGCTCAGTCACCACGGAGGAGCTCGGAGTAGAGCCGCTGCTCCTCCACATCGAGAGGAGCCAGTTGAGGTGGCTCGGGCATCTATTTCGGATGCCCCCCGGACGCCTCCCGAGGGAGGTGTTTCGGGCATGTCCCTCCGGTAGGAGGCCTCGGGGCAGACCCAGGACACACTGGAGGGACTATGTCTCTCAGCTGGCCTGGGAACGCCTTGGGGTGCCACCGGAGGAGCTGGAGGAAGTGTCTGGGGCGAGGGAAGTCTGGGCAACTCTACTCAGACTGCTGCCTCCGCGACCCGGCCCCGGATAAAGCGGTAGCCAATGGATGGATGGATGGAAAGTTTTGGAGTTCCTTGCTGAACATGCCGCCTCCGACTCTCGTTCTTCGGCTCTACAACGTCATCGTTTTTCCTCAGTTATATGAATTTTGAGATCGTCTGGAGCCAAAATCGTAATCATGATTAAAATTCCATTAATTGAGCAGCCCTAATTCACACACATTCTGCACTTGACACCATCTCAACCATATGCTGTCAAACAAGTGTTGTTTTTGTACTATTCATGCATGTTACATTACTTTGTTTCTTGCAACTGTGAAAGGAGCAGCTGTCAAAATTCATTATACATGTATAATTACAAATAATGTGAATTTATTTATATCCCCAAAAGTTGCATTTACCCCCATTTCCACAGAGTCGGAGTCAGAGTGTTTTCAAAATGTTGCATTTTCAGCGGCTCTGAGCAGCATCTTCATGTAAACAAGTGTAAACAGGGCCTTAGTCTATATATATGGAGTTTTACAACCAGTATTTACAATGGTAGAACTTTTTAAGAAGTAAATGAACACCTATTTTGCCACTTGATAACTTTTAAAACATCATTTCAGCCTTTACTCTCCAGAGGTTCAGCTACCTCCAGCACTGAACATTATCAGTCCCTGAATATCCTGAAAACCACCTCGTCCTCACAGGAACACGCGCAGATCAAAATGATTTCAATAACGTCCGACTGAAACAACATGATTGCACCACTTCTTGGCGTCCCGTTAACTGATGGGCTGAGCTTAATGAGTGAATTCATCGTCGCAGTGCCACAGCTTAGCTTTCTATGTTAATACAGGAAACAACTGATGGAGGATATTGAAAGAAATGCACCAGTTATTCTCTCTTTATATGAAGTAGAATGGGAGCAGGGGGTCCATCGTTTCTCCGTCGGTCAAATTCTCCAGTTGATGCCTGCAAAACAATCCACACAGATAAAATGCTTTGAAATATCTAATAATTGTACTGGAATTACTTGAGATTTTGAAGAACTACTTAACTGGTAAAAAGTAGAGTTTGGATAAAAACGTATTACACCACATCTTTGAACTGCAAATGATATTTATGTATTGCAGTTGAGAGTTTTAACTGTTGCATATCATTAGTATATTCCATTTCTCATTGAACCATAAAGTTGTAAAACATTGTGTTTCGATAGAACCCCTCTATGTAAACAACACTTACACCCCATTTTGTTGCTTCATCAGAGGTTCTTCCATTTTAAACTGCATAGATGCTTCATACTGTGCATTTTCTGTGCATTATGTATCGTAAGAAAACTAACAGCTTTTGGCTTTTGTATTCTTCAAGTTTTAACCAAATGTTGTTTTTTGTGTTTCCAGATTATCACTTTGAACCTTTCAAAAAATAATTACAGACTTCAGATCTTCGGACATGTTTGACGTAAAATGTTTGTACTGAAATTTGCTTTTGTAAAAACTTACTCAAACCTGACTTTTTTTTTTTTTTTTACCTTAACATGCAAACTACTGGGACAAATACTATGTAGTGTATGTATTGTATTCGCTAGATAGTTTAATTCAATACATAAAATGTGATCTAAAACTTACAAATTGTACTGTTTAAGAGTTCTACTTTATTAAACTTTTATTCCTTCAGTTGTTCATATTGTTTCTCACAATGTTTACTTTGTCACTGATCAACTTATATTGGGATTTTTTTTTTGTTAAATTCACTTTTTTTTTTACCGTTTTAACTTCCTCCTCCAACACTTCCACATTATCGCCTTTCATTTTGTGCTTGATTTCACTGAAGATCAATCAATCACACTATATTCTGAGTTGATCACCTGCAGAACGCACACAAACAAACAATCTGTGTGTGTGAGCCTCCAATGAAGCACTTTTCACCGAGGATCCTAATTATTTTATGATCATATTATTGCCAGACTGTCTTTGCTCGCCTGTCTTTTGTTTCATTCAACTGCCTGCACTGGTCTAAATTGCTCTTGTATACTTGATTTTATGTGTTTGTGCAGATTTATTGGTATGATGATGGCTCTTTTGCTTTTAGTGTCTTTCAGTTTACTGCCTTCTATTTGCTATGCAGATAAATATTGACGGGTTAATAGGATCTTATTAAATCAGTCCCGGAGTCTTTAAATACTTTATTCCTTCATTCTGGTACACCTTTACTGAAAATGAGGGGTAACCTTCCTGGACCACGACAAACAGTTTCACTCTGAAGTCTTTGGAGGTGCATTTCTTCATCGATGTGACTCACTGGATCCAAATTTCTAGACAATAAGAGCCATTTGGAAGAATGACAACGTGTTCTGTGCTCCTCCTGTGGTCTCCGCTCCAGAATCCAAGAGGTCAGAAGAGACACTGTTAACCGGTGTCACACAAATATTCCAAATACAGACCGCTCCATATCATATCTGGCGCCGACACTCAAACATCAGAGTACAAACTGTTAGAGATCTAGTCTTTATTCGGTGACGTTCGGATGCTCAGTTTGTTACTGATGGAGGCTCTTTGAGCAGCTCAGCCTCTCCTGGAAAGTCCTGGAAGCCTGTTTTCTTTCAAGTGTGTTCATCACACTTTTATCTTTTCCACAGTGTAGAAACGGTTTCTCTTCAGTCAGATCTTCATCTCAGGAAAGAGTGAAAAAGTCTTACGGACCCAAATCCAAGTCTGTTTTAGAGGAGAAGAATTATGATGACAGTGTTGATGAGAACTAAAAACTCCATCTGAATAAAAAAATACCTGCAACCTCCAGACATGAGGACATGAGGCTCGACACAAGGGAGCATCCTGCAGCAGGAAATGAAGCACACGTTCAGAACGGAGATTGGGACGGAATGAGTTGAGAGGATGGCGGAGGTTTCTGTGATGACGATGGAACAGTCCGGTTGTGTGTCAATGAAGACGGTGTGCAAAACTTAAATCAGGTGCATTTTCCCAGCAAACATCCAAATCTTCACCAGTCGAAAATGTCTCCAATTCCTTAAAAAAAATAAAAAAACCCTCTGATGGTCACTGTGATTTTCCGAGACGAGACTTCCACTCGTGTCTCCTTCAATCTCTGACGTCTGTGGCCCCGGGGCCGCTCGCCCTGCCAAACAAACCACAGAGTTCTGCTTTCCTCATATGCAGGCCAGAGGACACAGATGCTGGCCAGCGCTCGGCTCGCTGATGCGCCGCCGTGATACTGAGGACTGAGGTCGTTATCGACCCAAATATTATTGTCACGTAACAGCTGACCTCCTATGATGAATTCACATTGCGATCAGGGGGGGTCATCGTCCACATGGCACAGCTTCACGCCAGGAGACAGGAGGGAGATCCATTCCACTAAACACGTGACATCAAAGGAAACATTTTTACGTCGTCGAATAAAAAAAAAAAAAAGCACCAACAGATCTGGCTTAGAATTAGCAGGAATAAAAACCTGCACTTCATTTATGTTGACTAAAGCCTGAATCTGAACATCTGTCCACCCTGATAAAGGCATTTAGCCTCTTTTGGGCCGGCTGTCGTTGGTTTTGCACCGCTGAATGAGACCCAATGAGTGTATTTGTTCGAGGTTCCTCCCCTTGACAGGGTTGCTGTCCTTGTGATCTCCACCGTCCACAATGGCACTGACACATTCTAACTGAAGGGGAGGATAAAAAAAAAAAAAAATGTGTTTGCCGGAAAATCTGGTGATGATCATAGTGTGTGGGAATTTTGGCAGAGATTTGGGCTCCTAATGAAAGTCATCTGTTGGACTGAGATAACCCCGCCAAATGTCTGCGGCTGCGAGGGCGAATCAGAGGGAGCATATGACAAAAGAAAACGAGCCATCCATGTTAAAATTCATGCCATGAGCTGCACGGCACGCTTGTGCACTCCTGCGACTTCACTATCGACAGCGCTGACAATTCTGTTTTGTACTTTTGCAGTTTGTGTGCTTCCAGTTCACATTCAGAAAGCTGCTCTTATCACACGCTCCCAGTAGTGGATAAAGTAGTCTGATGTAGGCATGAATAAGAGAATTACAACACACGGCAGCTGCAAAACAGACGCACACATTACGGCTTCCGTCATGTGGAACGCTTCACAGCCTTGAATTGGCCTTTAAAATGAGATTTCAACTGTGTGTGAAGTGAAAAGTGATAACTGTTGTTGTCCCACGGCGTGCGAATAGGTGGACTCCAAAAACATTATGGCCCAGATGGAACAGCAGCCAGCGAGGGAAAGGTGAAAACAAAAAAAAGAAGGAAAAAAAAAAAAACAACAACCTTAAATTCTTGTAACACACACACACACACAGTGTGGTCTGTGGGAGGAAAACTGCGAACACACAAGAAGAACATGCAAATTCCACACAGAAAAGACACAAACATGAACTTTAACCACACCCAGGAGCCCGAGTGTGAACCACTACCACTCAGATCATCTTGAAACTGGAAAAATATCTGCGAGGAAAGTCCAAAGGTGAGAAAAAACTGTGGATCCATTCTTGAAAAAAAGAATTGAAAGATGTTTTTTCTCAAATGGCCGTATTGTGATTTCCAACAGAGAAACAAATAAAGATTCCTCTCATCCTTCACTGAAGAATCTTTCAACAATCAGAACTCTTGATTGGACTTATACAAATAATACCTCTTGTGTACAAAACGCATATATAACAAAACAATAAAGTCTTTCTTGACATATGAATAATAATAATAAAAACAAAAACGATGTTCCTGTTTTACAAAATCCAGTTTTAACAAAATGTTTTACTGGTTTTTTAATCAAACACTGCAAACAATGAAATAGCATCACAAAGACACAACATTTCAATCAAATTTTATTCAAGAAATGTGTTTTTATTTCTTCTCCACTGTACATGTGTATACATTTGGGCCGCCTCCTATGGATTATGTAAGATACAGCAAACTTTCTAATTGTCCTCATAGGCCCTGGGCAGGATGTGGAAAGTAAACATTTCTGGGTTAATGAAAAAACATTTACTTCTAATAATGAATATGTCTACAATATTTGTATTATTTATGTTTTCATCAACAAGGAAAAAGTGTGTTTTGGGAACTCTTGAAGCCTGTTGTTAAAAAAAATCCAAACAAACTTCAGTCTCATGAGTTGAGTGTCATCACCACTTGGCCATTTCATGCTTCCACTGGAACTGCGTCATGTTGCGTGAGCTGAAACACACTATAAACTCACGCATTAACAAGCTGGAGGGTTTAAATGAGATCTGTTTACAAGCGTCGTGATTTTTATACCCGTTAGCAAACTGGCTATTTTTAGGACACGTAGAAGCTTCAAAGTTCACCAGTGGGACGTTTACTGGACTGTTTTTATGTCATGGAATTAAATGTGTGGATCTTCTGAGCCCGTGCGAGACGCACAAAACACATTTTCGCTATCAAAGAAAGAAAAACCAAAATACTCCATGAATTTTTTTTCTTTTAAAAATTACTAGTCTTGTTTTTATGCGGTGATGTTTGTTTTTTAAATCGTTCGAATGGAACAAAACACGAGTTAATAATTTGAAGAAGTTGAGGTAATTGTGATTATACCTGTGGGTTTTTTTTAGAGGCCCAGCTTTGTGTTTTTACGCTGGTGAGAGCAGGTTATGTTGGAATTGTCTAAGCACAATGATTGAGATGGATATACCAGCTGATTACACCCATAATGTGTGTTGTATATATTGTATAGCGTGTTTTGACACTTTAAAAAATCCAAATTCAAAGTTCTGATTGGAAAAAGACAAACTCTTGTCAGCTCTACATTATTTAAGACTTTAAGAATTGTCATACTTCTCGTCTGGATCCTCATTAAGAAGCACCTTCCTCGTGGTTTCCATGTCAAATGCTGTGTGCAAAGCGCGTTTGGAGAGATGACAGAGATTATAATGAAGAGATTGATGAATGGTTGCTGAGCTATTCGACTTTGCCAACAGTGCTGGAAAAGCCACTTGTGCTCCTGCTGCCATGTTGGATGAACACTGACAAGGATACAATCCAGCCGGGACTCGCTGATGTTCTTGTCAAAGTTCTGCAGGGAAACTCTGGGTTCTTGAGGACATTACTTTGGCTCACACTTTCGAACGAAGCATGTAAACGAGGTTACGACCGCATTACGTCCCAGTTAACTGAGCAAAGGCAGGATACACCTGGACAGGTCAACACACACTCACCACTTCACCTCGCATGTATGTTTAAGGGGGAAAAACCCCAAACCAGGAATCCACATGTAAAATCCGCACAGACAGTATATGAACACGTTGTCGGCTCGCTATGAGGCCTCTTCAAAATTTGCTGTATACATTTTGTTGGCAACCTTCCACAATATGAGCCTGGTCATGATCACATGATAGCGATGCACCAACATCGAAAATGTGTTCAAAATAGAACAATGACATTGATTCAGTTCAAACTGATTTCATGAATATGGAACATCAACATGTGTGTTCCATGTTGCACCAAATAGCAGGAGCAGCTCCTCATATGTAAAACCTTTGTTACGTTTTGACCGTCCGCTTGCGCCACTAAAAACACAACTTTTTCAGAAACCCTCCGACTCGGTCTCCATGGAAACGGGGGAAAGGAAACTTTCTCTGAAACACGGCTGTTGTACATGTGCAACCCGATCATACTAAACAGCTCCTTTGCACATGTGCTAGTCGATGGACAAAGACAACAATGGCGGCTTCCAGAGTGTCACGACGCCCAGTTCATACTATCCTGGAACTCGAGGCTAGCTTGATAGCGACGAGGTAGCTAGCTTTGATGATGGCATCACCGACACTAACCCTAACCCTTACCCGAATCCCATACTCACAGAAAATGCATTTAAAAAAAAATCTTTTTTCTTATATTACACTATTTGCTTGCTGTTTTTCTCTGTCTGGATTGGAGCGTCTGGTAGGCCTGTATTGGCCTACGGGCCTTATGTTGGACTCTGCTGTTTTAGAAGACGAGAAAAGTCAAGCTTTGCCTGAATGTTGCAAGACATGTTTTTAAAAATGACCCTGAACAGGACTTGGAACAAAAAAAAAAAGAAAAAAGAAAAAGAGAAAAGTACTTGACTGCGTTGTGTTGCTGGTTCCCATGCGTACCGCTATCTTCCGTTACACCCCTAAAGCTAATCTTTAAACAAGAAAATAAACTATGAAACAGCAGTGAGCTATTCGTCATGCAGTATTCAGAGATTTGCAGGTTAAAGGAAAAGCCTTTGGCAAATATCTTCCCCTCTCTGTGTATCTTTAAAGTTTAAAGGCACAAAGAGTTATTCATGTCGGTCCTGCACTCTCTGCGCCAGGGAGCGGCTTTGTGCCGAGGCCGAATGCGACCGGCATCGTCATTAGAAAGCACTTTCCAGCACTCTCCCTCCTCATCCTCATCCTGAAGCTGAAGGCGACACTCCGGCTCCATCATTGAGATTCCTGCAGATGCTTCTCTCTCATGATGGTTCTCACCTCAGGAACCGGGGTGCTGCACACCGTGACAACAGAGGAAACCACTGAGGGCAAGGAGGAGAATGTCACCTTATTATAACCTGACTCCAGGGCTCCAGAGCTGCTGGTCACTTATGGGACTTAACACACACACACACACGCACGCACGCACGCACGCACGCACGCGCACACACACACACACACACACACACACACACACACACACACACACACACACACACACACACACACACACACACACACACACACACACACACACACACACACACACACACACACACACGCATGAAATGAATCTGATTGTGAGTGGAAATTCTGGACAAGTGAAATGAATAGATGAGCCACCCTTGAGCAAGGCAGTGAACTGCAGAGAGCTGCTCCGGGGCACGGAAGAGTCTGAGCGCTGTCACTGTATGTATGAATACAAAGCAAGAAGTGTGTGAAAAGAGAAGTATTCCCAAGAACAATGGCCACTTTTATAGTGATCTCCCAATGAAAGTGTTCTAATTCAAATGGTTGCATGTATATTGAGTGTATAGTGCCAAGTAGTAGAAAGAGCTTTGAAGAAACCTCAACATTCATATCTTTCAACTCCCAGTTGCGCCGTGTGAGGTTAGATCAGAGGTCTGCCGCCTTCAGGACCCAAAGAGACCATTTGAAAAATAACATTGTTCATAAGATTAGCTTCCGAATCACAGCTCATGCAGTCGTAAGGTTTCACTATATTAACAAAACAGTGTATTATCTTGCGCTGATTTTTATTAGTACAGCTTAATACATTTTTTTTTTTTTTACTTTGTGTGGTCCTGTGAAGCAGTTTTACCCCTTCTTATAGCAATTTCTAAGGCCGTGGTTACATGACACGCGTTCGGATGTGACTGAATGAATCATCGTGACTCATTCTGACGTCACTGATGATCCTCAAATATCCACGATGCGTTTGCTCCTCCAGTCAGCGCTTGAGTTTTGGGGTAAGTGTGTAACAACTGAATGATTTAATAATGACCAATAACGTTATAAAATTGAGCCATTCTGAATGCAAAAGCCGATAATGTCATAACTTGCCAAAGTGTTGCAGAGTTCGAACCATCAATGAATGAATATGGCGGCTTTCCCTTCCACTATAACTATTTATGATCAGCGAATCGCACCAAGCCTGCAAAATAAGCCATTTCCAATAAATGCAGCTCTATTCATGCATTATTACATTAAAGGTTGCAGTTATTATATTTTGAAAGGATTTTTTTTTTAATGTTTCTTCAGTCCTTTAATAACTTATGAGAAGATTGACTAGATGTCATTGTGATATTGGTTTGAATATATAATCACATTATTAGCTTTATTCATTAAAAAAAAGCTAAAATTATTACATCATCGATTATTTCAAAGTGTAAATGTGAAATCACAGTTTTAGCTCCTAGATCAGTTAATATCTTAATCCCCAGCCTTATTTGAAGCCGAATAATACTCGATGTTCCTGATGGTGATCATCTGCTCATAAAGGAACTTGTAGTTCTTCTCAATCCATGGCTCAGCCGACTGGAGCCCTCAGAAGAGATCGAAAGCTTCCCAGACAAGAACAGAGCGAGAGTCAACGTCCCTGGTGACAATACGAGAGGCGGACACGGTCTGAAGAGAAGCCGATATCGTCACATACGGTGCCAAGAAGGTGTTTTCTGAAAAAAAACAACATTCCCTGAACCCTGAACTGCTACCAGGTCTGTATAAACCAGAAGAAATCACGTTAGTGACTGCATATTCCTTCCTAGGCTATTCACCTCAAAATAGTTTTTTGATTCAGTCTGACACCTTTCTCACGTATACGGTTTAAAATCTCAACTCCTACTTATTCCACAGTGGATTTCAAAAAAAAATATTGCTCAAAGTATTCTGAAGAAACTGCAGTCTTTCACATGATTCAATTATGTCAGTTTAATAGAAACTTTGTGGATGAAAAAGCAATTTTTACAACACTGTTACTACACATACACACCACTACTAACAAACAGCAGCACCGACTCGTGGCCTGGCATGCTAACTTTATTGTTTTCAGCGTTTCCGCAGTGGAAATGGACATTTTCAAAATGTTTTCAAATGTTTTCTGAAATTAAAATGAAAAATGGCGCCTGGGATGCGGTGTGTGTATATGTATGTATTTTTTTATTTTTTTATTTTCTTATACTGTTTTCTAACGCTGCTTTTTCTTCACGTTTGCGTCTCCAAACTAATTGCATTTGGTATTAACGGCTCTTTTTCATCCTCAAAGCTGAAGCGCACGGTGATATCTTTAAAACATACTTCCCATTAAAGGTATGACTTCTGCACAGAGAACAGACAAATACACAAAAACAAGACTATTACCACTCATTTCCAAACCGCGGTTGCCTAAATCGATCTCACCAAAGTCGATGTGTTTACAAACAAGCCGAAATTTTGTAGCCATGTTTGCGCTGATCGATGTCATCTTGGGAAACCTGCGTGCAATGGTTTCTGGGATGTGAAAGATGGCGTTTCGGCAACATTATCGACATTTGACCAATTCAGCCTGAAATAAAAAAAGACTTTCTCAAAGAAAGGGTATTTAAGCCATAAGAATGGTCTTAACTGTTGTCAAAATGATCGCTCATCGTTTTTTCCAGCTGCAAATGGAGATCTCACGTGATTTTGGGCGACATTCAAATGCTGGAAATATGTGTTTGTATGAGTGTAATGATGAATTTCCTTCAGTTTACTGGTAAAGTAACTTTAAGCTGGAGGAGTGACTTTTCCTGATATAACCAACTGGTTACAAATCCTCATCAACATGACATTAGAGTGCGGGACCGGAGCGGCGTTTACTATTCAGTTGGTCTTTGAATCTTTTATAAGTCATGTGACCTTGTGGTCCATCTTCTCTCACCTCTCGCTGCTCTGCAGGGGACCCCCGAACTCTTTGATGGAGCGCAGAGCTGGAGTGGCTCACCTCATCTGCAGTCTGTCTTTGAGGACTGTCTGCCTCTGAAAAGAAATACAGAAAAAAAAAAAAAAAATCAATTTCCCATTGACCCCTGGCTCCCTCCCTCATTTTACCCACAGTGTTCTGCTGAGACGCTTCCACACGGCGTGCATGGCAAGAATGAAGCACAAGAACAAGAGTCGCTCTCTCTGCTGCTCTGCGCTATTGATGTTCAAAGTCAAAGAAAAACTCCAACAGTTCTCGTCTCGGTGGTCTGAAAAGCAATATTCATATAAATACCTCCACTTTTTGCACATACTCGAGAACATTTGTTTTTATTTAGTCACGTACAACATCACGACCCCATTTACACGGCATTTCCTGTCGCGTAAATGGGGTCGTGACCTTGTTGGTGCTCTGTCTCAATACAACTATTGTCCCAAACTTAATATAATTCCAAATTATTTGTTAACCGGTTTGTTCATCTGTTGTTGAAACCTTAAAACAATGTGTTGTCTACAAACTCTCTCAAAAGCTGGTATTTGCGGTATAACTGGGCCTGGAATGCCATAGACCGTCACCATTGCCAAACATTTACACCAAACAGACCAATCTTGATGTTTGCCATGAATCCTTTTACCCTTGAATGAATTCAGAGTGTTATTACAATACTACTACCGGTGCGATCATGTTTGGCATGGGTGGACCCGAAAGGAAATGGAGCTTTAATCCCCACATTGTTGGCGCCATGCTATGATCTAGGAGTGTAACGCCTCGCTGATTTGAATCGATGCCCTGGGCTTAATGTCTGAGATAAAGCCGTATTGATCCCGACTGCTTGAACGAAGCTAAAGCCGCAAACGAACCAGAGGTGAAGTATCGATGGCGGTTTCTCTAAATCAGTAACAGTTTGATTTGATTTGATCACTTGTTGTGTTTATTCACCTCACCTGAGCAACACAGTCAAGTTTGTGGAGTTTGTTGAGGCACTCCCCAACATGTATTTTTTCACATTTTTGGTGGATTTCGATTGCACATTGTGGTGTTGTACGGAAATGTATATTCATGGTATTGAATTGTGTCCTTGTTGAGACGTGTATTGAATCCGAGTCAGGAGGTGACACACCTCCCAGCAGCAGTATGTGTCCGGCCTCCTAAGAAGCGAAGCTCAAAGACCTCCATCTTTCCATCTCCCTGTGCTTACATAGATCTCTGTGTGCAATTAGTGAGCGAGATCTGTAATTACCGGAGGACAGCTGATGCACACAACATGAATGTTATTAGGCATCATGACTTGACCTTTTTCTGAGCAGCGAGGGAACATTAGTCGAGTCCTGATATGGCAGGAAGGACGTGGCAGAGACGCTTCCTTGTTGTTCCTGTTGAAAAAATGCCTACGATTATGGTGAAATAGTGAGGAAAGTTTTCAATTTTGAACAAACACTTTAAAATAGTGGCTAAAGTGAGAAATACTGTGGGGAAAAAAAACTAGTTTCCATTCAGATTTTGTGGGCAAACGTTATGAGACATTGCTGCTTTTGTATGCGTGTTTGTTCACAAGCAGCCCTGCCATTGATATTACTGGTGGGACTCCAATTAAAGGTGTGCAGACTGCCACCTGAAGTACCGACAAACGAGAGGAAATACAAATAGGCCACCTTGAGGTCTCGTCCCCAAAGCACGTTTTGATTGGTGTGAAAGCACATGTCCATACAGTGATTGCCATCTTTGTGCCCCGGGCTCAAATAAAAGAGAATAAAACAATAGCAAGATAAAGGTAAAGAGATTGTATATCTTGTCATGTCAACAGAAAATAGGTTTCATTGCGGTGAGCTGTGGCTCTGTTGTGTTTCATATCATTGTTGCATAGCGTATTGTGCCATGAGCCTTCACTGTGTCTATATATGAAGTCGTTAGTAGCTTTAAAGGCCCACACAGTCATTATGCTACATCACCCTGCACTTACTGTATAATCAGCTCCAGTAAACTACATTTCAGCTATTTAGAGCACTTAGTCATATTTCTGTGATTATATTAGTGAAAGTAAGTCAAAAGTAATGTAAAAGTAGTGTAACGTATAACAATTCAGATACAATCATATTGCAACTGAGTAGATCAGTAATATTATAACATCAAGAACCAGCTATATCCTCTTTATGTGCTATTTATGTGTTTCATATGGAAAGTCAGCTGAGTTCTTTGGGTTCAGGTGATGACCCAAGGACACATTTACTTTATTAATCCATTAGCAGGCAGGAAAATGGCGTGAACTGCCAATCTTGAAGTGAGGTGACGACGTACCATTGCTGAAATAGAGTACAGATAGCAAGTCCTTTGTTACTTCTATTTGCAGTAACATTCACACAACTTTTTCCTCGATTTTGATGTATTTCCTGGCCTGTGTGCATCACACAATTGCAGCAAATGCAAAGTTACAAAACCATCATTGTTTAGCGTTGTGTCAGCACATAAATCTTATTATTTCTTATTCTTCTTATTAGGGTTAACCCAATAAAGCAGCATTTATTTTCAAACGTGATGTGAACTGAAGAGTCTCTCTCTCTCTCTCTCTCTACATATGGAAACCTTTTCCATCGTCAAATGTAGGAGTCCATCTAATAATGAGACTCTAAAGTATAATAAAAATCCAAGCGCAATGAGCAGGCACAACCTTTTACTCGAAATTAATTTTCCTATCTCTGAGGCTCAAAGGAAGGAGAAAAGAGCCGAGACAAAATCCTCAAGAGTTGCCATCGTTTCCTCTCCAGATGAGAAGTACCATATTCAACAAAAGACCCTCTTCAAACCTTATTTTGTGGTGCATTTTAGCATCTGC
Organism: Blennius ocellaris; assembly: GCF_963422515.1. Classification (NCBI taxonomy): domain Eukaryota; kingdom Metazoa; phylum Chordata; class Actinopteri; order Blenniiformes; family Blenniidae; genus Blennius; species Blennius ocellaris. The sequence continues at coordinate 19,442,552 of NC_137664.1, read as the reverse complement.
TGCACCTCTCACCGGGACCGGCTTGCTCCTGACTCACCTGATGGATAATGTGCTTTAAACAGCCCATAATTAGATTGACATTTTGTGGTAATGGCCCAAACCTGTAATTGCTGATTGTAGTAGATTTGCCTATCAACGTTGAGATTTATTGTGGGAGTGCTGTCGGCCACTCCAGCCTTACATTAATCTGCTCTGAGCAGATTACCCATCAATGTCTTTTTAATTGGTTGTTGACAGCAGGTTTGGCAAATTTTTTTATGTTCTGCTTAAGTGAACGGGGTCACCGGTCAATGAGTCTGGACGCGATGTGAAAAGCCTTTCAGCACCCACCGCATCTGATCTGACACCAGCAGTCCTGACGAGCATGAACGAAGCCAAGAGGTAATCATCATTGCCTATTTTTTTTTTTTTTTTACCTCTAATAGCTCTCTCAGGTATTTTTTGATTTTTTTTTAGCACATCTGTCTTTGCACGCTGCCCTCCCTCTTTCTTTAATCAGCCTGTTTTTCTCCGTCTCACACCTTCACATCCTGTTGTCTCTCACCACCTCCCCTTGAAAACTGCCCTTTCCAGATTTAGTTTCATCACGTTGGGGATAAGGTTGCAAATCGAGAAAAAAAAACACACAAAAAACCCCCCCCAACATTGACTAGACAATCAATATGTAGCCACGTTAGCGAGTGGGATCACTGCTGGAGATGGAGCAACAAACAGGAAGTTGTGGCTTCTATGTGATAGCCTTTCATAAACCGAGGTCTCGCTATCCATCTTCCACTTTATCAAACTTCGGGTCGCACCAGGCTGGAGCTGATCCCAGATGACTGTGGGAGGAGGCAGGGTACACTCCGGACAGCTCGCCAATCCATCACACGGCAAACAGAGAGAGACAGACAATCACCATCAATCACATTCATACCTGCAGGCAATTTAAGGTCACCGATTAACCTCAAACTCATGTTTGACTGTTGTAGGAAACCAATGCCTGTACAAGGAGGACATGCAGCCCGAGCCTGGACATGAATCCAGGATATTTCTACTAACACTGCTCACAAGCTCATATTAGCATATCTATTGATCCGGAGCCCCCAGAGAAAAATCCTCAAGGATAAGCTCCTACATATGGACTCAAAACAGGGATATTTACACTGTGAGGTGAAGGTACCAACCACTAAATCACCGTGCAGCCTAATCAAATGGCTCAATAGTACACTGGTTGATTTATTTGTGACTGTGGTGTTTTTTTTCCATGGCCGAGTTGTTTTCTTCTAGTTGGTTGGGTTATTTTTAGGGATTCATTGAGACCATTACCAGTGTCAGGTCCGATATTGCATGAGGTACTTGTAGCTGCTTATGACAGCTTTCCGGTACAACCCAGTGACTGGCATGTGATATAATGTGACATCTGACATCACGTGGTGACACGTGACGTCATGCGTCAGCAATGTTGCCCGCAAGAAAGGACGAGCGATGTCAGTGGTTTGGAAATTCTTTAATATTAATGAGGAAAAACAAACGTAAAACAGAGATCTTTCTACTCTCAATATTTTGGCAGAACATCATGACAGAGATGTTTCGACCAGCAGAATAGCTTGATGTTGCTCATTGGTTTAACGGCTCAGTGGATCCAGGAGGACTTTAAACCTGTGCTACATGCTACATGCTAAAGAGTTTCAGGGCTCACGCAATAGCAATGCTGCATGCTACACATGATCAAAGTGTGACTGATAGACTCATTAACAGCAAGACTCAAGCCAGCCGACTGTAGAGGTGAGCTACAAGCTCGCTTCCTCCACGGTGTCGTCCATATTATCGGAGATGTGCAAAGCATTCTGGACGGTATCGAAGCCAGAATGTTTTTGCTGTTCACTTTTGAATTTAACAGCTTCTCCAATGAAGTGAATTAACTACGCAATCATCTGAATAACCTGTGTTTCCTAACATGCCACATGATCGAGTGGAGTGGATCAATCACATCTCTCGTGGTTTGCGTACTTCGCCCTGCGTTCTGTGTATCTGTGTATTTAGGAAACTTTGGAGGTGCATGTCAAGGGACGCATGGGTTCTGTGGAAGTAGTTTGTGGCAACAATTAGCCTTTGGGTATCCTTTGTGTATGGAGTATGTATTGGGCTGTAGAGCATCGTGCGTTGGACACATTCCTTCCAGTGGAGGTTCCAGCCCGCGAGGCAGAACCAGCGAAACTGGCCTCATACGAAATGAAAACCAAAGGACCAATGGACTCAAACGCCCATGTGAAAATGATTGCAGCAGTAGTTTTTCATCTTCATCTTCCTCTTGTACACACATTGAATGGAGATGTAATGACCAACTTCTGTGTTTGTGGCTTCCTGTTGGACTCTCTGTGGTGGCTTCATCCTGTCAGACTTCAACATGGCGAACCAAATTGGGCGACTCTCAGAAAGGATCAGTATATAAAAGTTTATTGCGGTTAGTGGTAAAAACGGGATCACAGGCAATGGCGCGAAAAGCGCTTGGCGAGACTGAAAAACGAGGGATGGAATGTGGCTAGACCGAACTTACTAGATAAAAGAGGGAATGAAGCCGCTGACGAGTCGAGCTGGAATACCAACAAACAACAGGGACCACACTGCTGGAATACACAGCGCAGGAGAGAGGAGCAAAACAACATCTGACAAAAAAAAAACAAGAAAAGGACGGAGAAAGATAAAACGGCAACATTAACTAAACCGAGAGACATGATAACTTATCGACTAAGTCTAAATATCAAGGGTTTTTCCAAGTGTCATTGGAATTCTGTTTGCGTTCTAGTAGAAAGGACATTATTGTACTCAACATTTTGTTTTCAAGTCTTCAACCGCATCTAATCAGGGATTATTACAACCAGTAATTTGACAGCAGCCTCATTTCAGTGACTGGAGTAGATGAGCACTTACATCAGGGATGCCAAACTCATTTTAGTTCAGGGCCCACATATGACCGAATTTCATTTTGAGCGTGCTGGACCAAATACTTAATAACCTTGATATTGAAGATTTTGCCACAGAACAAAGTGTGTAAACAAAACACAGTTGGCTGCTTGTCCTAGACAATTGCCAGCCTTGATAGCTCAAGACAGTCGGGTGGATGTTCTGTTGATTTGGGAAGTTTTTAACCATCTAAATTTCTCTGAGATCTCGCATCTAAAATTGTATTGATAACTATTCCAGGCAAGCATGCAAACGAGATGACTTTAGACCAGGGAGGGGAGTCCAACTCATTTTAGTTTAGGGGCCACATTTAGCTCAGTTTCATCAGGAGTGGGTCAGACCGGTGAAATAGTTTATTAATAACTGTTAAATTTAAACTTTTAAGTTTTTTTTTGTTGAGACAAAGTATACCTGACGGAAGTGTCTATTTTGTAAAACCAAACAATTACTACTGACAGTGACTACAATCTCAACATAAAGTCAATTTTAATGAAACCTTCTGGTCCAAAATATACTAAAATTAAAGAAAAAAACATCCAAAGCTGTTGCATTATGCACGTTTTTAAAACTCATTGTGAAAACGCACCGGCCATATGTTTGACATAACTGGTTACTTCAAGTGAAGGGTGTCAGATTATTTCAAACTGAGTTTTCAGCAGGCAGAGCTTTCTTTTACGTATGTAACAGAAAATAACAAACACAGCATGTTCCCTTTCAGCTTTAATTTAATGGCGAGCGAAAAAGGGAAGCCATTCAAAAGAAATACTGAATGAAAACTGTTTACTTCTTTACATCCAGAAACTTAACGGACAAGGAGGAGAAACTATAAAAATGACGAACCATGATGAGAAAACATAGAACTTTTCACAGCCTTTCCCCTGTAAATCTAAATCCCTGACAATCCATTTTATTTACAACAACTGAAGCTTGGGACTATTGGACATATTGCATGCATCAAGCATGACTATAGATAATGAAACCAAACGCACCACTACTTAGAAAACATTTGGACTGGATTGTCACATTTTTTATTGCACGCTATAAAACAAAAACCCTACATCTGGATTTCATGTGCCAACTATAGTCAGAGCGACCAATAAAAATCATGAATGAAGTAATGCATCCAATTTCAAGTGACTCCTGCTCAGACCAGGATGACCTCGCTCAGTTCGGTTCATAAAACCAATCGCCTGTACAACAACAAATCCTAATGTGAGATTACTGTACTCTATAGCAGAGTATAGCATTTGTGTTGTGTGGTGCTGGGGTGAGGGGGGAGAGGGGGGTGGGGGGGGTGGAGGTGTGAAGCTGTAGTGTCACTGAGGGACGTCTTTTATTCATGAGGTCTCATGCTGCCCGGCCGAGTGTAGAATAATGGGTCATTCCCACAGTACATGCTCTCAGAGGTGGGCTCACAGATCATTACTTCCACTTGAATGAACACAATGAATGAAAGAGCCGGAATGTGATCAACTATAAGAGCGGGGAAGAAAAAAAAAAAAAAACGGGAAGAAAATGCAAGGGCAAGTCTTGAAATGAATGTCAAATCCACGTGAATAGAAAACTGGCCATCATGAGTGCAGACCAGCAATGGCCCAATTTGATCATATCGTTTCCACCAAATACGTTCTCTGTGTATGCAAATTGTAGATACTAATTGAACATAAAATGCAAGCTAAATGACTGAAAATGAAGCTAATTAAATTAAATTTACTAAATCACTCAGTTATACAGTATGTAGCCTGTTTTGTAATTGATTTTTGGCTAAGCCCCCGCCGGGATTAAGTAAACCCAGTTGTTTATCCTTTCAATGTTACATGTGCCTCATGCACATCACCAAAATACAACAAAAGTGTCGGGTAGTTGAATGCGATTCGTTCTTTTGCATTCGGGGGCGGGGCTTAGCTAAAGGTCAATAATAAGGAATAATTGTTGTTTAGATTGGGTTCAAATATGGTTGAATGACAGAAGGTTGACTGGGGGCTGATAGCCAATTATGTCAATTATAAACATGCAAAGTCTAGAGTAGCTCAACTACTTCCATTTTTCTCAACAGTCTCATTCAAAGAAATGACATTTTGCTTCATCTCCTCTCTTAACATGTATTCGTGGCAAAACAACAGCTGGTAAATGGATGTGCCAAATGCAACAAAAACAAAAAGCAAAACATTTCCTGTGAATCTGGTGTGGCATTTTTTTTTTTTTTAACTATAAAACAGACTGGAGTGATCAGCATTCATGAGTTGTAAAATTAGAAACAAAGCTCTGGCAAAAGAATCAAAGCTTCAAGGGCAACAAACTGGAGAATGTCACTTCCCTGAAAACATCCATCAGCCATATGAAAGTAAGTCTGCAGTACGAAGACGTGGCAAATGGTCTTCCATTTTTTTTTCTTCAGTAAAAATACAAGTATTTGATACAAAAAAGACTGGTCTTATGTTGGGTTGAAATCAAAATGATCTGAAATGTGGTGAAATACAAATAGAAAGTGAATTTTTAAGTGGATGCACGTCCATACACTTTCTTCATGGATATTCCCAGATTTCACTGACACAAATCATGATTATACATGGGTTTATACTTTGATAATCCATAAGCTAAATCAGGTTCTAGAACAAACAGGCAAACAGGCAAACATTGTTATTGTCCAGCATGTACAGAAGAACTAGCAGCTATGGCTGTGGTGGACAGTAAGTTAAGTCAGAGTGTTTTCAGTGGCTTTGAGTACCATTGTGGTGTAAACAGACACTCAAAACAAAATCAGTCTTCCATTTTCACTCTAAAACGTTGTTGCCTCATTGTGGCTCCAGTTGTAAACTGGTGTGGTGCCATTATTGTGTTACTCCAATCGTATTGGCTTGTGCACCAGCCACTGTGGGAACTCACACATTTATGCTTAAAAGGATTCCGTAGTCCAGTGAGCTATACAACAACCATACAACAACATCAACAACCATAAACCTGAAGCCAAAAACCCACACGGACCAATCGCGTCATAGAAATGCAAAGCTCAGTGAGTGACGAGAGCAGTGACGTTTACATTGTGGTTATAGTCACAGAACGAGGCTTCAGTTGCTCTGGGAAACATTGTTGCATGAAAGCCGCAAAAGATTGTTCTCAATATTAATAGAACATTACACACTGAATAAAACTGGACGCAATGGCTTTTTAAAAGTTGCGAGTGAGGAAACTTCGGTCATAGCCACGTAATCATGTTCAGTCGTCATGGAAACATGACACTCCTCCAATTGGTGCCAACCAACGTTTGGACCAAACCGCTTTAAGTAAGTGTGAACATGGAACCAAATATCTGGCAGGAGTCAAGAGGCTGTAAGAGCCAGTCTTTCCTCTTTTAAGCACATTGAGCTTTGCTGGGTGTGTGTGTGTGTGTGTGTGTGTGTGTGTGTGTGTGTGTGTGTGTGTGTGTGTGTGTGTGTGTGCGTGTGTGAGGAGAGAGGAGAGAAAATTGCTCATGCTGAGAGTGACCAGGCCATTTCTCTCCATCCCTGGTTACGCCTCAATTGTGTACTTCACTCCCATAATGTACCGCGGGTCTGAAGACACACACCTCTCGGCTCAATGATGCTATACTTCTTCACCGGGTCACGGACAGAACATCTTGAAAGTCACACACGCCACACACACACACACACACACACACACACACACACACACACACACACACACACACACACACACACACACACACACACACACACACACACACACACACACACACACACAGAAACCCTGTCACCCTCCACGCTGTGCATCCTGCCGAGGCCTCCATCAGCCGTGACTGACGGGATGACAAGGGGACGCCGTCATGATTCATGCCTGGGCTGGTGGCCTCACAGCTGGGTACCCCCAGCAGCACACCTGGGTACCCTGGCTGCCAGCCACGCCAGCCACGACGAGCATCACTCACACGGATGCTGAGATTGAAAAGAAATTATGCGAGATGCAGGAGGGGGGCGGGTATTGAATATGGATGTGCGACAGTCAGACCTCAGGGGTCTGTAAGGTGAACCCCTTCGCATTAAGGGGCGATCTGCAGGCGGCACAGCAAAGACAGAAAAAGGCAATGAGTGGGAAGTTTGAGGAGAGAATTTGGTTTGGCTTTTTGGGGCAGATTGTCGGATTTGAGGATTGTTCAGTAAATCTAGTTTGTAAGCCTCAGTGATTACTCATGCTGACAAGTCTGCTGCAGAACTTTTCGGAAGTTGGATTTTGACCGCTTTGTGGGTGTTCATGTTTATCAGTGGTATTTTTTGACCTCTCTCAGAGTCAAACAAATAAATGTTCAAGGTTCTGGGAAGACTTTCAAAATATGTGATTTTCTTATCAGCAACATCCGGGAACTTGAGGAACTTTGCTCACAAAGCAGGATGCTTGTCTCACTCTGGTTGTAAACTGTGACTTCTAAATAGTGGGTTTCCTCTCCATGTACACACACACTTTCATATACTTTACAGGCCTTTACTGCTAATTATCTGCACCACCGGAGTCCTTCTTACCTTTGGGCAGCCCAACGGCAATCAGCTTTTCAATTACACTGTTGCAGGCCAACTTTTACTGTCATAATGAAATTAGAAAAGTTTTGGTAGAATCGAAAGGTACGCTACACCATCCTAAGTACGTAGAGTAAAGTGACCATCAAAACTGTTCTGATGGAGTCTGGTAATTCAATCCATCCATCTTCGACATGAGTGGTTCCCAATCGTTTTCCACTGGAAAGCAATGGGCACTTCCCCAGATGTGCATCAAGTTGAGACCCAAAGTTCATACAAAGTACTTTTCAAGGTTGGGCTTGCTCACACACACACTCAGACCAACTTTACCAAGCATGTCTTTCTATTGCACTGGAGATCACGCAAACTACACAAAGAAAGGTACCGTATTGCATCCAAACTTGTGTCCTCCTGTTGTGAATGATGAGTCAGGTATTTTTACTGCCTTGGAAATCTGAAGGTGCGAAAACCACTGGACACCTGATCTGTTGAATGTGCTTAGTAAGGCGGGGTGGCGGAGCTGCGGCTGTTGGCCCATAGTGGAAAAGAAACCAGGTCCGCGACTGCACACACGCTCATATACGGGACAGAGAGAGCGAGGGTGAGAGAGTGTTTTGCCGGCACGTTTCCTCTCGGTTTTGCTTTTGGGCTCCTGGTCAGTCAACATGGCAATCTGCTGTTTTACTGCGCAGAATTACTTCTTTAGTTTTGTTCAATTCTGCTTTAGAAAGTGTGCAAATTACTTTTGCTTTCTCCAACGAGCTGTCAGGCATCTTTCCAAAGTGAAACTTTCCATCTAAAATTCCCTTCCCAATCGTTAAGCTGCATCCAGGCTGGCTGTGACCAACGGTTAATGAGTGGAAAAACCTGGAATTAAACGAAACTGCATTAATTGCATTTGGGTTTTACGCTTTAAACTATTTGCGAACATAATTTCCGAAGCAAAAACTAAATTATTTGTTCTTAAGCGGATGGTGTAGTTGCAGTTTCATTGGATGGCCTACAGATATCCAATGACAGGACACCCAAAGAGGCCATGCGATGGACTCCGACTGGAGGAAAACCAAAAACCACCTGGTGAACTCCTGCGGTGGAGAAGCTGGAAGAGCTGGTCTATTGTGGGGCGAAGCTCAGGACAGGGATGGGTGGTGAAGAATTTATATCTATTAGCATAGAGAGTCTTTCAGCTTAAAGGTTCATTATATTTGATACCGCACTACAATCGCTCAAGCTAACAGCTAACTGCGCTAATTTTGCATGACTTCAGCGTTTCCACCATGTAGCATTCAAGCTACTTAGCTAATTCGCTGTCACAATGTCTTGCAATGCTTCCTATTATCATCATCCTGTGAACATTATGGGCCAATAAATTTGCAACTTGAGTTGCTTTTACCGTGCCGTTTACCGCATATTGGCAACAAGACGTTTGTGGTTAAGTGAAACCACTGAAGACTTGGAGTTCCGTATTGGGCGAGGGCTTCAGGAATCACCAAGTGGAGCGCTACAGCCTATTGAGTTTATTTAAAGGCTACACAGTTTGGAGAGGAGGAAACCAGATGTGGGAAATTAAACATTTCTTTCTGTATTTTGGGACTCATTCACGTAAAACTAAAGAAGATCAGCTCAGTCAAGGAAGCTAATTTCAGTATTGTACTTTGCCACACCTCACCATCCCCATTTCCTCATTCTGCCTCGATCATCTCTTTCACTGCCTTTCTGAGTCGTTTGGATTTAATTGTTCAGTTGGTTAAAATTGGGATTACATTACAGTCATTAGTGGCGGATTCTGGTCAGTCACAGTTTGCCCACTCTGGATTTAAGACTTTATCGATGTCTTGCATCTTAAAGAAATTCCCACCAGGCTCTTGAAGGGAATTGATCTTAAGGAAATGTAGTCGTCCCGTTGCAAAAAGTGATCCTGAAAGTGCGCCAGTCTTTGCAAAGTGCTAGTCTGTAACCACAAACCCCTGACACATTGCTTTCAGATGTGAGAAGGTGCCAGACTTTTAAAAAAGTAATTCATCCTCTTTTAAGGAATTACAAGCAGCCTTGAATGATTTTCCATGAAGCGTTGTCAAATTGCAGAGGCCTGTTCTTGATTTTCCTGCCTGACGAGATGATTCAGACTTCGAAACTTGCTTTAGTCAAGTTGGGGTCTCGGGGTCTGGAGCCTCTGCCAGCTGACACTGATGTGCACAAGACACGTTCAGACAACTGCTCTTATGTTGCCTACAAGCAACATAGAGTCACCAATATACTTTATCTAACATGCAAACGTCACATAGAAGCTTCCATGATCAGAGCCATCGTGACAAAAATATCCCAGTGTCTCACCTCATCATCGTTCTCATATGATCATAATTTAAATATGCATGTGGCTTTGTTTGTCTCCAACTTGCATGTCACTGAAAACTTTTTAGCAACACATACTTAAACTGCATCAATCACATCATTTCTATTTTAAACATTTGGAGTCCAAGTTTGAATTTTTTTCTATGATCACTTTCTGCGGAGCAGAAGTTATGAGGATTTAGGGCCACGTTACAACGTTACAAGTGAAAATGACCATTTTTGTTGCATTTTTCTTTTCAGAAACGTTTGACGTTTACCCGGAAACAGTGAAAACAATGTAGTTTCTATGTAGGGCCACTAGTTGGTGCTGTTTGTTTGTTTTTGTAATGCAACCACACACACGACAACCGAGCTACATTGCTGTCACTGTGACTCTCAGATACTACAAAAACTACAAAGTCCCGAGAGAATAAGCATTGGGAGCCATGACACTCTGGGCCGTCATGTCCACACGCAACAGTTTAGAAAAATGTTTTAGTTTTTTTAAAAAGCTATTAAAAATACCTCCCCAATAGATAATGGTAGATAGACTTCAAGCTCCAGTTTCCAATCACATCCTGTTTTGTCTCATTGCCGTCATCACATGCTGTCGGCGGCAGTAGGAAGCCAAAACTGAACAAACTAAATGATTGATTGATCTTGTCAAGTTGAGCACCTGTTGATCAAAATGCTCCGAATCAGCAGAAACGTGACGATCAAGCAGTTCATCTGCCAGTGGGCCGTCTCCTCCCCCTCTTCCTCGTCCTCCTCCTCCTCCTGCTGTTTGTACACATAATCCATATCTCAGCGCCGGCCAAGAAACCCACGGCTGTGATGCTCATTAATTTCTCGATGAGCTGAGACACGTTGGCAAATGTGGAACACGGTCACCTTGTTTACCGGGAGGAGACGTTGTCTTGGGGGCGTGAGACTTCGCCCATCAGTGTCCAGTCGTGGTGCGATGAGACACGAGCCCCTGACCCTTCCGACGGACACCCGGTCCGACAACCGGGCCTCAGATGCTGCTATTCTAATCGCCACGTCCACATGGCGGTTCACCTCCCCTCACCTCATCCAACACCGGAACACACACACACACACACACACACACACACACACACACACACACACACACACACACACACACACACACACACACACACACACACACACACACACACACACACACACACAAAATCCAGAACTTGTTGTGTCCCATCTGGGAGAGGAGCCACCCAGACACCCAGGCACAGCTCGCTGAAGCAGGGACCAAACCAACACCTGCTGCCTGGCTCAGAAAACCACAAACACATCGCTCAGTCTCAGAGACATCTTTTTTTTTTAAAGAGAATTTTCTCCCTTATGAACTGACCTTCACTCACTTATTTGTTCCCTTCATTTCGTCCTTCTTTTACTCTCCAACTTCTCCCTCGTTTCCCGTCTGTTTCCCTTCACCTGCCGTCATTCCACATCCATAAATCCTTTTACTGCTGAAATACAAGCAGAATTATTGCTCATATTCCTCCTTTTCACGGTATTTTCTATTATGCGGGGAGATTGTATATCATGTGAAATATGGCATTAAATCAGCTCCGAGGAGGATGGGTGTTGTGTTTTTGAAACTTTTGCTTGCATGTTGATGACTGCTAACCTGCTAACGGGATGGCAAAAATGAAGCTTAATTCATGATCTGATTTCTCCTGGCGTATTTCATATGGACTATTTTGTTTACGCTTTGTTCAATACTTGTTCAATTTGCAGAGAGTCGAAATTGCTCGTGTTTGTTTGAGCTCCAAGACAAGGTGATTACATAAGATTTGCAACACTCTGCTAAGTTTTTTTCTTGATTTTTTATTTTTTTTGTTAAAATAAAGGAGTGAAAAGTTTTTCCACAAACCAGCGCAATATCTCTCTTTAAATGATATTACGGCACAATCAGGACTCATAAGAGCAGAACTGAACTCTGCCCCAAGGTGCCAAGTTTGCTCATCAACACATAATGTAAGTTACCTTTTTTTGTTGTAATTCCATTTTTTGGAAAGAAAGAAATAATTAAAAGAAGAGAGGAGCACTACTTTTTTTTTTTTTTTTAATGTCGTTATAAAAACACAATACTACAATATTATCTGTACTCTATCTTACTTTATTTGAGAACTCAATATATAAATTGTAGCGCCGATCCATAAGTAATACAGGTTACAAGCCTGAAACATGCAAAGTCCTAATTATTTATAATTTCAAGAAGATTGTAACTACAAAAAACGAAAGAATAATTTTAGGATCATGTATAAGTTTCAGAAAACCTTAAGGTAATCTTCAAAGCCAAAAGAGACATTTTTATTTCCACTAAATAATATTCATCAAAACAGGTTTAACCTCCAAAATAAAGAAATGAAGATAACGCCGCTCATGAAGTTGTAAGGTTTTTCCATGTCTACACATCTGTGTTTTATCTTGCATTGACTTTCATTTGCACAATATAATTATAATTTTTTTGTCGCTGTGTGTAACAGTTTTACCCCATTTTACAATTTTATTTATAGGATTTGTAACTATTTCCACCACTTTGACTGTTTTTAGCTTTTCTGCACGTTTTTATTTTTCTTAACATTCGTTTTCGTGCTTTGACCTGTTCCAGGCCTTGTTGAAACATAATTTTATGTGAAGATGTGTTGTTTCTGTATTTTCATTTCACACAATGTTTTGAAAACAAAACAGAAATTGCAGAAATGCTGAAAATGATGTAGTTAAATTGATGCTCTTGAAATGAACCCACACATAAATGCGTGCAGAAAACAATACGACTAAGTATTGTTATCATGGCGACTGCCAACTATCAAACTACCAGGTCCCAGGAGAATATGGACTGGGAGTCATGACACCCTGGAGGAAATGTTCATCTATTTGAGCACGTGGAGAAGAACTACGACCATGGTGAGCATGTGAAGTAGCAGCGTTTCAGAAAAAATTTGTTTTTCTCCATTTCCACAGAGACGGATCATTTCCAAAAATGTTTGATTTCAATGGCTCTTATCACCCAAAACCCAACGTCTACCATTCTCGCTTGATATACGAATACATAATACATGTGTGGGGCAGGAAGGTCGATGAGGCTGATGGAAGACATGCTATCAAAGTGAAAATCCCCTGGTCCAAATTTAATGTCTCACTCACCTCATTACCTGTAGCATTCAAATCAATATCAAGCATTATCAGCTATATTTGTCTCTGATGTTCACACATAATTCTGTGACAAATAATTATTTACAACAATGCATCTACAATACAGACAAAGGATGTCTGAAGAACTACAACAGAGCGGTTCTGTGTTCTGCAGTGTTCAGCCTAAATCTTTAAAAATAATTTGAATAAATGAAGTGGTTACGTAGAGGAAGTCTAGTGTGGTTTTCACCCAGAGAAGCAACAGATCCTGCATCTGTCTTGCCTCCACTGAAAGGTCCTGTAAAGGCTGCAGAAGCATTAAATCTGGGAAATGGAAATTGCAATAGGTCTAGCCATTTTCTTAAAAGCATGAAAAGAGCAGAGTTGTTTACGTGGAAATGTTCCGATGACATCGACACACCCCATCAGAAGAGGGTCAGTAAAAGAAACATATATGCCAGCGGGTCTAACTGTAGTAAACACTTGAGCACTTTCATAAAAATGGTACTCTGGTAATGCAAAGGCCCCTTTTAGCCAGATAATACACCCGGTTGCTCTAAAATCCAAATCAGGCAAAATCCAGTTCTGGAGCAATTGAAGGTGTTTTACTGAGTTCAATCAAATAATGTTGTAGGAGTGTACGAGAGAAAGAAATGGCGGGCCTTTGAAAATTGAGGTATCACTATCATCAAACAGTAAGTGATGTATAAACTCTCATAAGGAGAAGAAGCTTTGGCGACTGACGTCAGCATGCTGCAAAAAAAAAGCTTCTTGTTCGGCAGAACATTTCATAGTCGAAGAAGAAGCTGTCAAACTCGCAAACCACGCCCCCTCACAACAGGCACACTTCTGTTTTAACTTTTCAACTCTACTTGTTTCAAATGTTTTATGAAATACATTTAGCTGAACAGTAATAAAAGAGAACGTCTTCTCCGAGCCACCACGCTGGTCCAGTTTTAACTGCAGGAGCTGACCGATCTGACTGATGCATTCAGGGGCATCACGTAAAATTTGTGCTCCATGCTCCGTGCTACATGCTAATGTGAGTGAGGCTACACACACACACACACACACACACACACACACACACACACACACACACACACACACACACACAAATATATATATAAAATCACAGAATTGAAGATCTTCAGGGGAAAATAAATATATTCCATCCATCCAATTAGAATGACACATGCAGACATGATGAGATGCATTCTGCACTCATGACTCGTTGGATTGATCTTTTCTGTTTCTGTCATTGTGCTCCTTGAGCCACCTGAGACCCCAAATCCTGCTTTTTATTCTCCAACTGAATAGACCCTGCTAACTATAAAGAAAAAAAAGGTGACTGGCGGAACAAGTGATATGAAAGCAAATGTATGCGCATGAAGCTGTACACATGTGGGAGGGGGTCTCTGAATGATGGGGGTCTGTCGAGGGTCTCAGAGGTCCATGTGGTGACTAGTTTAGCTGTAACTGGAACATTTGAATTGTAGATGGAGCTGGCACAGCGGGCCGTGCTGACATCACATCTGCCACCCCTTCCTCTGCTCATTTTTAGCTCATTACAGCCCTGAAGATTTTCCGGCCACAGCAACAGTCACAGTCAGCCGTGCAAAGAAAAGGCTGAAGAGGTCCTGCTGGGCAACAATTGTGGTGGGAATCACATCACACTGCTGGAGGGGCTGAAGAAGTCAAGACAACATTAACACGAGCGATAAACCTGTAAGAGGAAATAGCGGCTGTGACATCAACTACAGAAAGTCATCACAGGTATGAGGGCCTGTGTTGGCCCCCCGCTGTGCCACCTGACATGTTCCATTCATGTTAACGGCGTCACTCTGACTAATGCATGCAGGTCCACAGCGGTTGTTTACGGTAATCAGCCTGTTAACATGCTGACATTCAGCAGTATTTACATCGACACACTCGGATTAGGTGTTGTCACGTGAAACGTTGTCATGTAAACCAAAGACATTGCCTGATCTACTCAAGGTTTATACTTATCAAAAAAGACACTAAATAGGTGTTTTCTGGGTTGGTTTTTTTGACACATTTTCATTTATAATTTCACACTTGGAAATTAGCAGGATGCATTTAAACGACAAAACTGTTTTGGAGCCAAACATGTACTTAACATATTTCACTGTACATGAAACACTTCATAGTTTTTTGTGACACATGAAGGACTTGGTTTGAAACGTTTCAAGTTAAAACGTATTATTTCTGTTATTTAGTTTTAGAAAATGATGTAGTTCTCATGTTGGGCCATGAGTTGTTGCTGTTGTTTGTTTTTGATAATAAAACCACTCACACATTGAACAATATGTTGTAAACATTAAGAATGGGGGGGTACACGGACATTTGTATGGACAGGGAACAAAGTTTGATTACTATTACGGTGACTCAAATATAATACTGTCCATCCACTCGCACATGTGCAGAGGAACTATTTACTACGGCTGAGGTGGTGAGCAGTTTTTGGAAAGTTGCATTTTCAGTGACCCTGAGCACCGTCGTCCTGCAAACAGACACCCGACACACGAAGAAAGTTTTCAGTTTGGTGTTGTCATGCAAATTTGGCCTAATTCATTCAACATCCAATGTGATTTACTGGCTCTGTGACACTTGTGATGTTTATCATCACTTCTGTCTCCAAACAGTTGGTAAATTGAAGGTGGCAGTCAGCTCACCGTTACCAGAGAGGCTGCTGGGTTTTTTTCAGGAATGGCTCCCCAGGACTCTTGTTTTTGGACTTTATCAGAAGATATTTTCTGTGTTGCGCCTCAGACTTCAGATTCATATAAGGTATATTTCCTGTAACACTTAATAATTTCCTCCACCAACACGCAAAGAAACAACCTTGAGTAAATGGGGCCTAATGCATGGATGTACAAACTGCTGTTTGCACGCAAATGGTATTATTAGTCAATATCCAGTGTGTTTGCCTGAAGTGCAACTGAGCTTCCTGCAGGATCTTAGTGAATCAGGCCCATAATGTGGAGGGAGGAGCCACCAAAGTCACCCAAGACGCTTTGTGATGACAGTCATTAACCTTACAGCCTGAGTGGGAGTGGAGAGTTATAGAGATTTACGGTTGCCCCAGAAGTTGTGATTCTGAGCTGACTTTGGAGTTGTGAAACTCTTTGTGGAGGAGTAATAAAAGGCTTGCCCCGCTGAGGTTGGAATTTTGCATTCGGGACTCGGGACATGGCAACATGGCTGCACGCACCGTGAAGTCAGCATAATGTCGGCATACACAGCTTTTTGCTGTTGTTTATATTGAACTGTTTATTCGAACTATTTCTCAATAGATGATGAAAGTACTGACATTGTTGACTCAAGTTTAAGTACAGACATGTAAAGTAAGGAAGTAAGTTCTACATGAGCCTTTTCTGTACAAGAGACTTTATCGGACCTGTCGGGGAAAGATTGTTCCAACTGTGTGACAAGTATGAAGTGAAAAAAAAACCCGGGGGAGACAAGCTAGTTACTGAAAGGAAAAACACTGAAAACACACGATGTGAAGATCCTGCAAAAGACAAGTAAAAAGACTCCTGCAAATTAAAAGCCAATACATGTACACACGTTGGAACAAAACAGATCCGCAAAGAGCCGGGGCACCAACATCAAAGTCTCCGGCTTCGCTAAAAATATCTGTTTCTTTCCTCAGGAAGCAGAGATATTACATATCTATGGGCAACATACTAATTAATGAACCAAATATATGAAGTAAAAGGGGGGGGGGGGGTATTTGCTGGTGTGCCTACAAGGCATGCAAATCACAGTTTGTCCCATCCACGGTAGGAATCCAACCTTCCTTAATGCCTCCAGGGTTCAACACTCCAAAGAATCGTCAAACAGGAGACAACTGTTTGGGTAAAGTGTGGCTTCAAAGAGAGTGGGAGGAAGAATGAAAACCCAACACAGTCACAAAACTCCGAAAAATGCATAATTTTGGCGTTTTGGTTTCCATAAAAGTTTCCCATTTACACACAATGTTGAAAACAATGTTGGTTTACCGTATAAATGTCGGACTTCTTAGTAACAGTTGAAGAGAAGCGGACAACAGGACGGCAGGTGCACAAAGCCACAGGGTCCAAAGTGAAATCACACCATGGCAAAGTAATTAAAGTCAGCGGAGCAAGGTTACTGTCATTAGCGACAAGTTACATCTAATTTATTAGCTCCAGGAAACGCTGCAAGCAGAGTCTAATAGAGTTAATAAAAAACTTCCCTCTCCCATCCTTTGTCTGACACAACCTTAATTGAGACGGGATTAATTATTATGACACGTGACTTCGCAACAACAAAGGTGCAACATGTCCATTAAAGGTTCCTGTAAAGTTCCTTATGTCACATATACAAAGCGTATATGTGGCTTTACAGATCCGTTACATAGGAGTCGTCAACTTGGCAACTTTTTGCTTGATCCTCTGTTGTTTGTCACATTTGGCCTGTTCTATGAGTCTGCATGTAGAAAAGTGGGTGTGGGTTTTTTTTTTTGTGTTCCGGAAAAATCAGTTTGTTTTTAACTGAACCTCCACAATAGGAGACGGGTAATGTTGCTGTTGTTTGGATGTTTGGAATCACTGCACTAAGATTTGTGTGTGGGGGGGAATAAAGGGCAGTAACACACGACACACAGCATATTGAATCTCTTCTGTTGCTCTTGACTTTGTCACAGATCGTGTATTGAAAATCGTACAATGTGGGGAACGGGGCTTGAGGCCACTCGTTGTCTTATTATTATTATTATTATTAGTAGTAGTAAACCACCTTCAAAATGTATGCAAACAACAGTGAAAATGCATAATTTAGGACTTTCTTTTCAGAAAACTTTTGCATTCACACATATGGCAGAAATGCTGAAAACAATGTAGTTTCCACGTTTGGCCACTTGTGAGTTCTGTTGATTGTTTTTGTAATGAATATACATAATGAGTTTACATTAAATCAGAACATTTAGGGTAAGTAGTTACATCAAAGACCTGATGTATTATATTTGACAGAAAATAAAGAAACACTGGGTAAAACAATGTCATATACAGATTTTTTTTCCAGATTAAATAAATGTAAAACCACGATGCATTTAAAATAATTCCTAAGTCATGTTTTCTTTGTGTCATTGTAATGACATGTTAATCCTACAGAGGGCGCAGGTGCCGGAGAATTTAATGGAAACTCCTCGATGTGACCGTGTGCTGAAAACCATTTAACGGAACGCTGCTCAGAAATCTGTTGCTCCACACCCCCGACTGCGACGACATGCTAGCCGCAACACGTCTCTGCAGCAATAACTCATCGGGGCTGTCGGCTAATTTTTGCTTTGGCGCTTTAAGCAATCTAAATATATCGTGTTTATTCAATAGAATTGAAATGCAGTCGGCTGGTAAAAGCTGTTGGCACCAGGCAGGCCATTGTGTCATATGTCATGCCTGTGTGTTGGACAAGGGGCTCATATGGGTTGAATGGAGTTAATAGGGTATATGGCTTTTGAAGAGACATTACTGTCGGTTAGATGCACTGCAAAAGAACCAGTCATTATTGAACAACAGGGCTAATGGAACCTTAAGGGCCTCTATTGATCAATGAGCTGACACTCTTTTAGACTAATGTGATCAATAATTCAGCCATTGCCTGAAAAAAAAAAAAAATTGTAATAGTGCCAGCGGTGTGGCACTTACTCTTCTGACTGCTTTCGAGAGAAATGTGAGACGTACACTTTCCTACAAAACATTTCCATTTGTGAGCCTGCAGTGGATGCTGCATGCTAGGTAAGATGCTATTAATACCTTGTATTCATGGGAGGGAGGGAGAGAGAGAGAGAGAGAGAAAGCACTTTTCCATGAAAGAAGGGTCCTTCGTCTCCGAGGGGGAATCAGCAAGCTGCTTTGGTGGAATGGCTGGGATGATGGGAGGAGGTACGGCAAGAGGAATTTGGAGAGGTGGTGGAGAATGTTAAAGAAAGGAGGGCATACAAGGAGAGATCAGAGTGGAGGGCCAAGAGCCAGGGTGAGAATGGTCTCAAAGAAATAAAATAAATAAAAGTCAAGGTGCTAAAAGCAGCTTCACGAGGTGACAAGGTGGAGAGAATCAAAGTTAAAGAAAAGGATTGGAGGTTATGTACCTGAAGCTTCACCTTGAAAACACGATAGAGTCAAATATGATACAGTGAAGAGGAATTAAGGGAAAGCAGCAGGTTTGAAACGGTGGTCCTGCTCCCCGTCCTCAGTTAATACAATACAGTTTCGCCAAACAATTGGAATGCAAGGTTTACAAGGTTTGTCCCCAGAGAGAAATAACTAAATTACCAGATGTCTAAACTGCATTTAATTTTGAATTTGATTGCTAAAACATATCATAAAATGTAAAAAGTTAAGTATTGCATTCAGTATAACTTTAATATTTCTTGGTCAGGGGTGAGAAGGTGTGCAATAGATTTATACAAGAGGGAACAGTTTATTCATTTCAATCTTTAAATGTTCTTGCATGACCATTTTCCCATCATCATAAATCAGCTCCATCTCATATTTCTGCACATTCTGGGTGATTCGTTTGGAGCGGTTTAGCTTGATGTGTTGAAATATCCTGACATATCAGCAGTGTCAATCATTCACAGCTACGAGTTTCATCAAAAGTGTTCCGCACGGCTTTGTCTGGGGCCTCATTGGCACGACAGCGTTTCACGTGACAACACCTGGGAGGGCGCTGTTGCTTGATTTTGAAATGAAACCACACAGACGTGTGCAGAGAACAATACTTGAGGAAAATGGAGAGCATCCGACATCCGCATGGGCTGATGACGCATCGGATGCAATCAGGGGTGAGTCGTACAGTGCATCCGCACACTGGTGTCGTCTAAACAAACCCTCAGTAAGTGAAGTGAAGTAAGTTTTGCAGTTGCACTCGTTTTCGTTGTCGTGTAAACGGGGCCTAAGTTCCTCTTTTGTTCATATTCCAGTCTTTTTGTACCGTCCAAAGATGTGCTAAGAGTTTTAACTTTTTCTTATTAGACAACAAGTTTTCTATCCATTTGCACACATTTCGTTCTTTTGGTTGTTTGTTCCATTTCTTAACATCAACATAGACATGTCTGAGTCATCATGAGTCCAATTTGATTCTGCAACAATACTTGTGTCTGAGGACTGACCTCCGTAAGTATTTTCTGATCTGATCTGTGAGTAATGTATTTAGTTTTTTTGGCAGGCAATTGCAAAAATGGAAAATATATATATATATATATTTTTTTTTTTTTTTTTGAGAAAACAATAAAAAAAGAAATGAGAAAAGCTTTTACTTGGAAAAAGAAGGAGAATAAAGAAAATTGAGGAAAAAATGGGGGAAGTGGAAAGTAAATTATAGTTAAACAATTATTACAAAAAAGGAAAATTAAAATAAAAAAGGAGAAAAAGGCAGGAAAAGGTAAGGAAAAAGTAAATCATTTTGGAATTGGAAAACAAGAAAAACAAGGAAAAAAGGGGAAAAAAAGGAGAATAATAAAAGGCGACATCCTTGTCACACCAAGACAAGTTTTAAGACTTTCAGGGGCAAAGATCAAGTCAAGAGCTTGACAACGTGGTTTTGAGACCCAGACCGGACTCTCATACTACAACATTATTTATTTTTCTGATCTATCCACATTAAAAGCCTGGCAATCCTTTTGTTTGTCATATCTGATGTGATCCGGGAGCTTTTCCTGTTTCTGCAAAAGCAACAGGACAGGAGAAGAGCTTCCTGGCTGTTCTGCCACGTGGACAGTTTCTATCAGATGTAGAAGAGTAACTGGCGGCCGGTGTTCCTACAACATGTGGTTCTGGTTGTGGACCTTCACATGTCCTGACGTCGTGGCTCACGTCAAGCAGCTCTTTCACTCCTGGCTATGAGGAGATTGGAATGGGATCATATCCGGGCGTGTATTAAAAAAAAAATAATAGTCACATTCATCTTGCCTTGTTTTTAACTGTCTGAGGGAAAATAGGAAGTAAGTCGTCATCAATCAGGCCGCCTGTATCTCCCTCCGTTTGTCTGTCACTTCCTCCTGCTGCAGCAGTTTTTACTGCGCCGCCACACATCAGACCGTCTTTCTCTCTTTGCTGCATTCCACACTCACACATCACCCAGTGGTCTTCACATTTCTCTCAAAAAGCCCATTATAGGGCCCAGAAATGTCAATATATAATTTGCGCGTGGATGAAACAAGCGATATACATCATCTGGAGTTACATTGATTTAATCAGTTGCCTTTGAATCAAACTGTGCTCACTTTGTCCTTTTGACTGTCCAGCTGGTCCATAACAGACACCACCAGCGTCAGCACAGATCCTCCACACCTAGTCATTATCTGGGCAGACACCATGTGAGGATGACTCTCCACTTGCTCTTTTTCTCCTCCATCTTGCTCACACTCCTTCTGTTTCTCTCCATATCCTCGCTTTTCTGTTCAGCGAAACACCCTGAGCTTTTCTTTCAGTCTCACTTTACATATTTGGGCCAAAACTTATTAAACGTAGCACCGTCAGCCCAGTGACACTGAGATCCTGCACGAAGCGTGTTAAATGACATGCTCTCACTGGTACGTACTGTTAAAAAGGACGCAATGGGTGACATCGCGCACAAACACATTCAAATGAGGGTTTTGTGTGCGTTGGAGCCTGTTCACATGACATTTCAGTTGAAAACACATCATTTTTGCATTTTGTATGTTGGACAACTTAAGCACACGTTTTGAAAATTGAAAACAATGTAGAGAACAAACCCTTCGATCAGGCTGTGGTGTGCCAGATGGGGAAGGAGGATAAAACAACCCTTTAGTCCATAAACAACCTCCTACTCCTGTTGAAAGTATTTAAAAAGAATCTAAGTGAATCTGAGCCGTCACCTCGCACAACTGATGTAAACAGACAAACTAATATAGTAAAATAAGTTGTCACCCAGATCAGAGGGATACCAGGGGCCACAGTTGCACTTTTAAAATAAAAACCTCGAACCAGCACATGTGAACAAATGCTTTCTCGTGCTTGTGGATAACAAATAATATGCATTATTGGTATTCTTATTTCTTTTTAATCTATTCATAATTTAATCAAAACTGCCCAATCCATATTGGATCAATCACACATTCATTTATTTACAGATCAATTTACTTGAATGTATAATATGTATAACAGTGCTATTAAGGCAAATATAGGAACATTTAAAATAATAGGGAAACATCACCATTCGTATTAACCTATTGTTCTACAATTCTTCTTTGTAAATAGTGTTTTGTTGTGCTTTCATTGTGAAGCCATTGCCATCCATCTACAGATCAGGGGTGTCAAACATAAGGCTCGTGGGCCAAAACCGGCCCAAAAGAGGTTCCAATCCAGCCCGCCAAACCAAGCAAAGTGTAAACATTACAAAGAAAATGTACATTTTTCAAACAAATTTCTTCTGAGTAGCGACACAACAGAACATTGAGACTGGAGCTGATGTATCAGTGAAAGACGACAAACTGCAGCCGCCGCACAGTGGTGTTGTCAGGGTGAGCTTATAAAAATATTGAAAAGTAATTGTTCAAAGGTTTTTTATTGTCACTGTTACGAAAACAATGAAATTCAGTTTGCCGTGCTCCGTATTAGCAGCATTAAAAGATGAATTATTTTAAGCAACATTAAATACAGATTGAAAAATATGTGCAAGTGAGGTGAGAGTCGAAGAAGCCTAATTACGCTTCTGTAACCTCCAAGTATTTTGGACATTTCACCATATGGTGGTGTTGTCATTTTCAGTAGCAATTGTTTTCAAAAAAAATATCAACATTTCCATCACGGGTACTCTGGACACAACAGATTAAAACCTCAACTTTAAAGATTAATATAGCAGTATATTACTGGTCCGGTCTATTTCAGATGAAACTGTTCTTTTCGTAGACGCTGAATTAAAAATGTGTTTGAAATGTATACGATCGATTCCATTTGATCTCCATATCCACTGGAAGGAAAACAACTCACGATCCAATAAAAAGGTCCAAACAAAGAGCAGCAGGATGTCCTCTGCACCTGCTGAAATATCTGTAAGGTGACACAAATGCTTTCATTTTGCAGAGATAGCCACTCTCACATGGGTTCGGGGCTTGTCGGGGCTTTTAAAGTGGATGGATGATCTTGTAAAGGACAACAGAAAGTGTCAAGTACATTTTCATTGGATTTGTGGGCATTTTCACCAGCCGACCGACTCACCTGATACAGTCTCCCCACTGTTCATCTCCATGCTGGTAACTTTTCTATTTCCAGACTTAATTAGAGTAATGTGTTAGAATTACCTTATTTTTTTTCCCTGCAGCCAAACACATTGAATTAACAAATCAAAAAACCAAGAATAATGTGCGGCAAGGTGAACAAACAGAGAAACTTGAAAATCAACTTGAAAATCAAGAGCAATAAGTCTGTAGGTGCCCCATCAAGTCTTATAATTAAAAAGCTTGAAACACTTGAAAGATGTGATTAAACTGTGCTCTGCTGCAGTGGCGTTATCAGGCCCTTGGCAGGTGCCTCTTTTTCTGTATTGTATGTGTGTTTGAATGAATCTGTGCATGTACCGTGATTAAGATTGACTTGTTCTGAGTACATTCTGTGCTGTAATTCTCTTTGTTGTGAATGTGTGTGATTCCGGAGCTTTTGGTCATTTTCTTTAATTAGACACCGGAACTGCTAATTAAGTCAATTGGGTTTCTTCTGGGCGTGGTACCTTTGTGAAAGAGAACTGTTTGCTCAGCCTGACTTTTGGCGTTGCTTGTTTTTTGTTGGTTGAGACTCCTTTAGTTTGAACTGTTGGCTTCTATTTACTGTCCCCCTGTTTTTAACAAGTCGCAACAAGTGAGGATAATGAAATCAAATATTAGATGCTTAGTTTTGGGGAATATTTCAGGTTTGTACAGCACAAGACATCAGTACAACTTTGGTTTGCCTTGAAATGTACACAATGTTAATACAAACTTGAGTTCACGCCCATAGATTTTCTTCCACTCACAAAACTATGAACAGCAACAAACAAGCAGTTTGAAACTGTAAGCTTCCAAATACTTTCACGGTATATTGTGATTTTAAATTGTGTGCATTTAAACCAAATCACTTAAAGGGGGTCATATTATCTTTTTTGCCGTTTTTTCCTTGATTTTCATCCATTTGAATATTGGATCATAGGAGCTGCATTCAGAATCTGCTGTGTCACTGTGAGCTGGACTGGCTCTGCCCACACATGTCCAACTTGGGAAGAGGAGGAAGTACTTCCTCTTGTGGTGCCATGTGCCAGAGCAGAGCTGCCTTATTGTGGGAGGAGTCAAAGGGAGGCGCCTACCTTGATAATGGATTGTTTGAACCTTGCCGATGACACGATATAGGCTTTGATTTCTGATTCAGTCGTTGAAGAACACACTTTTTAAAAATGTAAACAATTTATATTACTTTTGGAAACAATTAGAAAGTGAATTTTGTATAACCTTATGTATAACCCCCGTGTATGACCTCTTTAATCAGCAAGAAAAAAAGTGATAAATTACATAAAATTGTACTTGTGTGGTAGCCTGTCTAAGACTCCATGTATGGTGTAATAGAAGGATGTGGAGCAACCTCAAGTTCCTGGGCTTCCAAACGACTCGTACAACTGCCCAGGAGAAATGCTAAATTGTCTCACCAGGATTAAAAAAAAAAAAATACAAAATTCAACATGTTTGTTTTCCTTAAGATTAACACGATACATCACACGGATGTGTTCCTCTATCAGTATATCAAAAATAAAGTCGCCTCTTGTGTTACTTTTTTTGAGCTTTCTCGCTTTTTCACTAATTCATCTTTCTCCCCCTCCTCTCGTTTCCGCTCTTTTTCACGCTTTTGCTTGCCACCGCAAACAAAATGACACAGAGAAAAGCACTCAGGAGGGTGTTTGTTCACACACAGATGAGCAGGCAGGCAAACCGGCAACGTCCTCGGCACTTCCTGTACCTATTTCAGAGCAAACAACAAATAAAAAGCTCTCCGAGCCTCGGCGCAGGTTTGATCAAGGCTGCTTTTGACATTATCGCCCCCGTGGGTGCGATTACTATTCTCAGCTCCACATACAGCCTCTTCAGACGGCACGCTCGCCTG
The DNA here is from genome assembly GCF_963422515.1 of Blennius ocellaris. Taxonomy (NCBI): domain Eukaryota; kingdom Metazoa; phylum Chordata; class Actinopteri; order Blenniiformes; family Blenniidae; genus Blennius; species Blennius ocellaris. The sequence goes on along the minus strand of NC_137664.1, from coordinate 19,417,471 downwards.
GAAGAATTAGCAACCTGCAATAACAGAGTGCCAGGCTAAAAGCTACGGTCTGCTACTCCGCCTCAACGCTCCGGCTCGCTTATAAATCTCCCAATAAAACATCTGGGCTTTCTATAAAACGTGAGGAGGGTCGAGCATGTGCGGCGTACCTGACACCTGATAGTCCCGCTGTGACGCCGAGCCTCCGGCGCACCCCGAAACGGCCCCGTGCTTCTCCACCGACTCCGCCAATGCCCGCAAAGTTTACAGGGGGAGTGTGCCTTTTGTCTCGTCACACGTTTGCCTTCTCGTCTTTACTGCAAATATATTAAGAAAACTTAAACCGTAACAAGCCCCTGATCAATTATGAAGCGTAACGCGATACGTGCACGCTTTCAGGTCGTCTGAACCAGCAAACCGGTCGTTTCTCTTTAAAACAAAAAGTCTGTCAGGGGTGAACGGCTTAAGTGTTTCCCCTTGTGTTAAGTACGGGATTATAAAAAAAGATGACTGACATATTAGCTGGTGACAGGATTGGTGTCGGGGTGCCGGTCCACTTCACCCAGCCAGATCCGGCTTTACGAGACTCCGGGACCCTGCAAACGTCCAACACGTCACACTAATGGCTTCATGTGCTTTAGCGTGCGCCAACAGCATTTCATTGCACGGAATGCTGTCGGCAGGATCTAACCGGTTGATGCCCCCGGAGGAAAGATAAGAGGTGATTTTCCGGCCCCGTAGGATTAAAAGCAACGGACGGGATCCAGCTGCGTGGTTTCATACAAACCCATTGCAGATAATAACGGATCATTAATGAAGTTTTCTTTCACCGCGAGCCCAGACGGTTATTCCGTGGAGAAGTGGAGGTTGACAGGTGCGAGTCCAGGCCTCGGCTGTTTCACCCCCCCCCCCCCCCCCCCCCGAAACTAAAAGCTCAACCTCAAGCGTCCATTGGGAATGTTTCTCCTGGCTGCCATTTCAGCCCGGCCTCTCTGTTGAAATGTGATTATGTAAACTATGCGGCGCTCACAAGGGGAATCTACACAGAAACATATTAGTTATGCTGTATGTCATGTGAAATGCCTCAAATAAACGAAGAGATAGAATCGTCTCCAAGAAAAACTCTTTCTTCTCGCTACAACCTCTCAGGAAATACACACTTATTCATGTTTAATAAAGTTTATACACATTGTCGGCTGCCAGTACATCTAGATTGTCATGAGCTCGTTGTGTGGTAATTTATTATGATGTGAACCTCAACCCGAGTCGAATGTCTGCCTTTTCATTCGCTCGGTTTAAATGTTGGCACCCTTTTCCCTGCAGTCATCCGCTGCTCCGCTACTTCCCTTCTCTTCCTGTCCAAGGACATTTGAAGTTTTGTTAACGGTGGGCAAGGTTAGCAGTGTCCCTCCGCACCCCTGATTTATGTGGTACCAGGTATTTGTTGTATAAATATTAAAACATGGCGGCTCCATTGGCTGCCAGCAATAACAGGCTGACTGGTTTCCTGTGTGGAGTTAGATTGCCTCGCCTCGCGGGGGCTTCGGGGACGGCAGGGCCGGCGGAGTCATGATGCGGGAGGGGGAAACGCAAAAAACGAAAGGCAAAGTGGGGGGGAAAAAAACAAAAAAAACCAACACCCAGCAAGACATAAAGACAGGATGGGCTCAAAAGGTGAAAGTGTTTTTCCCTCTGAAACAAAGACAAAAGGCGACCACAGGGTCAAGAACGCAATTGTCATCAGTGGAGACGACGGCGGCTGAAACGTTGCTGCCGGGCGTCTCGGCGGTTTGAAAGAGCGCCCTATGGCTTCACAATCACACCGTTGTCTCCGTGTCCTTGAGCTGCACACTTAGTCTAACTGGTTCCTGCGGTTTGTGCAATAACAGGAGCCTTATGGGCCCAACCAGAGAATAAGAAGGTAGCAAGTGAGTCGCTCACACTTTTACCCACCGAATGAATCAAGGACCACATAAACACAATTCAACATGATTATTTTGTTGCCATTTTTACAGGTAAACCGACAGTTTAGACAGATAGCAGTTCTTGTGTGGGGTTTCTTGGGAGTGAAGTAAAAAAAACAACAACAAAAAAACTGACAACACAACTTTAAATAATAGAATCAAGAGAAGACACTCTATAAGAATGATATAAGAAATAAATACAAAAGAAAAAGTAGACCAGAGGCTGCAGCTGAGGTACAAACACAATACAACATAAAATGGGCCTGACTAATAAAAAAGACAGCGTATTAGCCTCTGTTTGTACGGCAATGTTTGTGAAAATGCATCCTTTTGTCATTTTGTTTCAAGACATTCTTGTATTCAAACAATGCAAAACAAAATGTTGTGTAAATGGTGTCTAAATCCATAAAACACCACAATTCCAAATATTTTCCTTTGTTTCAGTCCTATGATTAATATGTAGAGTACATGCAAGTTAATTCGTTTGAAAAATGGTAATAATTCATCAATAAGCCATTTTTAACTATTTGTCCTCACACAACTTCTGATGAAATGTCAAAATATGTTAAAAATCAGAAGTATTCACTGTGATTGTGCTGCTTCAGGCTGGCATGTTGTTGTCTTGTCTGTTTAAGAAACTCTTACGTAGACCTCTTAAAGTCCTCCTCAATACTTTTAGCGGTTTTCCACGTTAGGAGCTCTCTTCGGCCGTGAGATGCTTCCTTATCTTAGTGAGGAAACATTCTAAGAAAAATCTTAAATTCCGAGGAATTCCAAAATTTTAGTGACGTCACTCGGAGCTCCTCCTAGCCTGAGGAATACGGGCACTGGTCTTTATGACTGCTTATCTTTCTAAATGTGTGCTGGACACAGTAAGTATGCCAGTATTTGGACTTACTTCTATTTAAAAGTAAAAACTTAAAGTTGTATTTCTAATTTCAACACTTCACAGTGAACCTGTTGACTCAACTCGACTCTGGGGTTTTGATCTGCGATGCCTTGTGCTTGTAACCCCCTGCAAGAGACGTCGCGGTGAGAAGCTTTTATTGAGTTTGAAGCATATTTTGTTTATTTCCATTGAGTGTGTTTTGTACCTGCAGGCTGCAGCCGTCATGGAGGTAGCATTAGCCCAGCGGGGGGAAAACACAGACCCCTCCACCAGTTCAGTGGAGTCACTATGTTGGCACAGTGGGTGAGTCAAACACAATGGGTGGTTTTTGTAGCAAAACAATGCAACAAAATTCAACCACATACAGAGTTGACCCGTCAAACGCGCAGTAGCACAATTCCTGGTTGATTACTTTGTGATGATGTAAGTCTGGCGTTCACCTGGTGATTATTAAAACCGAGGTTCAAATTATAACCCTTCAGTTGTAAACTCTTGCCTGGTGGTTCTATAAACAGTTTCGTAGCCACATCATTAGTTCCCCGGAGTCTCACAGGAATATTTCCCACCCATTGTGATACCTTGTTTTTGACATGGTTAATGATTGTTGGTGGCCAGTCGGTCCAGACAGAAACCTCTCAGCAGCTTTTTATCCCTCTCTCGACCAGGACGCCTCTATTTATTTCGATTTTATGACTCTGGCATCATCAAAAAAAAATGCATAAATGAGTCACTGCTTCTTCCCTTTTCTTTCCCTAAGATGGATTTAATGTCCAATATCCAGCAGTCCTGCTGTATTACTGTGTGTTTTTGATGGTACAGAAAGGCTGCTGGTGAATTGTGAATTCGACAGTTGAATGAGATTTTCAACTGAAAACACAAAACCGTTGTGACTGTTGTTTTGGGTGTGGGTTTGCATAGCAACAGTGCCTGGAGCCACTGGAAACACAACTTCTTGAAAAACACTCCTGCAGCAACGGTGGAAAAACAACAGGTCTGTGGCGGTGCTCATTTAAGAACTGGCCCTGAACTAGCTACTGGTTCTTTTTGTACAGGTACAGGTACAGGTGGAAGTGAAAACCATCACCAATGAAAAGAATCTATTAGCTTAAAAGAAAAAAGTCAACTTTTTAAAAAAAAAACAAGAAAGTATATTAGATGTATCAGCAAAAATGTCAAGGAGAAAAGGAAATATATTACTGTTAAGAAGGTCACAATGTTGTATTTAGTAGTCCAGAATGCATTAGAATGCATCATTTATGGTTTCTCTCTATTGATTTTTTTTTTTAAATAGCGACATAGCCCCACTATATATATATATATATATATATATATATATATATATATATATATATATATATATATATATATATATATATATATATATACCATATCTTCCTGATTCGCCACATTCCTGACAGATTGATGAGAGAAAGTGAGAATGTGCAATGGTACACGGCAGGACGCAACGCTGAGGAACAATGTTGGTGACCGTGCGTAATGATGATCCGCCACGTTTCGCGCTATTGCTTGTATCACATGATAACTGGTTGCGACTGCCCATGACGCCCTGAATCATATAATTCAGGTTAAAATCAGTGACGCGCGGCCAGGAATTGAGATTCGTGCCATTGCTGACTTGTTGTTGTGTAAAAGCACCTTTAGAGAGAGGTTTTTTCTTTCTTTCCTTTGTATATAGTCATGTAAATCATCTCCATTCATCTGCATCCAAACTCTCTGAGATTACCTCCTAACTCTTTCCAGCTTCGTGTAACTCATTGATTCTTCACGGTGTCTTCTGTGATTCCAGGCATCTTTATCTTGGTCTTTCATAGACTGGACTCCAAGCTCTCGAACTTCTGACTCTACTTAGCTTTGGTCGGCGACATCAGCCTTGGGGTTTCACAGACGTTTTCCAACGCTGCGAACAATTAAGTGACTCAATATGGACGAAACAATGGTCGGTGTGTTTTCACCCAGGAGACAAGAACATTCAAAATAACTTCTTGTCTGCGTATTACTACGTCTCATCGCTCAACTTTTTTAAATCAACTTCTCCATTTATCTTGATCTTGGAAAAGGAAATTGAGTTGTTTTGTAAAAGAACCAATAAAGCTTCAGGTATGAACATTTACTATACCCTTACTGCTACTTACAAACCAGAACAAATATACCCTCAGTATCTACATTTGTATTTTCTCACTGTTGCGGATGCTGCCCTGAGCAGGTTCCTCTTGTCTGTTGCCACCTGTGTGAAAAATTAGACCTGCAATTAACAATTATTTTGCTAATTAATTATCATTCATTGTTCTTTTGATTGATTTTTTTTTTTAAACAAACATTTTTGTTGAGCTTTTATTTACCCAGGAATATAATTTGATGAAGCAAAAGAAAAACAAACAAACATAATACTTAAATCATTTCTGTAAAGCAGCTCAAAACGAACACAAGGTTAACTATTGCTTAATGAACAATAACTGGACACAAATATAAACCGCTGTCTGAACAAATCGCTCTGTTCTCTTTAGTAAAGTCAGTATAGTAGGATTTTGCCGTGTTGTTTACATCGTCTCTATGTCCAGATATAGTTCTCATTACGACATCGTCTTCATTTCCGCTGAGACGAAGAACGTCTCCTCAATCCAACTCTTATTCAGATCTAGAAGTTTGTGCAGCTGTGGCTCTTTAGCGCAAAAGCAATATAGTTTACCCAAAGTATCCCTTCAGAGTGTGTGTTTTAACAGTCTGTGTTTCAAAAAATGAAAAGAAGCTCTGATAATAAAGCAAAAATGCAGGATCAGATTCTCTTTGTTCCCCCCCGAGCGAACTCGATAGCGCAATGATCAGAATCACTTCAGCCACCAAGAACGGTGTCGGGGGTTGGTATTGGCAGGTACTTGAAAGCTGATCCGGCTTCAGCGCTCGCCACGACGAAGCTGAAGGTAGAAGGACAACAGGATCATCTCATGCTGCAAAGTGATCTCTTTCTAAACTGTGGACTTTTGGTCTAAATATACACGTTTTAACGGCGTCTGTGTTTGTGTAGCTGTGGACGAACCGGCGGTGTTCGACCGTGACGCCAGTTCAAAGAAGATGCTGATTTTAAAGAGCCATGTATTTTTTTTTTCCCCCGACTGACCACAAACCTGCAGCACTGTAATGTCTAATGTATTAGCGGACGTCTGCTTGACAAAGAGCGACATGAGCATTCATTTGTTGTTTCTGGGGAGCTGACAAATGTAAATCCGATATCGATCCTCCCCTCCCTTCAGCTCCGGTTTTGATCTGGTGATTTCTCTCCTTTGTGTTTTGAGCTGTCAGTTCCTCAGCTGAGATTTAGGCACGCCTGTCAACGTGTGCGGCCCACCCACGCCACCCGTCTGTGCGTGGATCTGCGGAGACGTGTCTGTGCAGGAGAATAATAGCCACATATTTTGTTTTTAAAAGCACCGGTCTGACAGTTTATTAAGTGTACTTCCTTGTTACAAAGAAGACTGTCTGTCACGACCAGAATATCACAAATAATAGGATCAGAGAGTACAATGTCAATAAAAATGATGCATTGGAAAAATGTCTGGCCAATTCAATTGTGATTTTAAACAGATCTTTTTGCCTTTTTTTAATGGAAAACTTTAGCACAGACACAACCAAAACGAATGTACGAAGTTAGCAATAAAAGAAACAACACAGGCCTGGTTTACATTTTCAAGTGAAACAAGAAAACTATCCGTTACATTTTTGGCGTTAAAACGCGGCTCTAAGCCAATGAAAATGTAACTTCTTGAAAACAGCTCCACCTCCCCCTGACAGGACTAAAGTTTCACTCTCGAAGCTGAAACTCTGCACACGGCGCTGCTGTTCTAATGCACTCCAGTATTAGAAGAGGTTCAATCAGTAAAATTGACTGCAGCAGCCATTTAAAACCAATGTGCCATTAAAGCAGCCACAATGACAGCGACAACCATAATGGCCGTCTGCCTCACTCGGCCTCGGCGGCAGTTGGTGGTGAAGACGGGTCGACTTCTCTCTTTTAGTCATCCCTCTAAATGAAACGATGCCGAGGAGACACCCGCGGTGTCTGCGGTCGCCACCGGCGGCTGGACCGCGGGGCACGTGCAGCGTGAGCTCTTGCAAAAACTTTTTTACGAGTTCACGTGAAAGTAAGTCCAAGGAGCTTTTGGAGGTTCCTGCGCGGGGCAGGTCGTCAGTGAAAACAGCTGCCGGCAGCTGGAAAGCGGCTTGATGACAGCGCTGAGGCCGAAGCGTAAACACGTCTCCGGAGCTAAATCCAGCGGCGCAGAACACAGAGCCGGGACGCTCCGCCAAGGTGCGCTGGTTTCATCCATTGTAAATATTAAAGTATTACATGGTGGAGCCTTAAATAAATAATGAGCAGCTGAAAACATTACCGAAGCTGAAATGTGAGGTTGTTTGCCGGCGCGTAGGTTCACGGGGGTGAGGGCGGGGGGATTATTGGGTGGAAAGCAGTGGGTGGCTGCGGACCCACCTTGGTTTACATGCAAGCTCGCCCGAGGACGCTCCTGGGCAAACAGGCATGTGAGCAGCATTGGAGCAGACTTAACAAAGCAAGAACTAAATCCCTGAACATCTGCACTTGGGTGTGGGGGGGCTGGAGGAGCAACAGCAGGATTATCAATGAGAAAAATATGCTGACAACCATGAGGTGGAGGTCATTTATTACACATGTGCATGCTGCACACCCGGGGAACATGTATGCAAACAGCTTCTCCTTCAGCTGGGGGGGCGTATAGCTTCCTGCTCATTAGTCTCACATGGATTGTGTATATTTCTAAACACACACACACACACACACACACACACACACACACACACACACACACACACACACACACACACACACACACACACACACACACACACACACACACAGCTCCTCCAGTCACACAGCAGTGACGGTGCTTATTCCAGGGTAACGGCACACATACGGAGCACAAACTGCACACATGATACCGAAAATATGTTAAAGATTGGATTTACAAAACGAGCACTAAGAGCGACTGGAGCACAGTAATCGTGAGCACACACACACACACACACACACACACACACACACACACACACACACACACACACACACACACACACACACACACACACACACACACACACACACACACACACAGTGTCAGTTACACTGATGGTCTGTTGACATTTGTGGCGGTTCAGCTCCTACACACTGCTGTTTCTGGTTTTGAGCGCGCCGCACGGTTCATTGCCTTCACTTTTCGCGCCTTTAAATAGCTTCAGGCATATTGATTAAAGCATGTGAGTATATGGTGGACGTGTGTACAGTCTGGCTTTATTGTGTATTGGTGGAAAAAAAATACATTGAGCCTGGTTTTTTTGGGGGTAACATACTTGTATATTATTAGTTATTGATTTCAGTAAATGGAGTGTCATTTGGTGAACCATGCCAAACTCAAACTATTCATCAGTGTGCCCCCCCAAAAAAACAAGCAAAGAGAAAGATTGATTGCTGATTGATACAAAAAATCTGGAAATTTAAAAAAATTGTTACAACCTCATATAGAGTATATATATACAGTTTTTTTTTTTTTTTTTTTAAATGAAACCACACATGCATGCAGAAAACAATATACTGTAAACATTGAAAATGGGAGTACACAGACATTCGTATGGACATACGACAAATTGGTATTACTATTCCTGGTGATTTTCATCTATAGAACTACCCAGGACTCCCAGGAGAAAAAGGCTGCCATTGATGTTATTGTCCATCTTGTCACTCAGGTGAAGAAGGACTTTTTTCTCTGGCCATGGTGCGCATATGCAGTGGCAGCGTTTCAGAAAAGTTGCATTTTCAGCCGTTTCCACCGGGATGGAGCCCGAGTGCTTTCAAAAAGTTGTGTTTTCAACAAACACCCAAACTACAACAAAAGTTTTATATTAATGGCAAGACTTCAATCCTGATAATTAAAGCACAAGTAAGTATAATACATATGTATTATTGGATTTGCTGTTGAAGTAAAGGATATTACCTCAAATCTAAATAAATCCTTCAAAACCCATTTAAGTAACAACAGTCACAGACTACATGAGAAGACTTCTCAGAGCAAATAACGTCTTAACCTTTGAAAACAAAGCTCATAGAGACACCAATTTTCAGTTGTCTGCTTTAGTGTGTGGAACTGGTCTGAATAAAGGTTGGTTCTAATTCTGTGCAACAGTGGAATAAACTCAAGATGTGCTGATGGTCAGAAATGTGACGAAAAGGTTGCGGCTCAGTGGGCTCAAGGTTCCAGCGTGGAAATGTGGTTTATGTCGGTCAGATGAGGTTGCGTGGCTGCGACCAGTGTTGAAACGGGTTGAACGAACCACCCAGACACAGAACAGAGGGCAGTATTATGTTACCTGCTTGAAGAAATGCCATTTGCATCAATCTATCAATGTACGTTTATAACCACGTCGAATTTTTTTCCAATGTCCTGTCATTTCAATCGTATTCAGTCAGTTTTGTGACTGCTTCACTCTTTATTGACCGGCCTCTTTTATGTGTCCACTGTTCAGTTTATCATGACCTTGGTGGTGGACACAACGTGCCAGACTGTCTCTTTTTGATTAATCGCAGACGGATCGATACGGGCTGATTGGCTGTCTGTGTTTGTTTTCCATGTGCCAGTGTATCTCCAGCTCAGCCCTGGTCTCTGTTCTCTGTGCACGGCCATGACTTCATATCCCTGCACATCAGCTGATTTATAGTCCGAGGAAATTAAATTATCTGTCAATGCCATTGTTCCACTTAGAGGAGAGTTTGAGCTGAAACTACACTGAACGGTCCGTAAAGACGGATGGCTTTGCGGCTGTGTTTTGTGCCCACATTAAGTCCCAAAGCCTTTGTTCTAATTGTGAAAGAATTCCGGAGCTCATGTGCACTGCTGCTTTTCTTTACACGGGTATTTCCCAGCACCACAGCTGTGATCCGTCATATGATGTTTTTCCTCATTTTAAAGACCACACTGACATTATTTTGCATAATAGTTGGAAATACAAGGGAGGGAAAAATGAGCAAAGATGTTTTTTATTGTACTGCCAGTGGATGCAGGGTAATTTAAATCATTATAACACAATGGTGGGTAAATGAAGGCACTCACTGGTCTCAGATGGAAATAATTTAGTTATTTGGCTCTGTTTCCCTTATGTCTTATTTCCCATTTTTATGGTTTGAGATTTTTATGTTTAGCTTTTTTTTTATTGTCATGCAATTATCATTAAGTAAGACCAATTTAACTCTTCAAAGCATGGCTGTTTTTGCTCCCTCTGTACAACTTATAGATTTCACTATTAACACTAAAACACTAATTGTTTCTTTCGGAGGATTCATAGCCTGCAGGACAGTCTCCTGACCTTTACAAAAACACATTTCAAGAAACGTTAAAATGCTGTTTGAAATGTAAATAGAAGTATTCCAAGAGCAAAATAAAACAAGTGACTAATTCCTCGTGTCCTGTGGTCTGTGTGACAGTAGGGCCAGATCAACGGCAAGGTGAAGGACTTGTAAGAATTTCGTGGGGGGGTGCCCATTTGATCAATTTGATGGCACCTCTCAGAAAGGTTGGGACAAAGGCAACAAAAGCCTGGCGAAATATGCAATTTTGCTAAAACAGAAGTATTTTCAAACTGTGTTGGAGACAGTATGCAGCTGGACACTGCATGAAAGTCATTTCTTCCAGGTACCCATTCACATAATCTAAAAAGTACAACAACAGATGAACAAGTCAGTTAAGATAAGATGAGACAGGCGGGCGCCGTGGGCGGAGTCATTGGAGCGTTTCCCGCTATGCACGAGTAATCATGATATGGTGCAGAGCGAACATGCATTAGATATCAGATCAAATAATCAATTAAATAGTATATATATTTTTTTATATATTTATTAATAATATCACAAAATGTGGATTGTGACAATCATTTCTTAGTTGTCTGGTGTTTCGGTGACACTGGTGTCCCTGTTAACCGGTGGCAGGGACGGGATTCAGCGGCTGATGTTAAAATAAGACCCCCCCCCCCCAAAAAAAAATGTACGATACTTTAAACTTTAATAGAAATGTGGTTAAACGACATTTGCCAGGACAGCTACAGATTGTGGTCGGGTTTATAACATCTGCTGTGAAAAGTGGAGGCTCGAGGAAGCTTGTCACCAGTTAACAGGGGGACCAGTTAATCCAAAACACTGCTCGCACATCCTCAGTGCTCCACAGGGTTTATTTCATGCGTTTGTGAGTGTTTTTGTTGTGATCAGGTTTAAAAAACAAATGGCGGAGTGAATGAGTACCTGGTCGGAGGGACTAAAATGTAATGGAAAAGCGTCGTTAGCAACATCTGTGTTGTGACAATGTGCCAATCAGCCAATCAGTTCTGCACAAACCGGAACAGAGTAGCTGCACAGCGACAGTCCAGGTTGCTAAATCCGAAATCTGTGGCCCCTGAAGGCTTCTGACACTTTATTCTGAATCATGAGCACATTGTGGCTTCAATTGACACATATTTAAATTTGTTTCTCACACTTCACTGTCCAGGATACACGGTGACCAGTGATGATCATCGCCACATGCCTGTGGTTGTTGTTGTAAGGTGGTTGTTCTGCTGGGTGGTGCAGTGGTTAGTTGTGAGACTCATGCATCACAGTTCTTCCTTTGCAGCATGCATTCTGTGTACATTCTGGTCACTTAAACACAAAACATGCTATTTTAGCCTCTGTTTTTTAACTGTAACTTGTGAACTACAATGACATGTTGCTCAGTTTTACATCTTACAATAGATCACTGTAACATAGAAGTGGGTTTTTTTTTTAGACCGACTCTAAAAAGTCACGAAAAAAAAAAAAAGAAAAGTGAATCGAGCTTTAATGTCAGAAAGCATGTTGTCACACGAGTTCTGGGAAAATTCCCAACATGAATGAAAAATATAGGATAGAAGAAAATAACTCAACATTTTAAATGTAAATAAGAAGTACAAATGAGCTATATTTCAAAAAGTAGGTCTTGAAACATTCTTTAGTGACAATCCAGTGTTGAGATACTGCAACACTGTGTGAGTGCCAGTAAAGGGTTAAAACCAGGTTGTTAGGTTCATTGGTGAGTATAACCTGAGTGCTTGCTTCTGTTGCACTTTGGGGTTCTGTTTATACATGACAACAGTGCCTGGAGCCACTGGTAATGGAACCTTTTGAAAACGGCTGTCAAGGTGGACCTTTTTGAAAGTGCTCCGATTCTGTCTCCGTGGAAACGGGATGGGGTGGGGGGAATCCAACTTTTTCAGAAACGCTACTATACTGTCACACGTGCACCATGATGGTGGTAAATAGTTCTTCTGCACACGTGTAATGAGACGGACAGTTAGAACAACGTTTGTCATGACTTCCACTGCATCAGCCGGAAAAAACAATTAAACTTCCTCATTGGTCCACATGAATGTCAGATACTCACCACTGTTAATGTAGCATATTGTTCTCTGCACACGACTTTGTATAAGCAGACTTCGTTTGGAAAACGTTGGTGTGGAAACGCGTAACGTCTCCAAAATGACAAAAACAATGTGTTTTCACTTGACATGGTACGTAAACGGGGTCTAAGAAATCAAGTAGAAGACAGTTGGTTGTCTTTCTTACATGTGCAGACGGAGCATGCTTGGTTTTTGGTGGATCTTCTGCAGAATGGACAAAATAAAGCTCGAGTTAGCTGCTGATAGCCATTGATCCAGCCGTGCTTCTTGCAGCCATGGCTGCTGCAGCTGAACTGAACATTTTTTTTTTTTTTCCAGCTTTGTCAATTCTTCTGGCTTTCTGTCTGGGGAATTTTCTCTGGAAAAAGACTTGAGCTTTTATATTTTTCAGCATCAAGGTGCAGCTGTGGTAATATGAGAGGTTGTTACATTTGGCCTTGACTATTGTGGAACGGAGAGTTCATGATTTTGTATTCGACATGTCTGTCCTCCTCGTCTGCTTTTAACTTATTAGTTTTAAAAGGGCTTCAGTCTCCCTTTATTTACAGCCTCGTGTCCAGCCTCCATTATCTTTCTACTATTTGAAAAGCTGCTTCTGAATGAATCCAGTCTTAAATGACATTTTGTGGAACATCAGTATAGTTCGTCATGTATTTCGTCATTGCATCCCACCGGAAAGAACCAGGTTCTAGTTCGGAGCCAGGGCCGGACCTAGCATCAGTTCTTCGTCGCGTCTTCAGGTGGGGGCGGAGTTACCGCCGGAGTTGTCGCTACTTACAAGGTGGAAGAGACGCGAACCGGCTTTCTGAAAACTCCAGCGAACACGGAGCCCCGGAGTGGTTATAAAGACAAAAATAAAACCGATGAATACAGTCCAGCTTCTCGTTCTTGTATTAGCGCTGTCAGTGGCAAATTTGTGAGATCTGTGACGGATCACGTTTTGGAGTGACGCAATGACGTGGCTCTCACTTGGCTCCGTTTACGGTTGAAAAACAACCGGTCCTTTGGCGGAGCTCATTTAAGAACCGGTCCTGAACCAGAACCTGGTTCTTCCTGGTGGAAAAGCCCTATTAAAGAAGTGAAGGCATTTTCATTTCAGAAGGGTTTTGTGTTTACTTCGCAACGTTTTCAAAACAACGTTAATTTACCACATTAGTTTCCGAAGATGTCAGTTAACGAAACATAAACATCGTTTCATGGCTACAAATCCCAGTTTGTTTGTAAACATACTGACTTTGATGTGATTGATTTGGAGAACTGTGGTTTGGAAATTTGTGGAATTGAGTGGTAATGATCCTTTTTTTTTTTTTGGTGTATTGCTTTATTCTCTACGCAGAAGTGATACCTTTTATTGGAAGTATTTTTTTTAAAAGATTTTTTTCTAGTCTTTACTTGTATTTCTCGCTTAAATAGAAATAGTGAGCAGAGTGGCTGATCAAGAGGTCTGGAAAATAATTTATTTCGTGAGTGGTCAACCCATAAATATTCACATCAGGCTCCATGACAATCCAATTATTGATTACTAGCTACCCTTTTAAAAAGCGGTTTTACGGACAAAAAAACTCGTCTTGTGGGAAGCTACAACAGTAACCCACAGTGACTTGGACAAGTAACTTTCATCTGATTACTGGTTTGGAAATAGTGGCGCGTGATATTACTGGTTACTGAAAAAAGTGGTCATATGAGAGCAAAGCGTTGCTCATTAGCGTGTTACCAGCATCACTGGCCAAGAGCCATAAAATGTTTCATAATCTTCCAGTTGAGGCAGGTGGATATTATTAGAAAGAAAAAAAAAATCAATTAATGCCAATAGTAGTGTGTTAATAGGAAAAGAGGCAGGGTGGTAAGGTCGCTGATTCTCTGTGTGAAATTCAGAAATTCCTCGACACTCCTGTTAGCAATGTAAATGTTTGCAGTGAGCCCTTCACCCTTCACAGTTAATTTGTTCATCATCGCCTTCATCCTGTCATCACGTGTTGAACTGCCGCTGGCATTTTCATTAGCTGGAAGGCGTCTTATCCTTTTATCTTCCTCAACCTGAGAGCGGTTTGATACCAGAGCCTTGGCAGAGAGAGAGTGAACGCCCACGATAAGCGAAACGTCCCATGCATTGGCACGGAGGAGCGGGAACTTTATTTAGTCGCAACGTTTAACGATTTCACCACTTGCGTCTGCAAAAGTCATTAGCGGCGTTATTGGCCCGCTGTGGAGGGGCGTTAGCAGGCTGCGGCTAATATCGCTCGTGAGTATGCAAAACCATGCTGCCTATCCGTCTTTGAACAGTGTGTTGTCTCTCCTCGCGCCACCAGCTGAGACGCACATCAGCATCAATTCCCAGTCTGATGAGATCTCACTCCGTGCGTGTGTGTGTGTGTGTGTGTGTGTGTGTGTGTCTTTGTTTATCATTAGGCCTTGGTAGACTACTCAATACGTTTGCTCCAGTTTGACATGTTGACATCTTTGTTGATGGGGCCCTGGGGTGATCATGTGCTGCCGTTTTAGTATTTTCAAGCATTTGTCATTTGACTAGCCCCCCCCACCCCCCACCCCCACTACACCTCCACCCCCACCTTCGCTTTCCTATTTAGTCTTTGCCTCGACTTTATCCTTCATGCTGACTTTAATCCAAAAAGCTCTGGGTTCGATTGACAGGTAAGAAAACCTTGTTTGGATATTAAACTGATGTTTCTCCTTGCATAACTGCTGATGAATCCAACTTTTTCGTCTTATTTTCCATACGTTTGCTGGATAATTTTAGGGCTTGTTTACTCGACAACAAGTAAACAACGCACAACTTTTGTTGCATTTTGGGTGTCTGGTTACATGACAATGGTGCTCAAAGCCACTGAAAACACAATTATTTGAAAATGCTGCATCTGTGTAGCGATGTTGGAGACACTGCTACTGTGTGTTGGGATTAGTGGACCAGATTGGAACCCCTTGCTGGCCGCTTTATGTTTGACGCCCCTGGTTGAGACCCTCTCAAAAACAATACAAAAATTCTAAATATTCATAGTTGGCATATTAAAAAAAAAAAAAAAAGATATCCATGTCACTTACCTTACTTTTCCCCAATAGCCCATAGGTGGCAGTGTTCTAATCTCTCTGCAGTCACAAAATGTGAAATGAGTCCAGTGGTGACGCCCTTTGATAAAAATTAAATGCTGTAAATTTTTGACATTTCAAGATTTAACAGGATTTAATTTTTATTGCATAAAAAGCTACTTTAAAAATTTGTAAAATATGGATGTTTGTTGTGCGGCATAACATTAATGACTGCTCTGGCCACTAGAGGCCGCTACAGAAATGAAATCCTTTTTTCAGCAAATGCAGAATTGCATAAAGCACACACATTCATTACGTAGTTCATAATGTCCAAATGAGTTGGATATTGTGTTGAGACACACACACACACACACACACACACACACACACACACACACACACACACACACACACACACACACACACACACACTTTTCTTGGTGGAAAAGTTTGCAGACATAACTCGAAGTGATATACCATCGTTAATAGCGAGCGCCGCTTCCTTCGGGGCAGAGGTATCGTCTCCCGAGGTGCAACGGATACAAACAGCCCCTTTTTACTATGGGCAATAAAAATCACTTTATTTTCACTCCAGCAATTAATTTGCACCCTCTGTAGTTACCAGCAGTCGCTGCCTTGCACTGTCTTCTTTTCTATAAACGTATTTATTGGGTTTTTACTTGTTTTAATTTGTTTTGTACTTTTTGTAAGGAATTATTGTTTTTACTGCTCTTTTACTCTGTTTTACTGATTAGTTTGCTTTAATGAGCACGCAAATTCCCCAAGTGGGACAATAAAGGCGGAAATGAACGGCGCGTTTACAAGCTGAGTGTTTCGTCTCTGAAATCTTAACTGCAAAAAAGTTACCAGCGACTATGAATAAAAGTATTGAAGCAAATAGGAAGTCCGACACTTCATGGCTAAATGTGCTGGAACATCAGCAATGAGGAAGTCCACCGTAAAACTGTATGATCCACCCAGAACATTACCAGCTGGGAAATTCCCACCTCTGAAATGGGAGCATTCACACAATAATGCTTGAAAAGAAATAGCCATCACTGTAATAAATGTAAACATGATGTTGGTAAAGTAGATTTAACTTCTTAAAATAACAAAGTATGCTTGGTGAAAATAGCGCAATTATATTGTATTTTCATTATATATTATATATTTTAACTGCAAATAAAATGTGTTTATTCCAGAGTGCATTATTGACAACATGGCTATTTAAATGCACAAAAGCCACAGTGTCACATGAAGTCAGATTTATATACAATTGCTGTTCATATTTTTCTAGTTTCCGGATGGGATCTTGAGTTTCAGTTTGTTAAAACGTATTTTTCCCACTTTGAATATGTAACTTTGTTCCACTTCCCATTAACTCATGAACACAGATGACGTCCTGGTTTAGTTAAGAGAAGCAGCTTATGAGTACTTGATACTGGTCGACTCACCCCCCCCAAAATGTATTACTATGAGTATTTTAAATTATATACTCAAACAAAGGTTCAATGAACAAGCCAGTCATTTTATAATAGTACATGTTTATCAGTTCAACTTTTTCTGTCTATAAAAGTTACATTATTGTGTTTTTTTTTACGTCACATTTCACTGCTGCTGTTACACATGCAATCCTCCAAGTGATAAATAAACCTCTTCACATATGAGCTGCTGTGAGTAACCAGCTCATATAGACCGTGGTTGTCATTGTGTAGCTGATTGTAATTGGTTGACTTGACACTGCTAAAACTGGTAGCATTGTTAGATATACATAGGACGTGTATATGTTTGGTTACGTGACTGTAAATGGAGTAGAGATGTGGATCATTATGTGTCTCAGGCTCATTACTGCACACATTCCCCCTTTACTTTACACGTGCTCGTTTCTCACAGAGCCTTTCTCAAGACAAACTCACTTTGTTAAAGAGAGCATTATAATCAGGTTTGACCGTGTTTCCCTTTTTGTCATTCCCTCCGCTCCCTCTCGCTCCCCACTGAACATATTCTTCAGTTTATTTGATCAAATCTGTGCAGAAAAATTAATAAAACTCAAGGAAAGGTTTATTTTACAGAGACCTGTGCCTCCTGCTTTGCTTGTTTTCCGTAACTCAATCTTTACATTTACATTCTTTGTATTAGTCCAGTGTGAATGTGAAGATAGGGGGGAAAAAAGGCTTTGTTTGGTCTGATCTTCACCTTTGCACATTCTGCAGTTACTCCCAGAAGCTGTGTGGTGACATCATGTGGAAAAATCCCATCTAGAATATCATCCATTGAAGAATCTCTGAGGAATAAAAGTTCCTGACACACGAGGAAGAATCCCTTAGCCAATCAGTCCTGCTGAGAAACTGTTCATCCTGGTGAGAAAGGCGTCACGCCTCCTTGACTGCAGTAATTTGTTCAGAGCAGTGCGCGTGTTTTCGTTATCTCTGTGTTCAGAATACTATTAACAAACTGCAAAATAAATTCTCAGTCAGTGATCACAAAGAAAGAGGCTTTAGAGTCAAGCAATAAAGGCTTCAGGGACATTCAGTCACTACTGGAAGTGTGAATGTCACGTTTCTTCTAATTGTACATATCTTATGGTTTGGGAGGCACCGATGCCAGTATCGAGTGTCGGCTCCGATACTGCACGGAGTATCCCGGTGAGTATTACGTGACATAATCCGTCAGCAAAGTCACTCAATGTCATAGCATCTGCTGTGTGTCTGCAACTGTTCCAGATGAAGCCATTTTAGACGCTACTGAATCCACACTGTGTTGCACTGTTAAATAGTCAAACAAATATTCACACATTTTCAAAGTTTGCTCTGCTGACGATCAAGAATTTTTAGATTTGCTTTAATTTGGGCTGTAACTTGATAAATGCCCACCTTCTACTGCCTGGCACCCCCCAGGGCGGTATGCTGGGCCCACTCCCGTTCACCCTGCTCAGTTATGACTGCTCTGCCAAACAGCAGTAATTATTTCAGTGGCTTTTTGGTCTGATAGGTGGGCAGCCTTTACTGTAAATTGACAGAATGCTAGGTGGTGTAATCCTTAGTTTTTGGACCTGGCTTTGTTTTCCCGCCCATTTCCCCCAAAGCAAAATCCACCACAGCCCTCCACTACACCGTTGTGTCCATCGTGTCCAGTCGAGAGCTAAAGTTGCTGCTTGTTAGCCTGCGTGTTAGCATGCCCATCATGATGTTAACGTGCCGACACTATGCGCAACGACACAATGATCACAATTGCTAACTGTACCTTGAGAAATGATTTAGTTTAGTTGAGTGGAGTCTGGCAAGTCCCGTATCTTCACATGAAATGGGTCCAACAGGATGTTGTAAAAACCAGTTGTCGGGAGATTACTTTTCAATTCTATGTTAAATCACTTTAAATTTCTACTCTACTAACTTGGGAAGGGCGGGAAGAGTATGGGGCGGGAGCTTTTGTGTCAGAAGCGCTCTTTATCATCACTGTCTAACAACCCTGTGGTTTTGTTCTGTGCAAATCTCAATAAAGAAAGTTTGAACCAAAAAAAATATTGCATTCTATTTTCTCCTTTACTTATTAATGATTTAGCGTCGACCAGCCCTTGAGTTGAGAATTTCGGACCTGTACTGGTCTGGAAATAAAGACTCCCTGAATGGTGGAGCTGTCAGGACGTCTCAGTCCACGGCGGAGTGATGGCGCTGACTCTGGAGCAGCTGGGACGGTCAAAGGCACCCCGCCTCCAGGGAGGTGGGCGTAAAAGGGTTAATGAAGGAAGGAAATAAATTAGCGACAAGCAGCAAAGAAGAGAAAGAAAGCAAGCGGCGTGTCATCTTCTCCAAAGCGCCCGGCTCAGGCGTCGGGTCATGCCCCCCCCCCCTCCCCTCCTCCTCCCCTCCCCTGGAAGCCCTTTGGCTCTAAACAGAGTTGAGTGTTAGGGTTGGGTAAACTCACGGGGAGAAAAGGCTCTTTTCAAATGAAGACAAGCCACAGCTTCGGGTTCAATCACCAGGATATAAAGTGTAGCCGGTGTCCTCTCACGGAGCTAACGAGAGCCGGGCTGCGACCTCTGACCTCGGCGCGCCAAAGGTCACCACACTCATGTGAAATTAAGAGCTATTAAGAGGGAGGTCATTGCTAATGAGGACCCCTGTCTGGATGTCCGAGGAGGGCTCAAAGCCTGTGGAATGTGGCCCCGGGAAGAAGTTAGCACCACGAACTGCGGTGACGCTGAATAAAGTGACATTAGATTACACAATACACTGGCTTTTAGGAATTCAGCTGTGCACTGTGGGAGTGCAGATTTAGCTCATTACAAACAGCAGTAGGCGGCGTGATAGTGGTGCCACAGTGTTGAGCAGACATCACAACAGTCTTTACTTATATGAAGAGGAACGCCACGGGTCACATTTTGATCAAACGAAAACTCTCAGAACAATTAATCCCAGGAGAATTCCATGTTTGCTCTAAAAGGAATCTCGGATTTTCTATAAACTAAACATGCCAAAATCCATATTTGTCCTTCTTTTGCCAAGCTGACTTTCTATTAGCTTCATATTTGCTCGTGTTCTCGAGCACAACCAGGCAAACAAAGTCTTCTTTTAGGAAATGCTTGGTTGTAAATCAAATTAAATCCACTTCTATTCACTCACATCTGGATTTGCATCTTATATCAGGCTAATTTTGAAACACTCAGGCCCCCGTTTACACAACGGTTTCAAGTGAAAATGGAAAACAACATCTTGATAATGGGTCTCCAGGTGGAGCTTTTAGAAAAGACGAACACCATTTTTCTGAGATGCCGCTACTCCGCATGTGCTGCATAAACAGTTCTTCTGCACCTGGTAGTTTGGTAGTTGAGAGTCGCCATAATAAGAATCCATGAGTATGATTTAATCACGAAAACAAACAACAGCAAAAACTAGTGGCCCAACATGCTAACGTCATCGCTTTCAGCATTTCCCTTTCAACTGACGTCGTTATGAAAATGTTTTGCAAATAAGGCGCCAAAACAATGTGTTTGTGTAAACGGGGCCTTTGTTTTTCAGACAATCCGTCTCATGCATAAACCCTTCATCCACCACAGATTCCTCCATATACATCTTTACTTATTACTTCAGTTCTCCCCCCCCCCCCCCCCCCCGAGCATTCACAGGGTTTCTCCAGGTTCTCTAAACTCCTGTCACGGTGCAAGTTCATGCTTGTTAGTTTATTTGGTGACTTTGAATTTCCAGTGTGTGATTGTGTGTTTGGGTGTCAGTGCTGGTATGCACTCGACCTTCAGGGCGCAGCTTTAGCTTCCGCTCAACGGCAGGTGGGATTGATTCCAACTCCCTGCGACTCTAACGTTGGTATGAAATTTAAATGCAAAGATTGGAATCGAAGAGCCCGGAGTATAAGGCACATATTAATTATCATGGGGGGGGGGAGGAAAAAATTTGGTGTTGCCTGAATTCAACTTTCCGGAAAGGAAAAAAGGACAAAATGACATTCCAGCAACAACTGTTTTTTTGTTGGTGAAGCATTTTCCCTCTGAGTGTCCTTATTGGATCTTATCACATTTAAGAATTCAAGTTAATTTCATTTCCGTGATAATTGAATGTATTACTGCTCGGGAACATCCAGACAGCTATAGTTCCCAGTAGCAGAGCACCCCCCCCTCCCTTTTTTTTTTTTCCAAAGATGTGGCGCCCAACAAACCTCACTACTTGATAAAACATGTTTGGCAGTGGGTGCAAAAATGCAGAAACAACAGTCAATTTAATATTTTCAAGCTGTTTTGCTCTGCCTGGGGCTGGGCTTGTGTTGCGCCGCGGCCCCAGGAGGCTCTTCTCATGGTCATTTTAGTCTTGACGCTATCTTTATAGATGGCCACTGCCATTTTGGATATGCGCAGGTTGTGCCTGCGCGGCTTGCAGAACTGCTTCCGTGTCAACAAAGGCACATCGAATTACCGTATTTCATGGAATGTTTGAACCTGCACTCATATATTCCCAATACATCCTGAGCCTTGCACACACACACACTGTGTTTCTATTGGGAACTATATGGTAGTTGGCATTAAGTTGGATTTTTTTTTTTTCAAGCGGGATAAGAAGCGAGTTCATAATGCTAGGTGTACAATGTCCTCATCTAACCCCGATATTCAAGGTACGAGAGTCAAAGAACAGCGTTGCTGCTGGAGGCCGTTATTGTCTGAATTGGAACTTTGGCGCTGGAGTCAAATGGTCAATTATGATTTAGGTTTTTAGTTTGTGAAGCTCTGTCCCTGTTTACGTGACATTTCATTTTTCACTAGTGGGTGCTGTTGTTTGTTTTTGTAATAAAAAAAAACACAAACACCAGACGCTATACACAAGAACAACGGCGATTACACAGATATTCATGTAGACCATGAGTCTGCAACCTTTATGACCAACAGAGCCTTTTGTCACTTTCTAACAAATTTAAGCGGAGCGGCAAACAACGTTGAACCTTCAAAATAACGCTAACACAGCTTATAAAGTTTTAAATATAATTTGATGTGCATACAAAATCTATATTTTTTGTTGCATTTATGAAGTTTAATCTACAATTCAGGATGCTAAACATTTCATTACATTTTCAGCTGTTTTTGCACCTGAGTTTTAGTGTTGTCAGTTTTCTTTTTCACCATTTTAGCTGTTTTAGCCATTTCCCCACATTTTTCTTTCCTTTTACAAATTCCAGTCTATTTTAGATTTCCTTTTCAGCTGTTTTTGCATTTCTTTTCCCATTTCTTGTGGTTTTAGCTTAGTCTTCCTGATACAGCATGCTGTGTGACAGGAGGTTCCCTCACCAGCCCGGATGTGGAGCCCTCTGATTGGCAGACGACTACTGATTGGCTACTCGGCTCCGCCCACCAGCTGAGACTATTTAACCAGCTCCAGCAGACGCCTCATGGCCGCTGATGTGGCAGGTTCTGTTTGAGAATCCTGGTCAACAGGACCGTTGGTCAAACAGTTTGGTGAAGGTACCAACTGTTTCGTTTTGTGTTAATTTGGGGTTTTGTTTCTTTCCATTTTACTGTTCTTCTGTTTAGTAAAATTGTGTGGGTTGAACTTTAGTTAAAGGCCTTCTAGGGAAGAAGCTGCCTTTTTGTTATAGTAAGGGTTCTGTTTGTTGCACACCCAAGAACTTGGCAGAGCCGGGTCGTAACAATCCCATATTGGTTGTGCCTTTTATGAAAGCCCGCTTAGTGAAGCATCCTGTTGAAAATGACTCTGCTGTGTAAATAAAATAAAACAAGATTAAATATTTATTTACATATAATGTAGTGAAAAAGCCTGAAGGGCAAGTCTTCACTGTCCGGAGAACAGACCGACCCCCCCCCCCCCTGTTTAAAAAACATTGGTTTTGTCAGCTTCATCAGCTTTTCCTCTTCAAAAATGTATATAACTTTAACATGCTTTGTGCAATATTTGCAAGAATGTCTTGTATGTTAGATCATTAGAATGGATGAAAAGTGCATCACTTTTGTATTTGCTTTTCTTGAACATATTGTCCATCCAGAGGCCAATTAAAAAAACATTGAAACCTGAAACCTTTGAAACTGTCTGCTGCATCTGTTTGAGCATTTCTGTCACAATTCTTTCAATTTTATTTCACTGTATTGTGTTTTATATGCACACATTCTGTTACATCACTGACTGAGCATCATGTTTCCATGACTACTAAGTACAAAGCACAGGAAGAGTCACGTAATAATAGTTTCCTACTGCAGTAGAATGAGGGAAATAAACAAGAAATACAAACTAGTTTTTACTGGTCTCTTTCCAGTGTTTGTGTTATTGTCGAAGTTTATTAGAACCACAAGCAAGATGTATCCGCCAACTAGTATTATGAAAAACCCTCTTTTCTGCTAGAGTTGCCATGGTAACAATGGGACTGACAAGCTTCTATTCCATCTATATTAACTGTTGTTGATTTTAATGCCTTTGCTGACCCTCGGATAATTTTTTCATGAGCGGTACATCAGAATTGGAATTTTTGTATCTTACAACATGTTTTACTCTGTTAAATGTGAATTTGTTGAGACGACAAACCTTTTGGCTCAAACTTCTGGCATACGTGAGGCATTAGGTCGCTGGTCCTCCAAAACACACACAGTCGGAGCAGTGGGCTGCCACTTGAACCTGCAAACCTCCAAACCTTCTCAAGTTTTCTGTATTATTTGTACACTTTTCAAGGTCATCTGACTGGCCTGTTGAGCTGGTTTCAGCCTGTGGGCTGTATGTTTGACAACCTTTTTATGTAAACTTCACTGGAAAACTAAGAAAGGTTGCTCGCACTTTCAGTACACTCGCACAGACATGCAGGTCTAATTTTGCCTGTTTGGTGGAAACTTCTTGAGGACGCTCAATCCTGCCAAAACCTAAAATGGTTTTGGTAACTTCACATGTGAGATCTCTTTATTCTCTCTCTTCCTGAATCATTAATGTGCGTGTGTGGCTAAAAACAGCTGCGCTGTGCGCCGTTCCCAGAGCCGCTGATTTGATTTTCTCATTGCAAATGTGGACACACCGCCTGTGCTGATATGAACTAACTGGATTCCAAGTATCTCATTGTGATTATTTGATTACAGTTCATTACCCTGTGAACTCCCACCACCCTGTGCTGCTGCTCTTCCAGCACCAGGAGGTGCTGTGCGTCGTGCAGGGGAGTCTGTGACTTCCTGTGAGGTCTGAGACTCATCTGTCCTTATAATGGGTGGAACTGTTGGATGTCTGAGGGTGCACACAGGAGATGGATGGGGAGATAAAGGATGAAAAAGAGAAAACATTCCTCCTTTACTTCAGGAAACGGCATGGGAATGTCATTTTTACAGCCTCCTGTTTGTCTTTGACAACTCAACTTCCTCAGTGGGAAATTTCATGAAGCGCTCTCCACAGCAGTGAGGCCCGACCGCGTCGGGTCCTGAAGCCTCCGCTCGCCCTCACACTGAATTACTCCCGCTCCGAACAGAGCTGAAACAAACAAATCGGACGTCTGGTCTTGTTAAGTGGCCGAGGACAGATACTAAGTGGCTACGACAAATATGAGGACCTGAGGTCTCTGATGAAGCAGATAAAATCATCCACGCAGAAAGTTGAACAAGCTGATGTGTCAACAGCTGTAATGAACCCAAAAGGTGACAACCGGGAAGTCCCCCAAGCTCCACTGGACAGTGTGGACTTTCCAGTGGAGCTGTGGGACTGTCCTCACGAGGACATGACGTAATGCCATGGTCACATTTATTAAACCTACATGAGTGGAAATGAGGACCTAAAGGAAAGCAGTCTCTAAGGCCCCCCCGTTTACACTGCAACATTTTCAAGTGAAAAGGTGTCAGGCCCTGGTGGCCTCGGCCCCCGGGGGGGTACTGCGGGCCCCCCCCCCACAACAGTTCCATTCAGATCCAGAGGACAAACGACACACACACACTTCCATTCCTCATTGATGAGATTTACTGCTGACTTTTCTTATTTTCTGCTATTCTGTCAATTATCAAAATCATGTTGTTTTTTTTGTTTGTCTTCTTTTTTTTGTTTGTTTGGTTTTTTTGTTAGTTTTGTGTCCTTTTGTTTTTGTCTTTGCTATCATTGTTGTGATTATTTTGGTTTTTGCTCTGTTGTTGCTCAGGCTGGTTTAATCTCATGGCAGTTGGAAAATATTTGGATCACTGTGATTACTGTATTATAATGAAAAAAGAAAAAAAATGTATGTAGCACTAACAAGGGTATTGTATGTATCTCCCCACCCAGTCTATCTCTCTCTTTCCTCTCCTCTCCTCTATCCTTTCACCCCAACCGGTCCGCAGAGTCTGGTTTCTGTTGAGTTTTTCCTTTCCACAGTCGCAAACAAACCTGCTTGCTCATGTGGATATGTTGGGCTTTTCTATTTTCTCTATAAAAGCACATTGGAATAACTAATGTATTTAAAAAAAAAAAGAAATAAAAAAAAAAAAAGGCATGGATTTAAAAGTGGAAAAAAAAAAAGTCAGTTTCCACATCAACGGTGCTCGGAGCCACTGAAAATGTAACTTTGTTTCAGGAGGCCACCATTATTGATATTGTTCTGCTTTTTCAAACACAAAAACGACACTTTCATTTGAAACGTCGCGTAAACGGTGCCTAAATGAGCTATCTGTTCATGTCAGTTAGAATTTTTTTCTCCTTGGTTTATAAAAAGACTAGATGATGCACCAGACTACCAGACAAGAGCTTGTTCTTATGAGCCTTGACGCTCCGACAGACCCTCACTTTTTCCCAAAAGCAAAACCAAAAAAATACAATGACAGAACTTTACTTTCTTTTTTTTTTTTTTTTTTTTTTTTTTAAGTTAATCCTGGTGGGTCCGTCATTTAGCCCAAATATAGTCATTGAAATCGGAGTTGTTATTGGACTGCCCAATGTGGTGCAGATTTGGCCCAAATAAAGTTAGTTGGTGAAACTGGGGTGTTGGATCATCATTTACTCAATTCAAATTGCAACTTTTGACGCACACAATGCACCCACCTATTCCAAACACAAGGACACACCTCTAAACCTTTCACGTTTCTACCAAATGTGGGCATGGTTGAGACGGAAGGCAAAAGCGTCTTTTCAAGTCTTTGAAACCATTTTGTGCTTGTTTGACCCCGGTGCAGGCTGATTATGTCAACAGTTGGCTTTGTTCATGTTGGCATTTCAAATGTTTAATAATTTCACAGTTTAATGTACAATTCATGGTGGTTTTGGCCCTGTAACACCCAGCGATTCAACGGCTCGCTGATGTCGTCGAAGCTGCATATGAGACGCTAACTGGGAGCCGGTGAATGTGGGCGGTCGGGTGTTTGGATGAATTGCCTTAATCCAGATAGTTATTTTTTGGTTTAAAGTCATTTAAAAAGGGATTGTTACCATTATGACACGTCATGAGAACCCGTTGCCTCAGGAAGCGTTTTCACTGTCCAGTCTGGGAGGCAGGAAGTGTGGACAGTCGAGTTGTTGACTTATCGTCTGTCCTCTCTGTAGAGTCTGGCAGGCATGGTGGGACGGCAGCTTTTTGTTCTGGGACCTCTGAGGTTCGGAATTCTCCATATGATTGATTATTATTGGGCTTAATGTCATTCAAAAAGGGTTAGGGTTAGGGTTTTTTTTTAGAAATAAACCCCTGCTGGTCAACGCTGTAGTATAAATGAAATTAAGTCTGAAACGACCAATTTTGGTGAAGTTGTGGCTTTGGCTTGGGACACAGGAGAAAGGACACGGACCCTGTCTTCCAGGAGTTTCTTCACCACCACCCTTTCATTCACTGACTTCAGCGGTGCCTCTCTGCTCCGTCGGGAAAGTAGAGAAAGGATTCTGATCATGACACTTAAGGGCCTGTTTATGCAGCAACAATTTCAAGATGGCAACACAGAAACTTCCGTTGCATTTTTGCTGTCTGTGTTAAAGGACAATGGTACTCTCTACTATTAATTGTTTTTTAGAACGTTGCTGTGCAAATATGGAAACTCTCTGAAACAAAAATGCAAAAACGATGCGTTTTCTCTTCAGATGTTATGTAAACGAGGCCAAGAAAATTCACTTTAGATCCCGAGTGTCCGAAGACACAGAAAACTGAAGACCCGTGTTTACATGTTTGTAATACTCACAGTATTCTGAGATGGTATGAAGTTGTCGACCATATTTCATGACATATTGATCCCTGGTGGAATGCTCACCTGGAAACGGGCAACATGATGTTAGACGACCTGTGATGACATCGTCTGTCCACAAAGAAAACTTACTGCATATTTCACATATCGGCTGTGAAAACGACATTACTGAACACCGTTTTACCAACAACTCAGTTCTGATCCCTGCCTGGCCTCCCGCTGATACATATTGAACCTGTGGCCTTCACTCTTGTTGTGCTCACATCTGACTCACGCTTTTATTATACGATCTTTACCATTCCTGCTATTTATTTACCTCGACATGTAGTTGTAGTCTGGTGTTACACTATTTATCTATTTATTTATTTGCACTGCCTTCGTAAATGCCTCAACATCTGGAGGTGTAGAATGATGGAACGCAGCTAAACACACACTGATTAAAGTTCTCTTTCACATGAAGCCATTAAAAGGCTCATTTTATGTCCAAAAAAAAAACCCAAGCTTTTATTTACACGTGATTTTACACAGGATTTCCTTGATTAATAATACATTTTATAAGCACCCAGGATCTGTGCTTTTGTCCTTTGTACTCGAACTTCCGCAGCAGAATGACGCTGCAACTGCACTGTTGATGAGAAATTCTGTTCTAAAGCGTCTTTTCACCACTTAAACCGCCTGCGATGCATTTTGCAGCAGTCACATGGATGGACTTTGTAAAAAAAAAAAAGACTTTGATTTTCGAGTTTTTCTGAAGTGTTTGAAGAATTTTTTCTTTTAACCTCAGAAAAAAAAAAATCTCAACTTTGATTTTGATCTAATACTAATACTCTTCTGTCAAGAGGAACATTTGGCAGATTTATAGACATTAACATGATATTCCATTATGTCGGCGAGCCCAATTATCACTTGTGTGAACTGCACAGGCTTGAGATTGAAACAAGTATTCACTACATGATGCCCCTATAACGTGTGGACCAAAGGACAGTGAAGTTGTGTTGCACTTACACACATCACCAAAGCTTTGTTTCTATTTATTTGCTCCTGTTTGCTCCCCCTTAACGTGTCCTCTTGTTCATGCATCATGTAAAGCGCAAACATTGAGAACACTCTCCTTTGTCTTTCCTCACTTTCTATCTCCCAAGTCCTCCCTACACAGTGGGGATATCCCCGCTGGTGGGGATATTGGGGCCCTTGGGGCCTGGTTTTCCTCCCACCAGTCCAAAAACATGCATCTGAGGTCAATTGGGGAAAATGCTCCTCAGCGAGTATGTGAGAGTGACGGTCCGCGGTGCTTCTGTCGTTGGCTCCAGAGCTCGGCGACCCTCAACGGGATGAAGCAGTATTAAAGACAGATGTATTATGGAAGAAACGCGAATGAAACCAGGGCATTATTACCGTGAGGTAATGCATTGTTTTTTTGTGTTTTTTTTTGTTTTTGGCTTCACCTTGTTTTAATGTGGGAAAATGTTGACTTGTGTTGCCAACAGTGACGTCTGGTGATTTATTTCTTAGGTGGGATTCTTCATTATTATTTGATTTCAGCCTGTTAACTTCATTTAAATAAAGTGCATTTATTAGAAACCACATTACAACAATCTTACCATATTTTAGATTCAAGAGGCAATATGTTAAGTGATGTCAAGTGATGAAACATTATCGTTCGTTTAAACGAGTGGGGCTGGATACTCCACTTCTCTGGAGTTGCCCGCGGTGTAAGGCGGCGGGCTGGCGTGGGCTTGCTTATTGCCCTGCAGCTCAGCCGCCATGTGTTGGAGTTCACAGTGGTCCAGTGAACGAGAGGGTTGCGTCCCTACGCCTTCGAGTAGGGGACAGGTCCCTGACTGTTGTCTCGGCCTATGCACCGAACAGCAGTTCAGAGTACACAACCTTCTTGGAGTCCCTGGGAGGGGTGCTGGATAGTGCTCGAGCTGGGGACTCCATTGTTCTCATGGGGGACTTCAACGCCCACGTGGGCAATGACAGCGAGACCTGGAAGGGGTTATTGGGAGGAACGGCCTCCCCGATCTGAACCTGAGCGATGTTCTGTTATTGGACTTCTGTGCCAGTCACAGATTGTTCATAACGAACACCATGTTCGAGTACAGGGGTGTCCATCAGTGCACGTGGCACCAGGACACCCTATGCCGGAGGTCAATGATAGACTTTGTGGTCGTGTCATCTGATCTCCAGCCACGTGTCTTGGACACTCGGGCAAAGAGAGGGGGAGAGCTGTCAACTGATCACCACTTGGTGGGGAGTTGGATGCGCTGGACAGGGAGGAGGCCAGATAGACTCGGCAGGCCCAAACGTGTTATGAGGGTCTGCTGGGAACATCTGGCCGAGCCCTCCGTCCGCGCAGTTTTCAACTCCCACCTCCGGGAGAGCTTCTCACAGATCCCGAGGGAGGCTGGAGACATTGAGTCCGAGTGGACCATGTTCTCCACCTCCATTGTCGAAGCTGCTGCTCGGAGCTGTGGCTGCAGGGTTTCTGGCGCCTGTCGTGGCGGCAACGCCCGAACCCGGTGGTGGAAACCGGAAGTAAGGGATGCCGTCAAGCTGAAGGAGTCCTATCGGGCACCGTTAGTTCATAGGACTCCCAAGGCAGTCGACGGGTACCGGCAGGCCAAGCGAGCCGCAGCCCAGGCTGTGGTGGAGGCAAAAACTTGGGTCTGGGAGGAGTTCGGAGAGGCCATGAAGGAGGACTTTCGGTCGGCCCCGAGGAAATTCTGGCAAACCGTCCGGCGCCTTAGGCGGGGGAAGCAGTTCTCCACCAACACTGTTTACAGTGGAAGTGGGGAGCTGTTGACCTCAACTGGGGATGTCGTTGGGCGGTGGAAGGAATACTTGGAGGACCTCCTCAATCCCACCACCATGTCTTCCGTTGGGGAAGCGGAGGCTGGGTTCTCAGAGGTGGACTCGTCCAATACCCAAGCTGAAGTCACTGAGGTTGTTGTGAAGCTCCTCGGTGGTAAGGCACCGGGAGTGGATGAGATTCGCCCGGAGTACCTTCAGTCTCTGGATGTGCAGGGACTGTCGTGGCTGTCGTGACTCGTCTCTGCAACATCGTGTGGCGGGCGGGGACAGTCCCTCTGGACTGGCAGACTGGGGTGGTGGTCCATCTCTTCAAGAAGCAGGATCGGAGGGTGTGTTCCAACTATAGAGGGATCACACTCCTCAGCCTCCCCGGGAAAGTCTACTCCAGGGTACTGGAGAGGAGGGTCCGGCCGTTAGTCGAACCTCGGATCCAAGAGGAACAATGCGGTTTTCGTCCTGGTCGTGGAACACTGGACCAGCTCTATACCCTCCACCAGATGCTTGAGGGTTCGTGGGAGTTCGCCCAACCAGTCCACATGTGTTTTGTGGATCTGGAGAAGGCATTCGACCGCGTCCCTCGAGATGTCCTGTGGGGGGTGCTCCGGGAGTATGGAGTCCGGAGTCCCTTGTTGAGGGCTGTTCGGTCTTTGTTATTCCTGGAGCAGGAGTTTGGTTCGCATTGCCAGCAGTACGTCGGACCTGTTCCCAGTGCACGTTGGCCTCCGGCAGGGGTGTCCTTTATCACCGATTCTGTTCCTCATATACATGGACAGAATTTCTAGGCACAGCCGGGGGCCGGAGGGGGTCCAGTTTGGGGACCACAGGATCTCATCTCTGCTATTTGCGGATGATGTGGTTCTGTTGGCTCCATCAAGCCTGGACCTTCAGCGTGCACTGACGCAGTTCGCAGCTGAGTGTGAAGCAGCTGGGATGAGGATCAGCACCTCTAAATCCGAGGCCATGGTTCTCGACCGGAAAAAGGTGGCTTGCCCCCTCCAGGTCGGTGGAGTGCCCTTGTCACGGGTGGAGGAGTTCAAGTAGCTTGGGGTCTTGTTCACGAGCGGGGGAAAGATGGAGCGTGAGATGGACAGGCGGATCGGTGCAGCGTCTGCAGTTATGCGGACGTTGTATCGGTCCGTTGTGGTGAAGAAGGAGCTGAGCCAAAAAGCGAAGCTCTCGATTTACCGGTCGATCTTCGTTCCTACCCTCACCTATGGTCATGAACTATGGGTCATGACCGAAAGAACGAGATCCCGGATACAAGCGGCTGAAATGAGCTTCCTCCGTAGGGTGGCTGGGTGCACCCTTAGAGATAGGGTGAGGAGCTCAGTCACCAGGGAGGAGCTCGGAGTAGAGCCGCTGCTCCTCCACATCGAGAGGAGCCAGCTGAGGTGGCTCGGGCACCTATTTCGGATGCCCCCCCGGACGCCTACCGGAGGGACATGTCCTACCGGGCATGTCCCTCCGGTAGGACGCCTCGGGGCAGACCCAGGCACGCTGGAGGACTATGTCTCACGGCTGGCCTGGGAACGCCTTGGGGTGCCACCGGAAGAGCTGGAGGAAGTGTCTGAGCAGAGTTGCCCAGACTTCCCTCACCCCAGACTCCGCGACCCGGCCCCGGATAAGCGGCAGAAAATGGATGGATAAATGAGTGAATAGACGACACTTATTAAGACTCTTTTATTAACATACTTGTAAACAAATGCAAGCCGATGCTCCATTAGTCCCTTTTAGAAAATAAATGTATATTGGGGCTGGTTTACTGGAAATGAGTCTGAGTTTAGTAATATCAGGTATATTTTCAAACCACACATCAATCCATCTTATTAAAGAAACCTTTAAAAAAAAAAGTGCAAAAATAAATGGTGGTTTCTTTAAGCTCTTAGCTGTTCAGTTATTAATAAATATGAGCATATCTAAACATTTATAAACAACAAACCTGGACACATTTGCAAAATTCGAGACACATTTCTGTTTGTGTGCATTTAAAAATAACTACCTGACCTGCAGCTTTTCAGTCAAATGTCTTTTTTTTTGAGCCCATAAATTAGTAGAGATGTGACAGAGTTAATAATCAGACTTCCATGGGAGTCTCTGATTTCATGTCTAGTAGAAAGAGAGAGAAATAAAGAAGATTATCGATAGAAAATGAAGCAAATGCAGTTCAGGGCTCATTGTTAGTTCGTTGGCATGAACGTATTTTGACAGAATTGCAGTGTTTAATTTTTTATTTTTTTTTAAACAACAAAAACAGTCGTCCTTGATCCCCTGGCGCCCTGTATTGGCGAGGCGCCACTGGTTGATATTTCAGTGAGTCCGACCTCAACAGGGAAGACTCGCTCACATACTTGGTACTCTGTTGTAGCTCTTTGTGCGATTTGGATGGCAGCTAAAACAAAGGAACATGTTATTTGTCAACTTTTTCCCAGACAAACGGCTTCTCTGACCAGCTGATGAGGTGAATAAAATCAACTTTGAGAACCAGTTTACATGATGTCGCTCTGAAAAGGACGTCTGTTTCCAACACAACGTTTCGAAAACTTGTGCTTCCTCCCGTTTCCACGGAGACTGAGTCAATGCATTTCTGAAAAGGTCCAGCTCGGGAGCAGTTTTCAAGACGTTGCATTTTCGGTGTAAACAGATTCACAAAACACAACAAATGTTTTGCGTCTTTACTTGAAATCTCTGGCGTGTAAATTGGGCCCTGACTGTTTTTTGTGCCTGTGAAAATGACAATAACTGGAGTGGATTGATGTTTGCTTGTGACGGTGCATTTTCCCTCCATCCTCATCGTCCCGCTGTTTGTTTTTTCACCCAGCTTGTTCAGCGTTCGTTTGATTGTCACGAGTCTCGGATCCAAAATACAGGCTGCTGCCAAAATCCTCCCATTCTCTTCACTCCACCTCGTATACGCAAAGACTATCAGCTCTGCGTCAGGGCAACGGCAGTTACAGTTCTTCATGAATTATTGGACTGACCTTTGAGGCAGAAGCGTGTTTCTCTGCTGATAGTTGAGTGGAGGCGACACTGAAACATGAAGTCAGCAGAATTTCATCCAGTCTCCACTTCCTGAAGAAGCTTTGTTGGATGGCCAACATCCAGTAGAATGTTTGGCGCCATACTGTCATCTGTGTCGTGGCACATGACCTCAAAGTAAGATTCTATTTTCAATTGAATTCATTTGAGTTACGTTTCTATAGCACAAAGTTGAAGAAAACAAATGGATTCATTTGATGAGGGTTAGGGTTGGGATTTGCACCTGCGTTTTTCCGCCCGGAGAGCGAATCTTGGGCCGTCGTTTCAACATGAGGAATGATATTGTACCTGTGTCCGCCAGAGCGACTGACCGGTGTATCAGTATATCTGCTGCTGCTTTGCATCCGACAGCCGCTGCGTAATGGATGGCCTGGGCGGCAGGGTAAACAGTCCGGGGCGTGAGCTGTGTGCCGGGGAGGTCAGACAGGTTGATTCATGGCTTCTGTGATAAATCACCTCTTTTCTCTTTCTTTTTTTTCTTTTTTTTTTGTAGCGAGGAGGTCATCGTCAGGATCCCTGTGACTGAGGAGCGTCTGTGGATTCAGCTGTGGCCTCTGCGACCCGCGGGCAGGGCTGAACGAGGACGCCGGTACAATCCTCATCACTCGTCTCCTCTTCATTCTTCCGCTTCTCACTTGAGAACTTTTGCCATCCATCTTTTTGATTCGAACTCTTGCGCTCCTCGTCCTTCTGTGACTCTGACATTATTGTCCTCTTTGCTTTCATTTCCCCTCTACGTTCCGTCTCCAAACCCTTCTGCTCTCCTTACACTTTTTAATCTTCTCTTCTCCTCCTTCACCACCCTCTTCTCTTCCACTTCTCACTGCTCCTTCACTCGTCCTCTGTTCTCCTTCCTGCTCCTACCTTTTCTCCTAAACCTAATCGGGCAACACGTATTAACGCACTTGTTTTTTTTTTTTTTTATTTGAAAGCAGACTCTCAACAGAGGAGTATTTTCACCAGGCCTGTCGCTAAATTACCATCGAGGCTAATTTGCACATTTATTCTGTTCAGCGGGGTATTTACTGAGTACAGATGTTAATGAATCCAGATGTGGCTCATCTGCATTTGCCTGGAGTGTCTCTGTTGTAAACAGCACCTGACGCTGAGCTGCTTCCACACGTGTTGCACATGCACTCTGTAAAATAAGTGGAGGAAAAGAAAGCATGTGCCACCGTGCAGACAACGGACTAATTACAAATCCTTCATTACGGCTTCTAATGTCTGAGCCTCTGTGGATGCTTTTAATTTTCTTTTCTCATTTTATTTCAAAGTACCTGAGGTTCCACTTTGTGAGTGAGGGATGTCAGACACCAGAAGATCATTACTATCCTGTGCAATCTGGCGACAAATCAATCCGTCGTATCAGTCCATTCTTCTCCAGCTTTGTTTTGTTTATTCAGAATGGAAATTCAAATGGTTTCCTCATTATTGTATTTTTGTTGATTCTTTTGAATTGAGTGTATGTGCCTTTTGCTTTCCACTTCAATAAAAAGTTTATTGAAAATAAAAAGCTCTGAGGTTTTACCTGAATAAATATAAACACACTGTCGCCCATTTACTAACTAAATAATCGTACTTTATTAATCCCCTTGGGATGCAGTGGGCAGCTACATTAAGGTGCTTCGGGGACCAGATGGGGTCAAAGGTCATGCTCAGGGGCCCATGGTGGTGACCTGTCTGCTATCTGATTCAAACCTGTGAACTTGTGCTCACTAGTCCGTGTCTCGAGCCTCGAGGTCAATATAAAGACGACTATCGTTGAAGAAGCTACAACAAACATCAAACTATTATAGAAGCAGAGTGGTCATGTTTCAGATTTGATTGATATTTTGTAGCTATTCATGAATAACGTAGTTTTACGCATTGAACCAATTAACTATTATAATAACAATAATAATCATTTATATTAATAATTATAGATCAAAAGATAAATTAATTATACATGAATAACTCAGACCCATGAAGCAATCTGAGCAACAAACTGGGAGTAAAGAAACGAAGGCCCTTTCATACCTACGATGTGTTTGAACCCAGTCACCCTGTCACAGATTGTGAATAACACCTTGCGATCAATGTGGCTCATCAGTATGGAGCAGGTGATCTCTGCCTCTCCCGTCTCATGCGCCACTTTTCTCATTAACTCGCATGCCAGTAAACACACGTGGACGTGGCCATGGGAAGCTTTCACTCACTCGATGTTTGTTTTCAAGCTCCAGATTTATCCCACATATCTGAGCATGTGCTGGTATGTGCATGTGATGTTGTGATACAGAGAGATGTGGAGAAATCACCTACTGCTGTGTGTGTGTGTGTGTGTGTGTGTGTGTGTGTCACTGGACCCTGTCATTGGATTACAGGTCACACTAATCTAATCATCCAGCTGTGAGCTCAGCGAGCAGCCATTTATGAAAGGCACTGTAGTGCTGGTGAACACGGACCTCAGTCTGTCACCGTGTTACCTTGTGCTCAATGACAAGCTGTGTCTGGGCCGAGTCTGATAGCCCCGCGGCTGCTTCCCAGACTGATTACCCAGGGAGCGGCCAGCCTCCGCTTCCATTTAGACCCTTCACCAGCTCCGCTAAGACAGGGAAGTGTAAACAAGGGGTCACATCTGGCCTGCCGAACACTGGAAGATGTCCAGGTGCGATGGAGGACGGAGGCATATCCAAGATAAAGCTGCTATCACTGTGACTTACGGGGCCGGACAGGACGAGCGACTCATCTGTTACCCCCCCTCCAACCACCAAAATCATATTGACAGGAAACGACGGCTCCCTCAGATGAACTCCGAGACGTTCCGTCTGGTTTATCACCACCCCCCGCAAAACACCCCCGCCCCGCCTGTGAGGGTTGGCAGCTGATACAGGTTTTCTCAGGCTCAATCAGCTGAGCGGCTTGAGGTAAGGGAGATCAATACTTTTCATTTTTAACACAGAAGCAGTATCGACCGTCTGAAACGGCCTCTTCAGCGGGCACGGGGAGGCTCTCTGCGCCACGATAAGAGGCGTATTATTTTAATCATCATCATCTTTCATCTGCTCCCCTCCGATCTGTCGCCCTTACACAACAGGACGGGCCAGGAGAAAGTGGCAGCAATATAAAAATGCTCCAGAGAACGCTGTGGAGTCACGCAGGTGGATTCATGTTTGAACCAGTGACTTTGTATTTTATTTTGCTGGGGACGTTTCTTGAATGAAAGCCGTTGCTAATAGGATGAAGTGAAGTTAGCCTCGCAAGCATGTTAACCATTAGCTCATATCAATGCAAGCTAACCCATCAGATAGTAATATCACTATGACTCACCGTGGGCCTCCAGTGTGTCCACAACAGAGTAGATGTCTCACCTCTCCGGGATTTGTTTTGATCCCAGACTCTTCCGGATTGGTCCTTGGATGATGACAAATCATCCCTGAAGGTTTGGTAATTTTTGCAAAAACCTGGTTACATACAATGTGCCATCCAAAGCAGAGATTAACAATTAAAGATGAATGCTGGAGAACCAGAGCGCATTCTCAAAAACCTCCACACGTGAAGACATGAAGACGTGAAGACAGAATCAAGAAGACACACACACACACACACACACACACACACACACACACACACACACACACACACACACACACACACACACACGAACACACACACGAACACACACACGAAGAGAAAGACAAACCAAGACACCACTGGAATCAGGAGTGGGGCCCGTAAATAAAATTGGAACTGTATTCAGGGTAAACCCAAAGAATGGGACACATTATGTCATGAACGGGACTAATTGCGTTCGATTTGACGTTCCTCCCTTGTGTCACTCATGAGAAAATTGTAGGAAAACAACATACAATGTGCTCCATCTGATTGTTTCATCTAAGGCCCTGTTTACACGACAATGCTTTCTCATGAAAATGCACAACATTCATTGCGTTTTTGGTGTCCGTTTAGACGACAACAGTGATCGGAGCCACTAGAATTGCAACTTTTGGAAAATGAACCAGAATGACCTGAACCAGATCTTACTGTAGGTTTTATTAAAAGTCAAGTAGAAACTGTGTCAGGCTCCCCTCATGTGGAACCAGCTTTCAGTTTCAGTTCGGGAGGCTGACAGCTGAAAACTCTGCCTCCAATTCTATTCTCAGTAAATCTAGGAACCCCAACATTAAAAAAAAGAAATCCAAGTCTAAATTCTTGCTGAAATAACACTTCTTGGGGTGAAATTGTGTCCAGGTTCTGGCCCCAGTAGCAACTGGATGAAGGTAAAAGAAAGATAATCTCCAGATGAGGCTCATATTGTCGTGTGCTGTAAGGCCTTGATGCAGATGTGTGTGTAAACAGCAGGAGCAGGAGCCAATGGAATGGGCATATTATCATAAGAAAACAATCATGGAAGTAATCATGGCCGCATTACGTACTTGAACACATCATGGTGGAGCCGTCATGTTTCAGTGAAAAACAGCAACAATACATATTGTGATTGGATTCATTCAGGCAGCCTCTGATGACGATCAGAACAGTTGGACTCCATCACAGCTTGTCAAGAGGAGAAAAACAAACAAACAAACAACCAACAGATTATTGTATCTTATTCATTGAGCAAACTGGCATTTGAAACACAAAGTGTGCTCGCAAAGAAAAATAATGTGAGACCATACAAAGCTGTGAAGTTGTTGTTCCAATGTAATAATGAACCGTCGAGGACAAAGTATTGTCTACAAATGTTTTCCAATGGTTCTGGGGAAAATTACATAATCACGCTGACGAGTTGAACGAGGGGAACGCCATCTTGGGGGTTTTAGCATTTTCCCAGGATTTAACGTTTTACTGGCTCATTAAACGTTGAGTAACACCCCGTAAATCCAGAAGTTTTTAAGTTTAGTTAGTGGAAAGTGCTCGATTATAGTCAGGAATAAATCACTGTGGTCAGAACAGAAGTGTCAAGCTAATTTTAGCTCAAGCCAAATACAGTCCCGCAGCGCAATGACCTATAAATACTGTCAACTACAAGTTTCCAAATGCAGACATTATTTTACCAAACCAAACTTGACAGCTTGCAATCTGTAAACCTATCTGTTGATGTTTCTCTCCAGAACAGTGCTGGCAAATGCCAGTTGCTTTTTTGGCCACACATTTTCTGCCGCCTTCTGTGAGCGTGTATTTCCACAAACTAACCTTGCGTGAAGGTTTTAAGATAATAAAATAGCCAGCCTGTGTTAAGTGTAAGAGCAGAATGTATATTTATTCCTCCATGGTACACGGTCTATTGTCCGCCACCAGGTAATTGGCAGGTAGACAATTTTTTTCCATTAAGCTCATCTTTAGATGTGCACTTGGCTTCAGCAGACTAAAACTGTTTTCCCCTTCCCCATGGAACACCTGCCCAGAAAATAAAAAGTCCCCCCATATTTAGGCTCCATCTACACATTTTCAAGTGAAAATGCCCCAAATGTTGTTGTTTTGGGATGTCTCTTTACAACGGTGCTCTGAGTCACTAGAAATGCCAGCGATTCACAAGGTTCAGAAAACACTGCTCTTGTGCCTGTTCACCACGGCTTTAGCAAATACTTCTTCACATGCGCAAGTCGACGCACAAAAACAACATCCGAATGTCTGTCGGCTCGCCATCGCTAATGTTTACAGCGTAATAATCTGCATGCATGTGTATGGCCCAACATGAGCAGGGCCATAGTCCACATTGAACATGAACATTGATAAGGTATCCGAATAAATTAACGATATCAAAACGTGATGAAAATTGTTTAAAATGGTTTAAGTCAAACACAGAACATATCAGACATTACTACACTGCAACAAAACTCAACAAAGACTCGTTATATTGTGATCTTATATTGTCCAACAAAGATAAATATTCCTGGCCAGCACCAAAAGCACATTTATTAGGCCTGTTCAAAGGTAACCAGCCTCAGTTTGTCTCATGACGTATTGCAGTATTGCACAAAACCAGGATAAGGGATTAAGCCTGGAAATATTGGGTATGCTGGATAAACTTAGCCTCCAGTTGCTTGCACAAAAGCAGGCCAAGTTTATCCTGGACTAGTAACCATGGTGACTCATTCTCTGCAGCTAGCCTGCTCCAGACCAGGATAACATCCAGGATAAGGTTAATCCTGTGATGGATCTGCCGTCAGTGCTGTGAGAAACGAGTGCGTTTTACAGAATTTCCATGGTTTTTCAACACGTTACATCATCCAGGTATTATAACTTTAGTCATTTAATTTGCTGGTTGACTTTTAGTATAATTTATTAGCAAAGTTTAGATATAAAGGCCAAAAGCCCATATAAAAAGAGAATACTTGAGCAATAAAAGTAAGAAGCCAGACGTTTTATTTGGAATGCTTTCCTTATTAAAACACCGCCAACACTAAAAGGTTCAAAAAGATACAATAAAAAATCTGACCAGACTCAAACAGATGCAACACAATGCAGATATTTAAAAAAAAATCCGACATGATGATGGAGGAGAAAAAAGAAAAGATAATTATATATCACCACTTCAAAACATTTGGACCACAATGGAACTGACAGAAGATGATTTTGTTTTAAATGTCCCTTAAAAATACACAAATCCAGCTCCGTCTGTTTCTGCAGATGTTTTGCGTCCAGTATTCCGATGGTTTGTGAGTTCTGTAGAAGAAATGCCAATCACCACAATATGATTTGTTCATCACGTAGATTTATTCACAATGTTACCAGCTTCCTTCTGAGGCTGAGCAGTCTCTCGGTCCTACGATGCATTTTCCACTTTTAATTTATGTAATTTTTTGGACTGAATCAGCAGTCTACTTTTCCTCACATTTCACATGATGTCTTCTGGAGCCCACAGACAGTATCTCCTCATCTGCAGAGGTCCACTCCACAGCTGTAGGTGTGCCTCCCTCCTGCATATACATACATGAATCAAGATAAGATAAGATTTGCACATGATAGTTGTTCATATCTTATCTTTTGTTTGTTTTGTTTTTTTGTTCCATGAAACTACATGAGTCGTCCAGTGGCAGTGCATTTGATTGATTTTGTATGACCCCTGGGGGCATTATTAGGTGGTTTTTATGGTTTCACAGTTTAAACCAATGTAAGTTAATTGCTCGACTGTTCGAAAATCATAACAATAAATCGTTTTTTTTAAATGGAAAATTGCTTCCAGCCAGGTTTATTCTTTTAAAATGTTTAAACTCTGTAACTTCTAAGTTGATTTACATGCAAGGCTACTTCAACAGCATAATCCAATGCAAATGTTATTTCGACGATGTCCCGAATTAAAATCAATTTATGCAAAAAATGGAATACAGCACAAATTGCAGGAATATATGTTGCAGAAGGTGAAGTCATATCACACCGAGCTCTGAGGGGAGAAGCACACAGGCACTGCCAACAACAGTCACTGAGGAGTGCAAGAGGCTCTGCCTCAGGTCCTGATGGGTTCATCCCAGTCAAACCTGCGAGTTCTTAGATATGTGGAAAAACTCCCATCAGAGCAGATATCGAGCTGGAAGTAGTAGACAAAATACCCACTGTAACTGCAACTTGACTGTTATTTTTCCTAAACACTGCATTGAAAGAAACCATAATCCAGAGTACATCCGAGGTCTGGGTTTTGTTCTTGGTGAGGATTTGAGGAGCAAAGTCAAATCTCTCCATACTGTACTTCACGTTTATGATGGTAAAAATTTGGGTCCTTCAAGAACTGCTGTTCCTCTAATGCAGCGGTTCCCAAAGTAAAGTCCAATTATTGGCAGCCAAAGAATTGACGCATAAGCTTAATGTCTGTCAGTACAGCTGGAGGTGAAATCACAGCAGAAACTAGGGAGGCTTGTCACCAGTTTGAAGGCTACATCATCGCATCACGTGAAGTACCTTCAATTCACTTGGACTGCCTTTGGAGAAAAGAGACCTCGGTGTAGCCGGTCTACATTCAGTCCATTATGGGAACCTTTTGTTTTTTTTCTTGACAAGGTTACAATAACCAGGCGCCTCAATGCCGCCAACCGCTGATTACCTTGAGCTATCACTGCCGGCTCCCATTCAGCCTCGCTATGAATCACTTCTGCCGTATTCACCCGGTGACAAAAACCAGAGATAGTGAGGAATTTACTCACTTTGACATTGACATTTACCTGACAGCAGGAATACACAAAGTGTTGGTTTCTCATAAGTGCCGGGGAACAAAATATGAATTTCAGATCGATGACCACGTATCATTTGAAGGAGTTTTCCTTCAAGCCCAGCGGCTTTAGAAAAATTCTTTACAATCTCAGTGATCGTATTGAACCGGATGATCAAAGTGAAGATTTAGTCAAGAGACTCCTCTGCTTGAAAGGAGAAAAAAAAAAAAAAAAGTGACCCCTGCTTCCTTTCAGAGCAGCCCTTCACAGATTTACCCCAATAATCCTCGCTGACAATTCACCAGCGAGAGCTTTCAGGATTGTAGAGGAGATTAACTAAACAAATACATCACCTTTGGAAGCTAAAGCTGTCTTCAAGGAGACTGCTGAGGGACGGGACCTCTGCGAGGGGGAAATAAAGACAATGTATGAATCCGAGGTGTCCGCGTGTGACAGCAGGGTGATCTGATAGCAACTGAGGGCGTCCCAACACTTCGGAATCTCACATTTCATCTTTACAGCAATCAATGTGTCACTCGCTGCTGAAGTGTCCTTGAGCAAAAGCCAACAGAAACAGGCCTCTGATTTGTTGCCAGAGGGCACCCACTCCTTCAGCACATGTAACCTATTCTCGGGGTAAAACATAAAATAAAGTCTTTGTTTTGCTTTGTAAACTGCACCCAAAACAAGGTGAAAATAAACAAGCGGGGCACAATGTCTGCAGCCTGGCAGCTGAAGCTCAATGGGGAACCTGCAGCTGAGGAGCGATAGACACGGAGCCTTCAAACACCTCATTAATCACCAGTGAATACAGGCGAGATGCACGTCCCAGAGTCAGGAAATTCTCCCAATCTGTCGTTACAACTCACATTTTTATTGTGAAAGATTGTTAGGCCTCGTTTACGTGACAACTTTTCAAGTCAGTTTCCTAAAAGATTTGGATTTTGGATTTTATTTGAATGTTCGTTACCATCGGTGGGATAGCTTGTGTCTCTGTAGGACCCTACAGCACTGTCAGCTGGATTATTATACTCTAAGTAGGGTCACCCATTCCGAATGGGCCGAAGGGTAGAGACTGCACAGAGTAATCCCCCGGCCCTCCAGGGTGGGGGTTGGGTGGTGGGCAAATAACCTTCTACTGTAAAACCTGTGTATGTGTATAGAAAGTTGGATTGACGTGTGGAGCACTTTGACTGAGCATTAACATCTGGTACCTCTGCTATCCCACAGTAGGACACGGTGATAAGGCCCAAGGAATTGAGCTTAAACTGTTGATACAATTACTCTCACCAAAAACGTATGGTCTTCTGCAAGCAATATCTTTATTTATTTATTTTCTTCATTCATTCATTGGTTTGGAAGTATGTATTTGACCAAGTTTTCACAAAAACCATTAACCCATATTGCATGAAACTTTCAGGTATGATTTTTCATTATTCAAAAGACTCATCAATTAGATTTTGGGATGAAAAAAAACCTGTGAGACAATTTCCCATACAAGGTGGGCTAGAGAGGCACCTTGAGGAGGAGAGGAGATCAAAAGAGATCAGCACATTTTAGTATTACAGCAGATTTCATGTAGTGATGTAGCAACCTGACCTACCCAGTTAGCCGTTAGCTCATATCGATGCTATCTCGGATTCCACAAACAATCACGGCGTTAGCGGAGGTTTGCGCTCTACCGAGTGCCTGTTCTAGATGTTAGAAAGACGAAAGACAACAGTAACTCAAGTAGGACTTTTATCATCTCCAACCAGTCTGGCCCAAATTGCTTGTTGATGTCAGAGAAGTGCTGCTCACTGGACATTTTCTCTTCTTCAGACTGTTTATTCAACTCAAGACAGTTGCGTGTGAAAGGAGACTCACGGTTTGTGAAATATTCACATATAAAATTCACTTTTCATCTCCATTCCATTGCTTTGTTTGAACCCCACCAGCTTCTCTTACATCGAGTTTGCAAAATGTGATTGGCTGAATTTCTATTTGAACAGGTGTAACTAACTAAGTCAGTGAATAATGAGAAGGGGGTGCATGTGCAGTTTGCATGTTCCTGTTGTGCGAGTGTTACTTTCCTCTTGGATTCCTTCCACAGTCCAAAGAAATGCTTGAAAGGTGATTCATACTTTTATCAATGGTGTGTGTGTGTGTGTGTGTGCCAGTGTCTACGTTGATGGACTGGCGCTCTGCCTCTCATCCAGTGTCGGCTCAGATACACTCCAGCCCTCACGACCCAATAGGGGATAAAGCCAGTATACAAGATGAATGGATGGATCTGAGATGAAGACCTCTGCGCGCACTGGGTTTAAAAACAAATACATTACTTGGATACGTGAAAACAAAGCCCGCTCAGCGGATACTAAATCCGCCGGCCTGGCTTTCCTCACCTTTCTCCAAGCAGGCACGTTTTACGACGCTTCTCTTCATGAAGATCTAAACAGACAGACGTCAGGCGCGACGTGTTTCAATTACTGGAATGTACTTCTCACAGTAGAGTCTTTGGCGTCCTTCAAGGGTGGATGTCCATAAATCTGCTCACGACTCTTAGAGCTATATCCAATCTCATCTCGTATTCCTCAGAGTTCTGGGTTTTTATTCAGTGTGAGATTATTTTTGCCGTCTGTACAGTATGGGCACAAC
The DNA here is from genome assembly GCF_963422515.1 of Blennius ocellaris. Taxonomy (NCBI): domain Eukaryota; kingdom Metazoa; phylum Chordata; class Actinopteri; order Blenniiformes; family Blenniidae; genus Blennius; species Blennius ocellaris. Next base: position 19,373,878 of record NC_137664.1, on the reverse strand, counting down.
ATCAGTGGAGTGGCTTTTGGTTTCAAAGTAGGTTGTCCAACCATTGTCATTGTCAGACAAAGATTATGTGACTTTGCTACTCAGAAAAACTGTTTCTTTGCATGATCAGACATCTTGTTGCATAGTAACTGGAGAAACAACGGACGTGTTGAGAAGTGTATGTTGAATAAAAATAGTAGGAAAGACAAAGAATTACATGCAAAACTGACATCCGAGTCAATTTTGCATCAACTTAATGTTGACTTGTAAATCAACATTACTGTTAATGGCTTCCTTTAAGACCACACTGGAACACTTAAAGTATTAGAAACAGATTAATGATTAGAAATGGGTGAGAGTTACAGTCAAAGACGCTTCAATTCAAGGCAGTTTTATTTCTATAAGGCCAAATACGACACACTCCTTGGAAATTGTTGTTTTTTTTCTTCTGAAAATGTGCTCTGAAATGACTGAGTTATAGACCTGGACTGTGGAAGAAAACAGCTCATTTTCTTACTTATTGTTCCAGTCGGCTTTAGCATCATCGAACGCTGCGGCCAAAAAGGGAGAGCAGCTCTTTTATTTTCTCCAAACCCTCTTTCAATGGAAAAATGCCCAGTTAATCCTGAACGTCCAAGGTCAATATGAAAGAAATCCAACTGTAATCATGAGCTTCAACCCACAATCCAACAAGCTCAGCGTTCCTCTCTCAGAGCACACTGCTGCTGGCTGGGAGTTCCAACGTCAGCTCAACTGGTTTTGTAGGTAATTGAATGGGGGGAAGATCAGTGGCTTTGCACTTCAATGTTAATTCATCATAGAGGTTGTATATGAGACTGTATTGTTTCATTAGTTCAAGGTTTTCACTGCGTGATGTCAATTGTCAGCACGAAGGTTTTGCAGGGTGCATCACCTGCACCCAGACTACCAAAGCACGGCGGCGGAGGCAACGCCGGTTCAAACCCCCAAGAGGAACTATTTGAAGGAGCTATGTGTTCCCCAGGTTTTCCTCCTTTATGGGTTTTCAGAATCACACCTACCTGCTTGTCATCTCTTCACAGCTGGCTGTTTCTTAGGTTCTGAGGAGACACTCAGACGTTTCCTGCCGCGAGCGAAGCTATTTGGGTGACTGCCTCCTCCTTCCATGTCTGCTCTGCCTCGCCCAAATGACTTCACTTCATTTTCCCTCTGGAAACATTTAGAAAAGGCCGTACCATCAGCTGCCACACAGCTGCAACTGTCACATTTTTTGATTGTGTGTGTGTGGAGGGGTACAATATAAACGTGAATTGTTCGCTTCTGCAATATTATTTCTGTTCTTCCAGGAAGGGTACAGAGCCCAGGCGATTACCAATAATACCAGCCGTACCAGAAAGTACTAATGGCTGATGCCACGTCGGGCTCAGACAATTATATTTAGCTTGGCATTAATAAAAGTGAGATTAGATTATATACGGGCAATCACAGATTTTCAAAAAGAAGTTGCAACATACTTTAGTTGTGGTTGCGTAAGGTAAATATTAAGGATGCTCATTCCTAACTTGATTATAGGAATATTACAAAAACAAGAAAGCCAATATATTGTGCTTAAGAGGTGGTAGCTGCATAAAATCATGATTTACACAGTTTAATGTGTCGTCTTGGTCAAATGCAGACTAGAGGTTGTATTGTGTGTAAAGTTTGAAAGAAAGCTTTTTGATTTCTGTGTTAAAAGTCCAAGTCACATTTCGATAAAACCGTCAAATTCAATTGGCATTAAAACTCGGGGAGACCCATCCTTTAAAGCAGGAACCAGCAGGAACTGCACAGACGACCTTGGTCCTGGAGCTGGGTTGTCGGGCCTGATTAGGTCGGCAATGTAGGTGGGGGGCCTGGCCATGTAGGGCTTCGGAAGGTCAGCACCCAAAATTTAAATTGGACACGGTACACAACAGGGAGCCCAGTGAAGAGATTTGAATACCACTGCTTGTCAACAGCTTCGAAAAGACTGTTGCAGTGGTCAAACCGCGAGGACGTAAACGCATGATGAGGAATCAGAAAATGTCATGAAAACCAACATGACACCAACACAGCAGTTATCCTCCTTGGAGCATTCTCACTTTTAGAACGCTTATAATGCTTTCTGTACATAAGAGCTTAGAGAACAACTGGGCGAGCAGACGTCCGACAGGATAATGTCACGATTGTATAAAGTACATTGTTCAGCCGTGAGCTCTGATTCAGAGTCATTGTGCAATCATACTCTTATCTATCATTATGAAGTTCACATCACGCAGACTGTCGGAGCCTTTTGTCAGTGAGGAGACCAGATTCAAACCACCGAGCTTCACTCTTCATGCATCACGACTAAAACGCCTTTATCTTTGTCTCTGTCTCACTTTTTTCCTCGGTTGTTTTGTCCTTTATTGTGTCCTTTTCACTCAACCGGTTGGAGATCGAGACGGTGGTAAAGAGGGATGTGTTTTCCACCTTTGACAAATAATTCTGCTTTGATGTTGTCGTCGGCCAGCGCTAACCCTTTTCCATGATTTGAGAGAAACAAATCTTGAGACAAGGAAAAAAAAAAAGACCAAACTTATATGAGGCCAGAAATGTGGACGACCTGCATGGCTTGATCTGTGGCACATTTTTGGACTATGATGCTTCTTTAAGTTTTGAAAAGAAACAACACAGTAGTTGTGACTCTGACAGTTGTTACCTCCCACTAACAACTACATGGGGGGGAGGGGGGCGGGGGGGGGGGGGGGGCGTGTGGGTGAATCCGGCACATATCTTTATGTATTGACCAAGAAGATTGAGTCATTTAACTTCTCTCTTTGGGCTGCTTTTGTTTTTCACCTGTCAGCCAGATTGGCTCAAACCATTTGGGTAAGAGTGATTCCTTCTTATTTCTCCTCAGGGGGTCGTGCAGGAGAAGCAGGTCAGGATTCAGCCATCTCCTAAATAAGACATCCAATAAGGCGAAGAAAATGGTTTTTCTGAGCTTCAAACTTCTCCTCTGGGACCCAAACGCGTCTCCGGATCGACTAAGTGAAGGAGCTATTCTGCAAACTGTAAATGAGCATCTGACGATATCCGGCACTTTGGGTGACTTTGTTTCGAGCAGCACTTTGTTTCAGTTCACGCCTGTGATTTGTGAGGCAGAAAGAAAACAGGGATATTTTAATGCTTCTGCCACCCCAGAGACTTTTAACAATTTGAAAGATGACTAAACATCACCAAGTTTGTCTGCTTTTGTAACACATTTGAGTTGTCTGCGAGTTCTGCATCCGGCAACGACTCATGACCGGATTTGTTTATTTCCCTCAGGTAATGAACAGTAGTGCGTCTTTACACTATATTGTATTTGGTCGACGTTTATGATCATGAACACAAGGAGCACTTCAGCTGTGAAGGATCGAACCATAAGCAGTCCACCACGGTTTAAGAATTCATTTGATATTCAAACCAGTGAGTGAATGCTAAGTTTTGTATAAATGAATGTACTGCATATGTAGCACTGATCAGCATGAATGCTAAGCAACAGGCAAGTTATGTATGATTGGTTTGTTTAAGGCTGCACAGGGTCAGAAGATCCCTGTTTTCAAATCGTGGTTGGGCCAAAATATGCTTTTGCATGTTCTTCCTATGTATGTATTTGACAACTCAAAATTTCACATACCGGTATGTCTTAGTGTGTGTGGTAAATCTCTACCTATGTGCATGGTAAATCTCTACCTATGTGCAGAGATGGGTCCCTCTTTAAAAAAACAAAAAAAACAAAACAAACACTTTTCATACCCGGACATGTTATTGATCTGAAGACCATTGACATATTTGGTTGAGGGGTTTGAAGCCACCTGTATGAAACAAATGTGGCAGTCAATTTTAAAATGAGCTAATATCTTTCTAAATAAAACCGATTTATCAATACGTCCTGATCGGATTTACATTTAACACTGGAAGGCACAGCAATATGATGAGCTGCAATTTGGAATCAACCATATTTCTGTAGCTGACATGCTCTCCCTGTGCTTTCCTATGTGTGCATAAGATGGAAAATTTCACATAATGATATGGGGATATTGGGATTAAGTCAGTCCATCCTTCTAAGTTTTTGTTTAGGCTTCTTGGTATATACAGTATACTAAGAAATCCAGCTACAAAAAGTCTATTAAAACTTGCTAAAGCCTCACTTTGGCCCAATCCACTGAACTCTTCACTCGTATGCTGTACACCATGTTTAATAAAACATCAGAGTATCAGAGATACTCAAACCCCTCATTGTTTCAATTCCACACACTCACGACATGATGGAATTAGTAGCTAACATGCGGAGATCTCGCAGCTCCTTCTCCGCGGAGTCTTGGCCGGACCGCTCTGCCGGGTTGGCACGGACGCCCGCGATCCATCATCACCAGCCACAGCCAATGTGGAGTCACCGCGGCAACACTCTTCTCCGCAGGCTGTCTGCTAATTAGGAGAAGCACAGAGTGGTGAAGTAGCTCCGGCGCAATAAAATAACATCTACAGCACGAGTTACGCACGCGCCTCCCAACGTAGAGCGGAGATATTTCACATTTGGCTCGGTGAGAGGATGCTTAAATGTGCCGTTGTATCAAAAGTTTGGGGTCACTTCCTGGGGAAGAAGCTCCGGATCCCAATGAGGTGGAAAAAGTTGGGTCGGGAGATGAATTGCAGTTGGAAATGGACAAACGCATTGACACATTTTCGAGGTCGGGTGCTACACGTCATCAAAGACATGGTACATTTTCAATATTTGAGCTGTGCCTCACCTCTGAAATGGAGCTATTTCTTATTAAAAATGCCGGTGAATGTTGCTACAGTGAGATCGCTCCATCGTCGCCCACATCCAACTGTTGCCTCGTTCACGCCGAACGCCCCAATGCCACCGGTGATGTACCTGGCAGCCGTTTCCTGTTGGCTGTTTTCAGCTCGACGGTGGCTGGTGCCGCTCGCGGGAAGACCTGGTGTCGGGCCAAAGTTTGGAAACCAGATATACACAACTGAGGATGAGTAGGGCTGACAGCTCTTATTTGGTGCACGGCAGATTTAATTAAATCACTTTTCCATCCACATACGGCTCTTTGTCAGGTCTAAATGTTGTAATTTAATAAAATCCTGGGAGGGTGATATGAGCGGCAAGGAATCTCGCTCTTAGTTTAATAGTATTTAGCACTCAAGGGTAAAGCAGCGATGTCTTTATTCAGAGAGCAATTGAGTGTGATTTACATGACAGAAACTTTCTTAAATACATTCAATGATGATACATTAGGTAGAAGAACAATTTGCTGAAGATGTTACTTACTTTCTTGCAGCTATTGTTTTTTTCAAGGTTTCCTCCTACAAGTTATATAAGCTCTTGTTGCTTTAAGTGGTGATTCTTAGGTGCGGTGGTCATGTGTGTTTCTGTGTTAGGCTGTGAAATATTCTCCTGATCCTTCCAAAGCTAGAATAGAATAGAATAGAAATACTTCATTAATCCCAGAGGGAAATTCTATAAAGACAAATGATAGTCATATGTCTCATTTTAAACATGTGACTGTGTCTCTTGTGTACAATTGTAATCTAAAAATTCTAATCGTCAAAAGATTTTATTAAAAAAAAAAAAATCCTCCAGGAATAGTTTTTTCTCTTTTTCCTCAATAAATGTTTGCTATTATGGTTATAATACAGCTTGGAGTTTCTAACAGTAACATCAGTTAAAGCGGTAAGTCCCTTTTTTGGATCTATGTCATTACAGAGTATAACTAAAGCTTTCAACACTCTCAATAAAATATATATTGGCATGTTAGGGTATATATTTGTGCCAGGTGCGTTGTTCCCTCCTTTGTTACAACCATTTATAATTTATCTTTGCTGAAGAATATTCAATCTAGTTTAAAACTTAGCTGTACCATAATGATCAAATGCCTTCACATGTATAAAATGTAACTTTGTTGAGCGATTCCAGCCTGTTGTGTCACTTTTCTGTGACGTGAGACTACGTGAACATGTAAGCCATTGTATATTCGTATATTTAAGTGACTCATCAATGTTGTGAATCCTTGTTATCAAGGAGTGTAAACAGCAGCCGCCTTGCAGTTACGGCTGTTTACGCAATGGCCTTCATGGGTTAACTGACAGCTTGTCAGTTGGCCTTTACAATATGCGACTTGTCTAGAAAATTCAGTATAGCGATCTGCAAAGGTTCCACTTCAAATACGAGGTTTCTTTAAATGCTGCACAAAAAAGACAATGACGAAATCTGCGTCTAACGGATTGGAGCGCGTTTCAGAGCATTGTGCAAATTAATATTTACGAGATGTTGATTACAAGTTTTTAAAATGAGTGAAGCTACTTTCTTACAGTGATAAGTATTTGGAAAGTCTGTAAATCTCTTAGAATTTTTTCTTTTTCCCCATTTAAAAATGTTGATACAAACCTGAAACCAGAGAACCATAATCATTTTTGGATTTAAGATTTATTCCACGATCCTTGTTGGCGATGCTTCTTTACCCCGATTTCTCATGATTGTAAAATACCCAGAGAATGTCTAATATCTGTTTTCCTGCTTGGCCCAAACAATAATTTCACCAAAGATATAGGTGCGGTGAGGCCCAACCTCATGATGACGACATGGTATGTGATGAATTATCTGATCAGTCCTCACTGCACGGTTCAGTCAAATGGCTGAAGACAAACTAAGAACCTCTACTTTTGTGTGAGAATAACGTCTTTAAATTATTTTCCATTACAAAAGTGTATATTTCATGGAGGGTCAAGAAATTGAATATTGCATTGGATTAGATGTACAAGGGTACTTTTACTGTGGCAACCTGAACCCTAAAATAAAAAAATAAAAAAATCCAGATTCTTGAGTAATATTTCGAAAGCAAATGGTTCACAGAGAAAATAATCAATCACGTGGATGAACTGAGAATGAAAACAACATTTATTTTCTGCCCTCGCAGGAGTCCCGAGATCAGATCGTTTCCCAGCGGCCGGCCTGTTGTTCTTGAATCTGATGTCATTTATATCAAACCTCAAACATTTTTAGCTCGATACTGTAACTCAAGAGTTTATTTGTGGAACTCGGGAGTTCTTCGCCGCTCTTTGTCCTGCAATCACTCCTGTGATTATGAGATGTTTCCATTATAAATCTGAGGGGGATTTTCCTCAATCTGACCGCAGCGCAAACCATTTATTTTCTGAACCGGTATTAAAGGCCACCCGCTTTATTGAAAAGTGTCAGTTTCATTTTCACACAGACCTTTCCCGGAGGGGGGGGAGATCAGATATCTGTCGGAAGCAGAGCCAGACGAAATGTGTTCCCTCCCGCCCCGCCCCTCCCCCACGCGGGACAATATCGGGTCAAGATCTTGACCCTACCACTGCATGTCGCTCTCCTCTCCTCCTCCTCCTCCTCCTCCTCATTCATCCCCACAGAAACGAAGGAGCTGATGAGCCCCTTCGATCATTATCCTCAGATCAATTTTACCAGCCCGATTCACCGCTCCCCGACGTCCTGCTCGCGATCGAGAGCCCACTTCATCTCCAAATGCCTCAGATCAAAGGCTATCGAATAAACGCTGCCTATTTCCATTGCGGGACCTTCCACACTCGGTGGAACAAAAGGTGTTAGTGTGGCATGTATAATTCATCGCTGGGATGGAAATCACCTCAAAGGCCTTCTTCAGATGGTCATTTTATTTTGCGGAGTCCAAAATGTCGGTTTGTTTTTCAAGAGGCGTAGAGACGCAGCCTCTCAGACAAAAAAAAAAAAAAAAGACCCCAAAAATACTATTCAGTATATGTAAATATACCGAGCAATTTTCTCCTCAGTCTTTATTCCTCTTCCCAAATCTAATCTAGACTCCTGCGGCTTTAGAAATAAGCCAATTTCAGGCTGAGGAAATTGTGTTATGAGAACGGGAGAGAGTGGATTGATTGAAAGGGCAATAAGGGCCGATCAATGTGCAGATCAGAGCTGGACCTTCAACTCTGCAGTGTGGAACTCCCCGAGGCAGATTTTGCTTCGATTCGGATGACATTCGCTTATTTAGCTGCATGTGGCAGCAACTCACAGCTGCGACTCTTAACCGGTTCAGGCCCGCTCGACAACACTTGACTGAATGAAAAGTGACGCTTTCAGTCTCTCAAAGCCGACGGTGGCAAAGTAAAGGAGCGCCTTGTCATTTTGTCTCAGGTTTAAGAAGAACTCTGGTCACAAACTCACAAAAACAACAGTTATAGGCTTGATTGAACACTTTGATTGGGGGCTATGCGCGGAACATGCTTGCCGACCACTGGGGTTCATATAGTGAGAACGAGGCCAGCTTCAGTCAGACAGACGCTCTGCCAAACGGCACTTCAATCAACTGGAGCGGCACTTGAACAAAGGTTGATGAATGTGACAATGGGAAAACCTAGAAAGATACTTTGATCCGATACAATTGTCTGCTTGGAAGACAATTTCAGGTTGACCACTGGAGCTCTTGACCCAACATTAGAGAGGTTTAGCCTGTAAAGGGGGGGCGCCTGAAATAGCAGGCTGACCAAAGTGGCATTTTAACTGACCACAAGAGGACCATGAAGGTTTTCAGTGATTTTCACTACAATGGCCTGACCTGAACATCACTTTGAGTCTCTGTAGCAACTTTACACAAGATACTGAAACGCTGCAATAAATGCTTTGTCATTAGTCCTTAGGTTTCTTATTGTCCACTGCACCTAACTCACAGGTTGTTCTGTAAAACCACATTCATAAATACCTCTTTGCGTATTTCCCATTACATTATGATGTGAAGCCTGAGCCTTTATTTGCCATCTTCTTTTAGCAATTTCAGAAGCTACGGGGTGGTAAAGTGCAGTGGTTTCCGACATTTGTCTTCTTTGATTCTATGATTCCGTCTCCGTGGAAACGGCGGGAACGCTGCTACTGCGCATGCACCTCACAGTGTCCATCTCCTCATGTATGTGCAGAAGAGCTATATACTACGACTAACAACAATGGTGGCCCCCACAGTTCTCCTGGGAGTTGGTAGTTTTATAGTTGAGTCACTGTAATAACAATATAGCCTTATTGTCAATACAAATGTCCATGTCCTCTCCTTTGTTAATGTATTGTTAATGTATTTTTAATAATACATTAAGCGTATTGTGAGTGTGTCTGTTTTAATTAAAAAAACAAACCAAAAAAAACATGAAAACTACATAATTTTCTACCACTTTCAAAACAGTCCTGTGTAAAGGCAAAACTTTACTGAAATCAAAATGCATAAAAAGGTTTTCACTTGCAAAGTTGTCACATAAATGTGGTCTAAACATGTGAAATTTGAAAACTATAGTTCACGTCAGAAAAAAAAGAGGATTCTTTATTGAATAACTTTTAGTGATTTGATTGGATGTCAACAAGCAGCACAACTTGTAGACGGAGGCCAGTTTATTAATGAAATATAACATGATAACCGTACCATGATAATGCAATGAGGTAAGAAGTGGATGAGGGTCTTCATGGAGCTCCAAGGCCACATCCTGAAGAGACACTTTCAGTAATCAGAAAGGCCCTCGGCTGCACTTCAGTGCACTCTTGCTGATCACAGGGCACATCGTCCAAAGCAAGGGCCACTCGGGGCAAACGTAGGGGTTTTGGGTCAACTGGTCGAAGCACACCGGTGCACCAGAGGCATTTGGACGATATAAATACCCCCTGTGGTGTGACCATGAGGCAAAAAAATGAGGCATGGAACCGTCACTCCAACGCCGGCTATATTGAGAGTACAAAGAAAAGCCACCAACAGCCTCTGGTATAAATGTTAAAGCCTGGTGAGACACCACCACCACCACCTCCACCACCACCACCACCACCCACACCCAGGAACATAGCATGCATTCCAGTGTCAGCAGCCCTCAGTCTGAATGACTTTAAGCAGTTCAGGCTCCACGGGTCACAGACGTTACTTACCTACACGCAGGGAAACATCGCTGTGAAAACACCGATGGGGAGATTTGCTCCCCCCCCACCCCCCACCCCCTCTCTCTCCCCCCTCTTTCTATAAAAACAGTGTGTGAGGTGTGTGTGTGAATTTGCACACTCCCCGGCTTTTGTGCGCGAGTGTGAGTTTGCGTATTTGTGTTTGCGAGAGGTCATGTATACAAAGGAGTTCACCCAGGTGCCACACACAGACCTCCAAGTGCAGATTGAACAGGAATAACTCGGACCTCCCACGCGTTTCTGGGTCCCAGTCAACCTGTCATCATACATCTTCCTCACACATCCCCCTCCTCTTCCTCCTCCTCCTCCTCCTCCTCCCTTAACTCCCATTTCACCTTAATTTGTATACGTTTCCCCATCCTTTATTCTTCTTCTGACTCTGACTGTCCCGTCGGAGCCCTGCGAGGAGCTGCGGCGCTGGAGGCCGGCCGCGACGGCTCACGGTGGAGTTTCCGACACGGCGATGAAGAAAGCGAGCTGGAGGAATAAAGCGCTCCCTCGGGGAGGAGATAAACATTTACTTTTCCATGAGGGGACGGAGATAGCATTACAAGCAGCTGGAAAAGAGGTGAAAGTGAAATGAAGTGGAAGAGAAACACAAGAGGAAGTGTGTAACTTATCAACACGGTTGTTCTGGCAACGTATTGATAGTGATCAGCATTTCTGTTATGCAACTATTTAGGCCTGTCATTATGAACACACGCCAAAAAAGATGCTTGAAACTGAACTTGGTTGTTTGTTCATACAAATGTCTGTGTACTCTCCATTGTCACCGTATTGTTATCATTACATTAAGTGCATTGTGAGCAAATTGTTCTGTGCGTGCATGTGGTTGTGGTTTTATCACAAAAACAAACAACTGCCCCTACTAGTGGCCCTACATGAAAAGTACATGGGTATACCAATACCTGTATCAGGTCTGATACTGCACGTGCTTGTACAATGCGTTGCAATGCCACGTCCAACAAAACTATACAGTGGACATTAATGTGTGAGTTAAATGTCTGAAATTTGAAAACATCCGATGAAAATTGAACATTTTGAACATAATTGTAATTGCAGTGATATTTAATGAGTACTCGTACCTGTACTTGATATCAGCACGCAGCTACAGGTTAGAACTCCCAACTTGAAAAAGTGGTATCAATGCATCCACAGTTCAGACTGAAGCATATCAGATAGCCTGCTGAAGATATAGATTCAGTCATCTTTCGCGCAGAAGCTGACGTCTACCAATCAGCCGTGACATTAGGACCGCTGACGAGAGCAGTATCCTGATATGGATAATGGAGTTTAGACGAATGGGGAGGAAAAGTCAATAAAGGGATTAACACTTCATATGGAACCTGTTAGTGAGCAGGGATATATTAGGCTGCATGTGAGGATTTGAAAGAATTTGAGCTTGACAAGGAGCATGTTTTGATGTGCCGATGGCCGAGCCCGAGCGTCTCCAAGGCTCCAGCTTCTCAGAGGCCTGCAGTGATCGGTATCTATCAGAAGAAGTGGTGAAAAGCTGATGGGGTCCATTGATCCACATCTTCCCATGAAGAGCCATGGTGTTGTATTTTTCAGAACGCGATTGATCTGCCGCTGCCACAAATCACAAAAGAACCCATAATTCAATTAAACCCTGACAAGCTCAAGGCAAACTGAGCATTAAAACCCTCAAAAAGGCAGAATCCGTGGCTGTTTCATAAAGATCACGTCAGAATATTATATGTCCCTGACAAAGTGGTTGGTCGGTGGAGGTGAACGTCACAGACACGCTCGGGGAAGGCGATAGCTCTGCTTGATTATTCAGAAAGTAAACCACTTGTGTATTTTTTCACATTGGTGCCGCAACCTTTCACATGAACTCAACCTTTCGTGTTTTCAATCTCTTTAAACAAAACTGCAGAAATGTTAATTGTGCTTTAGTTACAATTCCTGCCACTTAACAAAACTAACAGTGGGATCTGCAGGGTCAGAGAAGGAGGGGGGGGATGAAGCCGGGGTCTGAGTTGATGTGACATTTAAAGTGAAAGTGCATCGATGTAGCATTTTCATTTTAGGAAAGTTTCTCATTGATGTGGCAACGTTTTGAAAATGATTTCTGGAAACAGCATGACTGGCTCACTGGTGGGTGGAAACAAACAACTTTCGTTGCATTTTGGGTTCCAATCAACATGACAAAGATGCTTCAAGCCAAAACAACTTTTTGAGAATGGTGAAACAAGGTGAAACTTTTTGAAAATGCTCTGTCTCCGTAGAAACGAGGGAAAACGTAATAACAATCCAAGTATGCGGTCTGTCCATGAGTATGACCATTGTTAATGTTGCCGCAAAACGAAAATGTAAAAACGATGCCTTTTCATAAAGGGTCTTCGCTGGACAAGCAAATCTCAAGGCAACAATACTTTAATCAAGTTTTGTGTTTTTGTGAAAATCATTTCATTATTGCAATATTCAACATAATTATCACACGTTAACCTGATATATACCCATACTTGATCCAGTGTTACTATTTCAACAAACTCTCTCTTATCTCATTAACATGCTTGTATTGCATTCCAGCTATTTTCTGCTTCTCATTGAGGTTGCGGCTAAATTTTCAGAACGTTTCTGGTAAATTTCCATGGGAAGTTAAGCCGAGGAATTGTTTTGTCGCTGCGTCGATGCAGAATTGCCCTCGATTAATTTCAACACCTCAAATATTTATATGTGATATTTAGTAAGTTAAGTTAAACAAACAAGTCAAATTTGTTAAACATCTCACCACATCATATCAAAACTTACTTCACTTTGTGTAATCCATAGGTTCAAAAGTGTGGCTTCAATATTCTTGTGTTCTGGGTTCAAAAGCGGTCCAGGATGGTAGAAATGATCTGTGCATGTGATGGAGGGATGTGTGGTGCAGGTAGGGGGCGTGGCCTCAACAGCCCAGCAGTCAGCTGTGAGCCACCTGCACCTGACTGACTAAAGTGCTGTTGAACATCAATGCTATTCCTCAGTCACTATGCTAAACTCTATTTCCCCAAAACTTTATTTAAGTTCCATGTTTAGAGCCAAACTTCAATTTTATAAATCCCTAATTTATTCTTGTTTATTCTGATCAATTCCCATACAATTTCATGTATTCCCCTGGCAAGTTTCCAACTTCCCAGACTTTTGTGACCCTGCTTCTCATAATCATTTCATTCACATTATCAGACATCATATTCCAACTAACTATTAGCTGTACTACTGCAGCACACTGGTTAGTCGCTGACATGCTGCACATAAGCAGAAACATCCTGAAGAGGAAAAATCTGATTAACTGAAAAGTTAATTTAGTTTCATGCTTTGGGCTTTCATCCATTAAAATCTTGGTAGATACGTCCACCAAGGACATAATAAAAATGTTTTGTTGTGTTTCATTATGATGTTTTGTTTGTCTGTCTGTTAGCAGTGGTGTGCAGTCAGGGCCAGCAGGGCTAGCCCTATCAAAAATTATTTTTCTTTTTTTTTTAATAATTAAAAAAATATTCTGAAATCTGTGTCTGGAATCAATAAGTGACTTTAGCAACTTTATCCAGAAGGCGACTGGTTCTATTCAGTGGAGCTGCTGGCCTGCTGGCCCTGGTGAAGCGCCACCGCACGCTACTGTCTGTTAGCAAGATTACGTCAAAACTACTGCATGGATATTGTTGACATTTTCACCGAAGATAGATATTGGACCATGGAAGATTACATTTTGGAGGTGATCCAGGAACACTTGTATTTTTTTCTTCGTCCAGGTCAACCTTTGGCAGACGTCAGAAATCTCTGCTGTTGTGTTGAGTATGTGACACTTTGTACTATTTTCATTTCACACAGCACATCACAATCTTCCTTTCATATCTCAATGAAGCCCAGATTAATCTACAAATCATAAAAAGCAGTTCCAACATAAATGGAACTAGTGCTAATAAAAAGAGAAGCAATTTGTTTGGCCTTTTAGTTGCAGGACAGCGATATTGAAATGGATTTTTTTCCGCAGAACGTGATTACAGTTTGTTTACCAGCAGCTAATGGAGGAGGACTGGGGGGGCCTGTAATGTCCGTGTCACAATATAAACACTCGCTGGCACTTTGATGGCGCTGCTTTATTGCAGATTGCATTCATAAACAAAAGAGGTGAAGAAATGTGAACAATCTGTGGCGGCCACTCTGCTCCACTGTCGCCGTGAGTGATTTAACCTCCCGTGGCAAAACAGCGTGTGATATATAGACATTATATAGGAGCGTCCTGCCTCCGTGTGCGTGCGTGCATGTGTGTGTGTGTGTGCGACTCCATGAGAAACATTAGGATGCTGCGTGTTGTGCTGGCAGCCCCACTGACCCTAATTTATAATGACTCCATTGTCTTGGGGAACACAGACGTATATCAGGCGTAAATGAAGTAGGACAGGCACTTTAGCTGGGGAGATGAGGTGATTATAGCTCATGGATTAGTCTGCCTGGGTGAGGTGGATCATCAGCTTGGTGTCCCCACACACACACACACACACACACACACACACACACACACACACACACACACACACACACACACACACACACACACACACACAAGGAAGCACGCACCCGAGCTCGCAAGCACACACGCAAAAAATGGCTCGACCCGGCGGGCCGCGTACGCGCTGCGATTCACTGATGAGTCTACGAGACACACGCAACGAGCGACCTCCAGCCGGCAGCCAAACAGACGCAGTGTGCGGCGGATCCTCTGCAAACAAAAGCCTGCGTGAGGCCGACTCCGTTCGGGGTTTGGCGCTCGGCTCCATCCGCGGCGATTGGAGGGGCGCGTTGGTTCAGACGGTTTCGTGAACCGATCTCTAATCAACACGTCGTGTTTTCCAAGAGGTGGCCATTGTTTTCAGTCGGAGACGGTTTGAAAAAGGGCCGGTTTCTTTGTTTTGAGGACAAACGGTTTGCATGTGAAGCAGGGCCGTCCCGGTCGGGCTGGTTCCACCTCAGGGCGTTTGGCAGACGGACGATGACGGTGGTTAATTCTGTTTTCTCTGGAGCTCATCTCGTCACGTCGGACTTGGCCTGTGAGTCTGTCCAGAATCAATAAAGCTTCATCAATATCAAGCAAATACGACACGTCTTTACAGCATGAACCAAATTCTCAAGAGGTCCTTTCTGTAAAGTACAATTCTGAAAAGTCACACTGGGAAGTCAGTTTAACGACGACGCGAAGGAGTCAGAGCCCTGAAGTTACTTAACCGAGTTCTTCAAACATGCAGTGAACTCTCCCGCTGCTTCCTGCAGACCGTTTGGCTTCAGTCAAGACGGGATGTTTCAGGTAAAGCAGTGTTTCTGCCCTCCACACGTTTCCTTAAAAATTCTCAAATTAATGTTTTGTCATTTTTCCACTTTGCGACGGCCTCTTCTGGACTGTGGACTCCAACATAAGCTAACATTTCTTCACCAGGACTTTGAATGTACAGACTCTTCTTCCTACCAGGTGTCTATTTTGCTAGTTTCCATCCCACAAATGCATCATTGTCCCCACATAATTCAAGAGAAGTTCCATTCCACAGTGTCTGAAGACTAAAGACAACCGAAGGAGTGGCTGCCGCCGCCGCACTCAAACTGTACAGTGACGTTAAGGTTCAAAAGGTCAAAGGTCACCCTCCCAACGCATCACTGCATCCAGACACCGTCGATAGGTTTTCATAAAAACAACAGGAAGAGAAAAACTTTTTCTCTACTTTATTTGTATTGGATTTTTATTTTTTTTTACTTATTCAATTCATTTTTGTAAATTTACTGTTTATCCTGAATTCAGCTGTATTTGTTTAATTTATTATTTTTGAGTTGTTCAACCTTGCTCTCGGCGTACTTTTATAAATTCTGACTTGCTCTTACATCACATTCTCACTTGACTCACCATTTTGTAAACACAGTTCGACTTTGTAATTTTCAGTTTTTTTGACCTTTTTGGACCTAATTGAATATTTTGATTTGTTGTTTGACCCTTCTTTGTTTTGTACTTTTATTTGTTTCTCTTGTTCTATCCTCTACATTTTATAGTCATCCTCCAGTTTAATACCATTCTCTTCGCCATTTCCGTCAATATTTCCTCTCTTTTGTTAATAATTCTCTTGAAAGTTCATCTCTGTTTTTTACTTTCAACATTCTGACTGAGCTCTTGACAATTATGTTCATGTTTTCCCTGTTGGGCTAATTTTGGTAGTTATACATGTCATAAGTGTCATTAGTTTCTTTTGCTCTGCTCTTTCAATGAACAATCAGAAATTCAAGTGACTCAGACATTTTTTTTTTAATCTTTTGTTATAACTTATGAGGGCTGAGTTTGAGTTGGATTTAGTATATTTATATTACTTAATTTGTATATTTATATTACTTAATGTAGCTCTGAAATCAGCTCTTGGTACATTTTTTAACCATGTGTTGTTTTAACCACTTCGAGCTTGGTACAAACACATTGTTATTTTTCAGCCTTCACCATCATTGCGTGCTTTAAAATGACTAATAAGTCGTGCGAAATGTGTCACAGACAACATGCAGAACAGAGAACTTAAAGAGCTGCAGTAACAAAACTCTAATGTTCAAAATATTTTATTGACAACTATTAGACAGTGGTGTAAAACATATTTTAGTTCAAAGGCCACATACAGTCCAATTTGATTTCGTGTGAGCCAGGTCGGTGAAATAATAACCTTTAAATTCAAACTTTGTAGTTTTTCTTTGTTGTAGCACAATTTACGTGATGAAAACGTCGACGGTGAAATGTCATGAAATGTACAGTGAAACTTCTCCTATTGCTGTTGCATTATGGGTGTTTTGACCAACTCCCCCTGACAGCATGACGTGGAGGCTCATGCTAGTTTATATATCTCAGCTCAGTCTGTCCACGACCCTTCCGAACTTCAATGTTTTCCAGCTTCGGTCCACAGGCCTTATGTTTGACACACCAAAGCTTCCTGAGTGTAGCTGGTGGGATTTCAAATGGTTTTCAAGGTGATCGACATATTTCTTTCTGTGCATTTTTGAGATTTGAACATCAATTTTCCTCGTCGTGATTCATTCTGGCTTCGGGTTAGTTTCAAATCTATTTTGAACAAATGTATTACTGGAGTTAGAAGGCAGCTATGGATTCTTTCTGGGTTCAAATATGATTCTGGTCTGTTCATATGGAAAAAAAAAAAAAGGAAAATCCCAAAGATGAGCTAATTAAATGTGTTAGAAATTCCTTAGAACAAGTTATTCTGTCTGACGGTAAGTTTGCTGCAAAAATATCACCCCCACTATTAAAGGACCAGATTCTTCTTCGCCACATCGACCACAAGCATTCATGAGAATTATGGCAGCTAATTAAATTATAAAGACTAATTGTACGCCTCTAATTTTAATCAATATGCATGTATTTAATAACCTTGAAATAAGCTCAGCAACGCGGCGATCGAGAGCGATTTCAATTGATACCTGGTCCCAACGTGTCTGAAATGACCACAACGCTATCGTTACCTGTGAAATCAATAATTCATTAACGTTTGGAAATTGCTTTGCGACGTATGCTGAGTGCGGGGGGGGTGTGCACGTGGCTCACGTCTGGTGTGGATGTTAAAAATAAACAGACTTATGAAGTAATGAAACGAGAGGACGGCGGAGACGAGCCGCCGGCGTGCAGACGGCCCGCGGGAGGAGAAGCTACGTTTATTTAAGGCCGCCGACGCAGCTGCTGTGAATGCAGACTAATGCTAATGTTACTTACAGTGGGACGTCCTGCGCGTTGCTGTCAGGACGGGACGGATGAGCCGCTCAGAATAGCTCAAACTTTCATTCATGTCAGGAGCGAGGCGGAGAGAGACAGCAGCTCCACAACTGAAGCTTCAGCAGTTGGAGTATGAAAGTCGTGGCAGCGATCAAGTTTAATAATAACTCCACTTTCACCAAAAGTGGGGACATTTAATGGTTAAATAAACTGATTTACCAACAGCGACACATCCACTGTCCACGATCTCTGCTCAAATTGAAATGAATCGAGAATCTTTGCCCTCCGACCAGAACCAGGGTTTGAATCCCTCCCAACCATCTTTCTGTTCTATCGTCTATAACCCAGGAGTCTGTAACCTGGAGCTCCGTGGCCCCATGTGGCTCTTCAGCCCCTTCAGAAACATTCACAAAATTACACCTCATTAAACATTTGATCCTTCTTTTTTTTACACAAAAGAGTAATTTTGAAAGGACTGTTAACACTTGGCTAAAAAGGGCTCTGAAAAAAGGCATAATAGATTAAATAAAATGCTAAAAGGACAAAAAAATTATTAAAAACAATTAAGCCGTTTAAGCAGTTTTTTTATTTTTTATATCTCAGATCTTTTAAAAGAAAAACAAATTAGAAATTGAAAAAATGCTGAGTTAAAAAGAGCCAAAATGGTTAAAACAACAAAATTGTAGAAGTTGTAATGTTAAAATTTTAAGTCTGCATTTAAAGTTCAGACATGTTTTGCAGCTCCGGATAAAATTTGATTTCGGTGTAAAGTGACACGGTCTCAGACCTCTGGTCAAACCCCAACTGGAACAGCAGAAACTATTCAAATCTAGATGTGTTTCTACAGGTTTCGCCACCTCTGAATCTGGTTCTGCGGGTGTTTTCCCTGTCAAAGGGGAGATTTCCCTTTCCCCAAATCACTTCTGCTTGCTCATGTGAAATAGTTGTTGTTTTTTTCTCTATAAAGGTGTTGTGAAATGACAGTGTTGTATTTGGTGCGACAGGAATAAAGTTGAATTGATTTAAAAACAAATATAAAAACATATATTTCATCTGTAGGGTTTGTTTTTTTTTCTTCTTCTGAGGAGATTATTTATTATTATTTAATATTAAATCTCTGTAAAAAAAGATGATTCCTGGATGACGATGGAGTCTTTCCCCTGATCACCACTACGTGGCGCTTTGAGCAGCACGGCGCACTGAGGAAATGTGTGGGAAGCGTTTATTTTCTTCTCCCCTGATGGTTTTTGAAAAATCTCTACAATAATAAATATAAAAAAAAAAAAATCAAAAGCAACCCTCACTTTGAATAGATCCTGAAATGTGTGTCTATTCTGAAAGGAAGCGTTTCCCTCTGAAGGAGAAGCGTCGGCCGGCCCAGCAGGGACACTTCAGATCACTTTACGACTTTCAAGGACAATTTCACCGGTGACAGAGTTGTGTTGAAACCAGACGCGGTCCGATGCGGGGGATGATTTAACGGGCTGACCACACTAACATGTCAGCAGAGCCTTTACACTGCGCCAAAGACGCACCGGACACATGTTGAAATGATGCACACTGACTCTGAGAATGTCGGATGGAGTGCGGCTCTTTTTTTTTTTTTTTGCGCGACTGTTTGTGAGAATGATCGGGGGGGGGGGGGGGGGGGGGGGGGGGTTGGTCCCCCCCACATCCCCATAAAGGAGGAGGGAATGTTGTTTTTGTAAGCGAAACGCCCGTCATTCAAAAAGCGAGCCAATGAGGCTGCGCGCAACCGTGAAACTGTACACTGCAAGAAATGTCTGCAATAATAAACAAGGCTCTGCGAGGCGCGCAACGGACGCGCGCACGGTCCGTCCTCAACGCCTCATCTGGTTGTGACTCCTGGAAATGAAACAATCTGGAGTTGTGGTTTTCTTTGGGGGGTGGAAAGGAATATTCTTTCATTATTTGTAAAAAAAAAAAAAATGCTCCCCCACAGTGGATTTAAAGATAATTATAATGAAGCTTTATTTCAATAAAGAAATGAGTGTCACTGGGTTGAATGGTGCAGTGATTCCCTACCAGGGGGTCTCGACCCCAATGTGGGACGCCAACGCCCTCCTGATTCTGAGGGTGTATAACATTTTTAGGGGGTTTTAAAAACAGACGAATCAGCATTAAAATGAATTGATGTCACATCACTCACAAAGTGCATCTTTTGTGGTGGAAAAACTCGGGAATGAAAAGTTGAAAGTGCAAATTGAAGCAGCGGCCAGTCCAAGAAGCCCCCTGAAGGTGTGTGAACCCAAAGTTCATCCTCAGAGATCAGGAACGGTCCTTTACAAAAGATAATAAAGAAACTGTATATTCACAGATAGTGCCTTATGAAGCTCCACCAACTTTATTATTATTATTATTATTATGATTATTAATTGTACAGCAGTGTGGATATCGGGCGTCACATTGGGTTAACATTAAGTACAGATTATTTTAGCTATAGTGTCAAGACAAACACTTTTTCCAGTGTTCCCCTGACTGGCACAGTAGGAGGAATGGAGAGAGAGAGGGAGAGAGAGAGAGAGAGAGGTGGGAGGGGGTGCTGAAGGAGGAGGGGGAGGAGGAGGAGGTTGGTTGGTTGTGGGGGGGTTTGGTCCGGGAGAGCATGGCAGCAGGATCCAGAGCTCCGCTGACTTACTCCTCTTTCCCGTCTGATTCATCATCCAGCGCGCCGCACGCTCCGTGTTCGTGCGTCAGGGGACGTTGAAGACTGTGCGCTTTCAATTAAATTTTTTTTTTTTAAATTCTGATTATTTTACGCGCTGTGTTCCGCTGCCACGCGTTGTCGCCCGGACAGGAACAGGACTGGAGAGGACAGTAAGACAGGACAGGAGGTTTCCCGGGGGCAGCTGTGGGTTTTTTTCCAATCTGGAGACGGAGCTGCGTCTTTCTGGCGTTTACGCTCCATATTTTGTTTCCCCTCTACAAGGAGCCTTTATTCCCAGGTTTTCTTCCTATTTCTCCTCTCTCTGAGCACGCAGCTCCTCGAGTTGGACAAAGTGTTGTCTGCGCGCGGCGGAGTTCTGATCGCGGCTGGAGCG
The DNA here is from genome assembly GCF_963422515.1 of Blennius ocellaris. NCBI lineage: Eukaryota > Metazoa > Chordata > Actinopteri > Blenniiformes > Blenniidae > Blennius > Blennius ocellaris. The sequence goes on along the minus strand of NC_137664.1, from coordinate 19,353,117 downwards.
CAAACACATTGCGCGTTTCTCGAATAGACGCACGAACTGTGACGAGTTGAAGACATGATCTGAAGCGGATTTGCAGTTTCGAAAAGAAGAGAGGGACACCCAAGCTGTCATTTTTTTTTTGCACATATAGGAGGATCTGCGAAGGAGTTAAAAAGAAAGTGGACTGCCGGCTCTTCTCATTTAAAGCTCCTCATAGTGGACTTTAATCCGTTTTGTTTATATATATTGCTATTATAATCTGCACGGGACTCCCAGAGCAAATATGCCGCAGGTGGAAATGATGATCTTCCTCATCCTCATCATTGGGATGTGTGTGTACGGACAGGACCCGGCCTCCAAGGTGGTGTCCGACCGCTACGCAGTCTTCTGGAACCGGACCAACCCCAAGTAAGTCAAATAAAAAATTAATAAATAAATAAAATAAAGTCTGTTAATGCGCCCTCCAGCCTTCTCGGGGTGGTTGCTGAAGGATCCTGCAGCCTTGATACTGCAGCTGCAGGCTTAAAACGCTTCCCACTGCACTTTGATGCGTGTTTGACGGGATGTTTGGCGTGACCGGCGCGCGCGGAGCGGAGCTGAGCCTCCGCTGGTGGCAAGACATCACGTGTGATCAGCCCACGGCACCGGGACACCGATCACTACCCGCCGCCGCGCCGTATCCTCGCGTCATGTTCGCTTCCGTCGTCGCCACGCGTCCGCGACGCTCCTCCGGCAAACGCTTGGAAAGAAAATGGCACTTTGGCTCTCGTGATTGCTGGTGACTCGCTGGTGCCGAGCTCAGTCTGACCTCACAACACACACCGGAATCATCTTTGCATTTAAACTGTGCACATTTAGCGGCATCCATCTCATCCAGTGACAGGAGAACACCTCCTCCTCCTCCTCGTCCTCCTCTCCATCATTACGCAGCATTACACCGGTTCAGCTCAGAAATGACACGCAGGTGCTGCAGGAGCTGTTAGGTATGCATGGAGGTGTGGTGCGCAGGGATTTCAGTCTCCACTTGCTGATCAGAGAGTTTGTGTTGGATAAGCTGTCGTGTGAAGGGACAAAGTTGTGGCCTGATTGCAGACAGATTTTTGACTCCAGAAGCGTCTTTAGATTGCAGAGGGAGTGAGAGAAAGCAGTCGAGAAGTTTGGATGTGTCTGAACTTCCTCTCTGCGCCAACTCGGTGTGTCACTCTTTGGTCTACAAAGTGGAATCGTGGGCGTGTTTTTGTTTGTCAGGCGGGGAATACAGTACTTTCTCTTTTCTGGAAGCATGAGCCGACGTCACCAGAGGACAAACTGTATCAACATCTGCTCAGGGATGAGGAACTGGTTTGTTGGTCTTAACAGTCAAAACACACACGGAGGTGTGTGTGTGTGTGTGTGTGTGTGTGTGTGTGTGTGTGTGTGTGTGTGTGTGTGTGTGTGTGTGTGTGTGTGTGTGTGTGTGTGTGTGTGTGTGTGTGTGTGTGTGTGTGTGTGTGTGTGTGTGTGTGTGTGTGTGTGTGTGTGTGTGTGTGTGTGTGTGTGTGTGTGTGTGTGTGTGTGTGTGTGAGAGTGAGAAGCGGATGACCCCCCGAGGCAAAGTGAAGCTGTGGGTGAGTCAGACTGACTGGATGCTGAAGGGTGGAGTTCCTCCTTCAGATGCCACTGATACTGTCCGGCAAGCAGGTTGTGTTGTTCCTCCCGTCTCATCTCTCCCCTCAGCCAGTTCCTGAGTCTTGTTGCTACGAACCCCCCCCCCTCCCCCCCACTCGCCTGCCCCTCTTGTCCAAGTGCCCCCCCGATCTCCACCTCCTCCCCAAGCCCCATGCTGGGGCAGACAATGAGGGGGGGGGAGTGGGGGGGTGCACACGGGGTATTTCAGCCGTGGCCAAGGCGCAGCGTGGTGCCCGGTCTTGTGAGAGATCCGCACATGCTGAGGTCACACACTCGCTGGTAACCAGGCGAGTCGTGGGTTAAGCAGCACAGAGGGGACCGTTGTCAGGGTCAAAACCGGGGCAGTACCGCTGGCCGCGGGGGCCCCTCTCTCCACGGCTGCCCCGGCTCGGCACCCCGCCTGGGCTTTGTCTTGCCAGAAAGGAGGCTAAATAAATGAGTAACTCTAAATGACTGTCTCCTTTTTCTCATTCATGACTTTAATCTAAACCTGAGCAGAGCTGGGGGGGGGGAACTCATACAGCCCCGGGCCCCCCCAAACCCCTCCCCTCCTGACCCGGAGCAGAACCTCACAGTGTTTCATGTGAGCTTGCGGATTGCGGATCCCCCACTGTTTAATGTAACCATAGTCGGTATTGGAGCCCTGGGAAACCTGCTGTGGTACAGTCCCAACTTCCAGATGATCCCCCCCCCATCCTCAGCCCGCTCCCCCTGCATATTTGACCAAAGTGGGGGAAAAATGGCATCCGGAGCAGCAGTCCATACTCACCCATTCATGAAATCCTCTACAGGAGCCCTGGAATTGAAATGGGAAGTGAGTCGTGAAAAATGAAAATGCATTGACATTCTAACCCCCCCGTATTGTTTTGAGGGCGAGGAGGCTGAAACATCGTCCTCTTTATGATTTATATAAATGTACACTCCTGTTTCAGCGATGCCTTTTTATGCTTGGGGGAGGAAGCGTCTTTGCGGCGCTGATTCCTGCTGCTGATGAGGCTGAGCTGAGCGGGGCTGGAGGAGGGATTTACAACCCTGGAGGACGGCTCAGCCTCGCCTGGAGTCTGACAAAGCTGCCGCGGTGACAGCGAGTAGCTGCGCTTCTTAAGCTACTTAATGAAATTAAAAGAAACTCCAGTGTCGGGGAGAAGAGGGGTAGAAAAAAAAAAAAAAACCCCACTGCTGTGAGACTGTTGCTATAATGATCCCTCTCCTTTCAGTCTTCAGAATCCTTTGAAAAAGAGTCTGAATCATTCCAGGTAATGGTTCCGTTCCTGTATTCATCACTCAGCTGTAGTTTGTACAGCGTGGGGGGGCTGCGGGAGAATCTGTTGCTGAGATTCTGCAAGTCGTGCGCACGGCGGCTCTGGAAAGTCTGCAGGATGCGTAAATGTGGGTTCCAAAAACTGCAGAAAGATCACAACAATCTGTGGACTTCATGTACGAGCAGCACTGACTGCTGCAGGACACCGAATTACAATTGATTTCCTTGAAGCTGTGGGTCGGCGGAAGCTTCGTGTTGCCTGGCTATGATAAATTACACCTCATTTGTCAGGAAAACCTCACAATCAACTTCTTATTATTCACTGTTATCGTTCCAACTCTTTATGTTGGCAGAAAGGAGTCTATATTCCCAAGTTCGTAATGATCTGAAATCATCACACCTAGAAACCAAAACGGCGCCCAATTATGAGCTGGAATTGCCAAAACACAAAGGCGTTTGTTTGTGCAGCTGCGATTGCTAAAAACACAAAAAGCTGATAGAATTAGGTGCGAGGGAAAATATCAAGACCTCAAAGGGAAGCTGGAGTTTTCCAGGCTGTAAAAAAGAGGAGACGTGCAGTACAGTAATGTTCCCAAATGTTAAGATTCAGCATCAGGAACGTGTGTGTGGTCCAAAGCACAGCGATGCAGGAAAGAAATGTTTTTTTTTTTTTTCCTCTCGTTTATTTGTGTTATTTATACCTGATTTCAACCTACAGCCTACGGTCAGGTCGTACTGGAATGAATGCGTGGAAGAGAAAAAATGCTAATTTAATTATAAGACAGCAACACGAGTTAGTTGGAGAGAAATCTAAAGCTGTTTGGAGATAAAAGTGGAGCAGCAATGGCATTGAGGCTTCTCAACAAGTGAAAACGCATCGGAATTTGGATTTTCATTTCAGAAAAGTTATGTTTTCGCATGACAATTTTTTGAAAACAAAGTCTTTTTATATGGAAACGTCCGAAACAGTGAAAACTACATTTTCGTGTTGGGCCACTAGTGGGTGCTGTTGATTGTTTTAGTAATGAAACCACACACACACACTTGCGCAGAGAATAAAACACTAAACATTGACAACGGTGAGAACACGGACATTGGTGTTGGACAGACGAGGAAGTTGCATTGACATCACGGTGACTGTCGACTCTTAAAACTACCAGGGAGAACATGGACGGGGAGTCATGACACGCTGGAGACAAACAATGTCGTTATTGTCCCATTAACTCACACATGTGCAGGAGAACTATTCATCATGGCCGTGGGGCCCAGAAGCAGTAGCAGCATTACTGCTGTCCGCAAAAATGCCCAAGTGTTTCCAGGGACTTGTGTTTGTCCCCGTTTACATGATGACGGAGTCGTCATGTTTTCACAAAGTTCCACCTTGGGAGCTCTTCTCATAACGTCTTTTTGGGTTTTTTTGTAAACGTGTAAATGGGGCCTCATAACAATGTACTGTTATAGTTTCAGCTGGACAAATTAGCTCGCAAGCTGTTCCTAATAGTTAGCATTTCTTCGTAATTTCTTCTTGAAGACGTGAACTTTCCAGCTCGCTTGTAAAGAGGTCGGGTGGCGCTTATAACCCCTTGATAAGGTGTGTCTTATTGGTTGAAGTTATTAAAGCAGTAATGAATAAAGGAAAGTTCCTGTAATGTGACCCATAAAGAATTATTAACAGGCGAAGTTACAGCGTCGGGAGCTCGTGTGAAATGGGCGCTGTTAAGGATAAAAACGGGCCCCAAATCAAAGGGGGAAGGTTTTTGTGGTGGAAAAAGCTCATGTTAGAAAAATGAGCCACAGATGTTCCCTGTCAGCCCGGCCGCCTGCGTCAGTAACCAAATGATGGAAGAAAGTGCAAGAGTCGGGTATTTACTGCCGCTCTGACAAGGAGCTATTAGCGAATTCCCTGCTCACCGGCTATTTAGCTGCTTCATTAAAGCCCACCCGGGCCCATATGGTCCGCACGCAGGCGCTGCCTTCGGCCCAAGGTGTTTATTTGTTGCTGATAGGTGGGATCAGCGGAGAATCAGGGCCCGAGTTCCGTCCCTAATCTCCCAAGCTGTTTGTGTCTCAGACGCCATGGAAACTGATACCCCGCGTCATCAAAGAGCCTCATTGGGTGGGACTAACGACCTGACAGCTGGGGAGAGAAGGATTCCAGTGTTGCAGGGGCGCACCGTCACCCCAGGGGGGTTTCCTCAAATCCCCGATAATGCCCGTCTAAAGCTTGCCACGGCAGATGCAACATATTTCTCCATAAGACAATCAAAGACCCTTTTCAAGGGTCTGGTTTTTTTTTTTTTTTACATGTTCACTTTGGCCCCCGTCTACGTGAAAACGCGTTGTTTTTCTCAGAAAAAGTTTTGCGTTTCCACGTGGATTCGTTGCCGTGCAAACGGGGGCGTTTGAAAACTCCCTCGGGGGGGGGGGGGTTTCTTTTAAAACACGCTCGGCCCCAGAAACCTCCGCACGTCTTCTCACAGCACTATGACCTCCGCTGTTTGCTTTCCTTCCACTGCTTCTCTTTTTAATCTCCACTTAAAGAAACAATGCTCCATTTTTTTTCGCCCGGTGGCGAGCCGATGTTGTGATAGTTTCCCAGTGGTATTGTGAGTTGCCCCATTTGCATTGTTCCCAGTGTTTACCCTCGCTTTCCCCTCTCAGCCTTTTCCCGGCTCCCCGCCGCTCGGTTCCGCTTGGATTAGAAACGGACACACACCAAAAAAAAGAACAAAAAAGGAAAAAAAGGAAAAGAAAAAGGCAACCACGTCCAAATATTGACCGGGTCTGAACACCGCAGCGCCTTCTCTCAGCTCGGACCAGGAGTCGGCTGAAAGGCCACTATTGTTCCAGTCGTACTCAGCGGCCCATAGCCGGCTTTTCGTCCGTGCACTGAGACGCAGGCACGGCGAGAGGAGGAGGCGGCGGCGGCGGCGGCGGCGGTGGAGAATGTGCATATGTTATCTGAGGGTGAGGGAGGGGAGGGGTTGTAACAGGCGGGACGGCACAGTCGCGGGTGTGAGAGAAACTTCCCTTTGGATGAGGGGCGGGAGAAGGAGGCGGGGGTGGCGTCCGGGCCGCGGAGTCACAGGGTGGGGTCAGCCAGAACCGGCGCTTCCACCCCGAGGAGGTGTCAATCTCCATGGGCATCAAAGAGAGAGAGAGAGAGAGCGGGGGTGAATGTGATTTCCTTGCAGCGGGGGCTTTTGGCAGCCATCAATAAAAGTGAGCATGAGAGGCATCTTATCTGAGGTTTACCTTCCATTTTATTACAAAGTGCAGGGGCATTAAGCCTCCTCGCAGCACTTCAGTCTCTCAGCTCGTGAAATGAAAGCGCGTCCCGTCTCAGATAGGAAATCTCCCATATTCACTTTCTCATATCGTGTCAGCCGTTTTCTTTTTTTTTCCCCCCTCCTGGCGCTGTGGCTGCTTTAATCAGCCGCACCTTACAGGACGCACTCAGGACGGATGAACCTTTGGGTCAATTAGGCTGTGTGAGTTTCATATGCTCAGCTTTTCGGTGTTGCGGGAGGAGGAGGGGGGGGGGGGGGGTCATCCAGCTCAGGCAGCCGTCATTCCTTCTGCTCTTTATGACCTCCTCCTGCAGAGAGGAGCGTCCCCCCCCCCTGCCTTACCCTCATGCTCCAACTAATAAGGCGAAGGCCTCAGGCTGCCGGGGAAGTGATTGACAGGAGCTGGAGATGTGAGGTTGCTAATAAGTACGGCGGATCTACAGTTGTGACACAGCAGAGTCGTTTCAATGATTCGTCTTCTTCTTTCTTTCTTTTTTTTTTTTTTAACTGCTTTTGTTTGTATTTTTCGACCACAGATTCTTGTCTTCCTGATTAAAATAAGCAAAAAAGCTGGCAGCGCCGTGGGATTATGGCAACCAGATTCTGAGAGAGGAGTCTTCTTTCAAGAAATTTCCTCAGAAAAAAAAAAAATGGAAGCGAAAGAGCTTCATGGTGAAAATAGCTCTTTCGATTTTTCTCAAACTCAATCTCGGTGCAGACAATAGTGCTCCATGAGATGAGATAACTTGCCCCCAACTTCTCTGCCGGATTGTGTCTCGTTCACTTGAATGTTTCTGAGTCCAGAAAAAAATCAAGCCACTTGAGGCGGAAGATGTGAAAATGATAAAACACAGAAGATTTTCAACAGCATAATTGTATGATTTTAGATTCACAGGTTTCAACGGGCTTCAGCAATATAAAAGGGCTGATACTGTAATCACTTAATCACAATCATATGGAAACATCCGCAATGCCTTGGTACCATGTTGATGTCTTCCCACTGCAAATCTGTTTCCTTTCAGATCTTTATGAAGAGATTATGATCTCTAAAGTAACAATAAAGAACTCTAGATTGGTAATGGAAAACATGAGGCCTGTGGGCCAAAACCAGCCCGCAAGAGGCTCCAATCCAGCCAAACCACCAAGGCAAATGGTAAAAATGATAAAGAAAACTTTTACTTTTAAACAAGTGAGACTACTGAGACTCAAGCTGAGATAGCGGTGACGCTGCCATGAAAGCCATCAAACTAGCATTAGCCTCAAAACCGTGGGGTCAGGGTCAAATTGCACTGTTTTCTTAATATTTCATTGTATTTTACACCAGGAGGTTCCATTGAAATTGGCTTGATGTTGAGATTGCTTTAATTTTTTGTCATGATTATTTTGTTTTTGTGAAAATATAGACATCTTCATCACGTAATGAGACTTAAACAGAGGCTATCGATTGAATTCAGACTAATCGTGGAAAAAAAGCACTACCCTCAGTGGCTGTTGTGTTTGATCTTGTGCCTGCATCTTGAAAAATGGCAGAGTACTGTCAATAATTCAGGATTATCTTGTATATGTCATTAGAAGGAAAAGATAATGACTTGAAATGACAAGACATTTCATGAGTTAAAGTGTAACAATAGTGTTTGCAGTGAATGACCGTGTGTCTGGGAATACAATGCTTCAATCTGAAAAAGATGGAGGAATAAATGCTTTGAAAACAGTTAATAATTTTACCAAATATAATTATTTAGTTCAGGGGTGTCAAACATGAGGCTCGTGGGCCAAAACCGGACAACAAGAGGCGTCAATCCGGCCAAACCACTCAGTGAATAGTAAAGATTCTCAAGAAAACATACACTTCTTAGCACAGTTCTTAAGAGTAATGGACACAACAAAACCCAGAGACCTGAGCTGAGATATTGGTGATGCTGCCATGAAGGCTAGTTAGCTTGTTGCTCTCAAACATTCCTCAATGCCAAGTTGTCAGGGTGAGTTTGTAAAAACGTACGTAATGCAACGGCTCCAGAAGACGTTTTACTGTATTTTGCACTGGAGGGTTTCATTGAAATTGGCTTTATGTCCAAATCGCACTACTTTCTGATAATAATTGTTTGGCTTTTGCAAAAACGTCGATTTTTTTTCATCACACATTGTCTGCGCCACAACAGAGAAAAAAATTGAAATTTAAAGGTTATTACGTCACTATTTCACCGGTCCAGTTCACTCAAAGTGACATTTGGCTGCACTATGTGGCTCCTGAAAATATGTGTGACACCTCTGGTCTGGAGTCTACATCTGTCGGTACAGTAACCACCTTTAATCTTTGCAGCCTAAAATCAAGACTTCTTTCATAGTTGTTTCAGTTTTAGTTTTAAGTTTTTACAAACAGAAACTTTTTTATTTTTTTATTTTACACTTTTGGGTAGAAACTGGACATGGGAACATAACAAAATTATATGTTTGTCGAACTCGATTTCCCCCATCCTCCCCACTCACAAGTAATATTTCTAACCTGCGAGTGAACAGGACGATAAGTTCCGCTGCGTTGGGATTCAGTGGCTTCTTCTGTTTGATATGCGAGACTCTTCAGGCCTAATCTCACACCGTCTCACTCCGCTGCTCAGAGCTTCACTTTTTCTGCCGTTTTAATCTTGGCGGGGCTTTGTGTCTCTCTGTGTGTGTGCGTGTGTGTGTGTGTGTGTGTGTGTGTGTGTGTGTGTGTGTGTGTGTGTGTGTGTGTGTGTGTGTGTGTGTGTGTGTGTGTGTGTGTGTGTGTGTGTGTGTGTGTGTGTGTGTGTGTTGTTTAAATGTGAGTGGTGAAATGGCATCCCCTGTGTCTTTGTAGGCACCGGTGAGGGTATTAGCAAAGAGGCTCTAAGGGGCTTAAGAGGTCAGCCTTCCTTTTGTGTGGAGACACAAAACACTTCCTGTGGGACCCTTCACCCCGCTCTGTTCTTCCCTCAGAAAGCCAGGCCCTGCCTGACCATTCACATTAATCAGCCTTAGCTCCTAATGACTGCAGTAAAGCTTCTGAAAACTGCTTCCAAAAAGGTCCTAAAGAGCCACTAAGCTGCTAACAGAGCGGGATCGGCCGCCGCCGCTCGTATCAAAGACACCGTCCTCAGGCGTGGCCTTTCGAGGCCCCCGACACAGAGGAAATATGGAGAAATAATAGGTAGAAATAGGTATTTTTGCTTGTAATGAGTCAACATAGCTCCAAGAAGTGAAAAATCTCCTGCCATAAGTCAAAAAGTCAAAGACAAAGTGAGTTTTATTGTCAATTCTATTGTACATACGCACAGAATACAGTGGAATCAAACATTTAGTCTCGCTTTCCCTCGTAGAGTGTTGACATATATCACACAGAATGAAAAAAATAGAGAATATAAATGTCAAATATAAGAAATAATAATATAGGCCAGAAAAAACAAGATTTTAAAATACAAGCTGCGAAAGGTGAAATGTGCAATACATGTTGCAATAGATCCTGGAAAGTGCAGATCAAATACATTTGAATAACTTTTCTTTTAAAATTAAGGATTATTGTTTGTGGACAAGCATTAAAAGTAGTTTTCCTTCTCCATAGCAAGCCCGTGAAGCTTTCTGGGTATTCTTGCAAGTACAATTGGGGAAGGAAACGTCAGGAAGCTTGAATATTTGTTTTGGAAATGTGGTGGAATATTGTATTTCTCTCCAACTTTAGGAATTGGCACCTGACGGGATTGCTGCTAATGCTTCAATGCTAAAGCTAAACAAATTCCCACTGAAGCCAAACATTTGAATATCAGTGAGTCACTACATCTTACTTGTGTGTTTATTTCTGTGGGAATCTGGTTAATTACATTCATAACAGACAATTTGTGCTTAAATTAAGTACAAGCAAAGTGTTGAACTTCAGCTAATTTAGCATTGCTTGTATTTTGAGGTTTTGGTGTTTTGACTTCATCTGAATCATTTCTCCAGTAAGCTTGAATATTTGTGTTCGAAATTTGGTGGAATATTATGTTTCTCAAATTTCTGGTGTCGGAATCCACGACATGACAGAAAAATGCTAACGTTATTATGGTAAAGATTAAAAAATAAAAACAAAACTCAAAGCCAAATATTTGAGGACTCGTTAAGCTTTTCTTCATCCAAAGTCACCGTATCTTACTGGCGTCTCACTACTTTGGTAAATCTGTTTTACATTGTTTGTAACAAACAATTTGGGCTTGAATTGAAAGTGTTTAGCTGTTAGCACAGCCGCGAGTCCTGCTTGTGTTCTGAGGTTTTTTTGGTTCCGTGTTTTCGTGTCATTTCTGAACAGGAAAATCCGAAAGCTTGACTTATTTGCGTTGGAAATCTGGTGGGATATTGTATTTCTCTTTGATTTGTGGGAGTTGACGGAACAATACTAATGTTTTTTGCGAAGGTGCCGAGGTTAAAGCTGCTGGATGACAAGCAAGGGCTGCAGGAGGAATCAAGATGTGCAGCTCTCCCCTTTTATTTGATCCCCCGTGCTTCGTTTCGGACTAAAGTTTGACTTTTCCTGTCGAGCGTCCCGGGCTGGAGCGGCCCGCCGCCGTCTCTTCGGGTTAAAGACAAATGGAGGTAATGAGAAAATTGGCACATCTGTAGGATCCAATCACACACGATTACAGCTGAGATGTAAATTGGCTGGAAACGTTTGCGCTGTGATAAAAAGCAAATGTGATCACTTTGACAGCAGGGGCCAAAACCTCCAAGTGAAATGTTTCTGGAACCATATCTGGGTCAATGCGGCTTTCTGGAGAGGGGCCTAAAATAAAATTTTTTTTTTTTAAAAATGACCAAAAAAAAGAAAAAGTACATTTCCTGATTTGAAATGTCTGCAGACTGTTCGCTCTCTGTGTATCTTGGAAGACATTTGATGTGTGAGAGGATGACTTTTCCACTCGGTTTGGTGAATCGTGGGACATTTCTACCCTCCCACCTCTTTCTACCCTCCTTCTACCCTCCTTCTACCCTCCTTCTACCCTCCCACCTCTTCATTTACCCTCGGAGGCGAATCAAAACGTCCCTGATGGTTGAAGAGAAGCGACTCCGACTTCTCTCCAGTCCACTGTTGAGCGCTGTGATGTTTGGGCCACAACAGACAGGACGAAGTCAGACTACCCCATGGGGGGGGGGGGGTGTAGGGGTGAGGGTGGGGGTTATTTATCCGCCCGTGCTGTTTGGTGAACTTGGGGTGACTTTGCGGGACCTTTCGCGTGGCTCAGAGTGTTTTCCTCCTGTTGGATTCCCGCGCACCCGGCGCTCTGGGACCGATGAAATATTAAAAAAGCTGTTTGTGATCTCACGATAGAGGCCGCGGACAAACCTTCACACGCAACCTGGAGAAATCCAGGTCAGGACCGCCGCGACTTTAATAGCGGGGGTCGGCTGCTCTGTACGGAGCTCCTCCAGGCCCGCGTCACGCCGGTGATGAACGACTGCCATTAAACAGGTTTTCACGTCTTGTTGTGACACGACTGGAGTCGCCAGTTTCTTAATTGAAATCTACACTTGCCAAAGAATTTCACTTTTTTTTTTGGTCTTTCTTTCTTTCTTTTCCTCCGTCCTGCGTGGCGGAGCAGGAGAAGGCGGGCAGCCATTTTCCCCCCCAAATTCGACTCCATTTTGTTTAAGGCAATGAAAAAGTAGGTTACGAATCCAGAGAAGTCACACGAGCAGGTTTTGATCTTTTCTGACGTGACGTCGCACGAACCCACTCCTCCTCAGCTCGCTCGTTTCTGACATGAGTCACATTTGTCCGCAAACGAACGAGGGAAAAACACACCAAAAAAAAAAATTCAATAATTGTTTAAATATTCTGCTTCATTTTAAGGATTTTCAAGGACTTTTGTTTCTTAGTTAACTTTATTATGAAAAGTCTGTAAAATGTGAAACAAAGTGAGAATTTTTCTATCAATTTCAGATTAAGAACACAGTGACAAAAAAAACAACAAGAAAATACAATAATTTCTGGCCATACTAATATTTAAGCATTCAAACATCCGTATATTAAAAAAAGCCACCTGCTTGTTAAACCATCTTTTTTTTTAAATTAATTAAATTAATACTACTCCGTTCAAACCGTAAATATTTCCACATAGATCAGTTTACTTAAGTTTTCAAATTTTTCTCAATCAATAAATCTAGAATCTATAAATTTCTCATCTGAATTTTATATATTTTTTACATAATCAGTTAAAATGAGCTAAAAACTGCATCTCTGTGATACAAACCTACAGTTTCTGTGAGTTAACTTAGTGAATTCATTGATTTATGTCTACATATTCTGACATGTTTAACCAAGGAAAAAGGTTTTTATACAACCTTGTCTAATTAGAAAATGTAGACAAACATTTTGTTTCTAGATCGTTTTTAGTTTTCAGGAAAATGTTGTATCTTGTTCTGATGTAACTTGAAGGCTTGATTATTGTTTAAAACTGTGAAAAATGGAAACTATCTTCTTACAAGACCATAATCAGACACAGACTACAAAACTACTTAATCTGGGAATATTTTCAAAGTTTCACGAGAACTTTGTTATATATTGTTGAGTTGAATGAATGAATGATTAAATTAATGTTTTATTTCTTGTCATAATGTGGCCACATAGGAAATACAAACACCAACAAAATCCTGTTCACATTAACTGACCACGAAAAGGAAGAGACTAAAACCAGCAGATAAATTACGCCTATCTTATAAATTCTATCAAATAATTTAGAATATGTACGGTTTACAAACAAAAAACACAAAACAAACAACAAAAGAGAAAGATCTAAAGAATATAACAATCAGTCTGATCTTTTTTTATTTTGTATTTTATGTTACCAACGACTTTCTACGATTAAGTTCCTCCAAAAGTTTAACTTGGAGGTAAAAGTCGCAAATAAACGTCAGTCAGGAAACATTCATGAAAAGATTTGTTATTAAACAAATTCCTTACAACAAGTCAGAACAGGTGGAACCGAAGTGACGCGGCCGAGTTGCTCCGTCACAAGCGTTTGGCAGCGTTCGAGATGAAACGAGTCGAAATGAGACGCGGAGGGCGAGACTTTCTGAAGTTTATTCACTTTGGCTTCTCCACTTTTTCCCTCCTGCCTGATTGACCCACTAACACAATGCTGGGGAGCTTTTTGTTTCACCCCCCCTCCTCCCCCCTCCTCCCCCCTCCCCCTTTACGTGAGTCGGTATCGGGGCGGTGGGAACACGGTGGGCAGACGCTGCGGAGCGCTGGCGGCTCGATGATCCCTCCTCCCCTCTCTCACCACCCCCCTCACCCCCCCCTCCCTTTTATGTCTTGGCTCCATCAGGGCCCTGAGTTATTCTAGTGCATAATTGATGGAGGAGTTAGAATAGCAGAAGTAATGCGATGAGAGGGTGCAGCCAGGCGGAGCGAGGGATCGCGTGCGTGGGGCTGCAAACATTGCAGGGGACGAGAGGAGGGCATCTGGCGTAACAGGTCCCCCGAGCTGAGTCGACACAGAATATGCCACGCCGCCCCGGCCAATCGGGCCTCCAGCCCCCCCACCCCCTCCCCTCCCCTCCCCTCCACCACACGCCCCGTACTACGTTTTTCATGAATCACTCCAGAGCTGCTGAGCCGTTTTGACCTGGATCTCATCTGGATAATTAGCAGCTCTTGGGCTTCTCTTCGTCTCCTGCGGTGCATTCCTCAGGTCGCTGCAGCGGGGACGAGGTGGAGGGGGGGTGGGGAGGGGGTTCGCACCTACACCAGCACCTACAAAGAGAAACTAATGACCCGACAACGGCTGCTTTGTCTGCGTGACAAAAGGAGACAAGGTCACAGATCACCTGCTTCAAACAAGCGGAGAGACGGAGGGAAGGGACTCTGAAACAAAAGCTGCAGAAAACTCGTAAAGTCGTCAAACCACAGGAAAGTTCCTTCAGGGCCCGTCCACACCTGGCGCTGTTTCAGGTGATCCGATCGCATGTCGCGAGCCCCGTTTTCGGGCGAACCCCTTGAGTTTGGGTTGTGTTGGACCTCTACGTCACTTAATGTGATATGAGTCGTCCACCCAGAGCGCTATGACGAAAGTTGGAAAGTTTTAAAGACGGTTTCACTTTCACTTCAACAAAAACGTGAAATAAAATCATCAAACCACAGGAAAGTTACACAAATCCGGCAGATTTCTCATCGGAAAGCCGAAATGGCGCGAGACGAAAGGTAAAACTGGATTTCAAACGTGATATTTGAAGTTTTCGAAGGACAAATTGATTAAAATCAGGTCAAAAACTGACGAAAACAGTAAAAAACCGTGTTCAAATCAACACACGACCTGATTTCACCAAAAATTCTCACAAATAGAAATGATTATTGTGAAGAAAAAGTGTTGCTAGAGCCCAAAACATTAGAGGAAGATACACCATTTTTCCATTTTTCTTCACTTTATTTCCCTTGACTACGACAATACGACTCCTACATACTTTTTTGCTCGCTGTGCATCAATTAGTTTCATATCGGGGCTCCTTAATGTGCAGAATCGGTCGCAGCTAATGGGAATTTATTGCAATTTCACAGACAGAGAAAGTGTTCTTTTAATTATCCGGCCAGCCGGCGTAATGAAAATAAAAACAGGGGAAATGGCCGGAGATTTCTGCCGACGGTAGCGGCCGTCTGGAGCGCGCTCTGAAACGCAGACCTGTCCAGCGGAGCACTTAGAGGCCGCTGCACCGCCACTCTTCCTATTAAGATCGTAAAATCACGCTCATAAAGATGCTTTATTTGTTTCCTGAGTGTGCCGGCTGCTTAGGTTTCCATCAGAAGTCTTTATGGCCGGCGCTCATATTTCTGTCTCTGCATGGAGGTGACTATTAAGGTTTAGGGGACTTTTGTAAGGAGCGGACGCCTGGTCACCAAAAGTTCACTCTCGCTCGCTTTCTTTCATGAATGGACTTTCTGCAATGTGACGCCCCGGAACGGATCTCATTGGACTGAGAGTCACTTTTTTATGGCAGGAGGTTAAAATATCCACATCAGAGAGAAATTGTAATGGAAGCAGATGTAACTGTAATTCAATCAGTGAGTAAATCAAGTCATAGAGCTCGCTTGTAGAAGTAACTGTCATCTGTTTAATGTACCGTAGTCTATCTATCTATCTATCTATCTATCTATCTATCTATCTATCTATCTATCTATCTATCTATCTATCTATCTATCTATCTATCTAGTTTTTCATAGAAAATAAACCTTATTAATAAACCTAAAGAAACTTATCCACTTTCTTAATGGCAATTAAAAAAAAAAAAGGTTTTATTGCTACAAACAGACATTTCAAGATATTCTTGAAGAACGATAGAAATATTAATATATTTTTTTGTAATTCTGTTGCTAATTTTTGACAAGGTTTTTTAAAGAAAATGCAACTTTGTGAAAGGTATACACAATTTATAATAAGAAATTTCTTTAAATGTATTTACACATAATTTTTTAAAATTATTACTAGTAGTAGTAGTCAAAAATGCAACATTTTTCCATTTTGTTTTTAAAAAACACATAAATATTAGAATAATTCTAATATTATATTAGAATATAAATGATGTTGTATATTATATTAGAATATAAAATATCCTTTTTTTAACCAAATGGATTTAATAATCTTGTGTGAGTCATTGTGGTTAAAATACGTCTTAAAATTGGTATGTTTTCATCCTATTTTCCAGTTCTCCCATTAAACATTGAAAAAGCTTTTAAATATCCTAAAGATAGAAACAGAAGTAGAAAGCCCTCATTATCATATAAAGATGTTTAAATGTATACACCATTGTGCTTAAAGCAATATAATTCCACTTTGAAAATAACATTTATAGGACGTATCTTTCACATAATTCAAAAATACTTTCTTGTCTTCGCTGACATTTAAAATTTTACTAAAAGGTCAAGTTCTGAGCACTAATGTCATTGTTCTTTTGGTAAAGTGAATATATGTGAGTCAAAGTGAGAAATTGAGTTAAATGTGAATGTATGAATAGGAATTTGAAGTACTGATAGAAAAGACTGACCTGAAAAAAAAAAAAAAAGAAAATCTGGTGAAATTAAACCAAATGATCAAAGACTAAAAAGATCATGTGTCTGGATTTAAAAAAAAAATTTTCATTCGTGCAACACAAGCATTAATCTTATATTTAATTCCCGTTCCAGACATAAAGTCCACTTTATGTCTGAAAGAGAGCGAAATCTTTTGAACATGTTCAAAGGCGAGCCGGAGCTAGCGGGTTCGAGCGGCGTGGCGTTAAGCCGCCGTGTGTTGTTGGCGCCGAGTTCCACTTCTGTCACTTTGCTTCAGTTTCATGTGTTCGAGTCACTCTGATAGGCTGGAGCAAAGCAGAAGGGAGGGGGGGTTTGGGGGGAGGGGGGATGTATCGATCGAACCAGACCAAGAAGACGAAGAAGAAGAAGAAAAAAAACCGGGCCCAAAGTGGCGACGTTGAAGTCCTGTGACGCCTCCTGTGAGTCACATGATCTCTCCAGAAGTGCTGTTGCTGAGGTCTAGACACGCGATACACAGGGGGGGCGAGAGAAGCACGCCGGCTCACACGTCACACACGTTCACCACCAAGCCACTCCTGCGTGGAGGCAGGCTCCCATCCATGAGTTTGCCCAGCAACCCAGCAGCGGAGTGGGAGCTGTGGTTGCAGCGGCGCGGCGGCTCGCCAATCCTCGTTTTCCCACACATTTCCACCCGTATTCTGACTTCGCAGCTCTTTAAACTTGTTTTCTCATTCATCACAATGGGTGCAATCGTTATTTCTGTGTCTAATTAGGAGTTTCAATAATCGTCGTGGGAAAGTTCAAAGGTCTTTTCTTAAAATTTTGGTCATATTTGTCTATTTGGAAGCAAAAAGTCTGCTGAAATTAGGTTACAAACCTCTTACTCACCCACCCCCAAGAAAAAAAAACACAAATATGCAAATTTCATCTATTCTGAAGGGGGGAAAAAAAGATCAGGCTGTACTCTTACAAAGTCACCAATCATGATTCAGTAGTAAGCGTTGAGCAGCCAATGAGGCGTGCAGCAGCTGTGCCGTCATTGGCTCGCCAAAACTGTGCCAGATACACCGGCGGAGAAGTATCCCACAATTCCTGTCGCCTGAAGGCAGCACAGCTCCTAATGCAGCATGTTCAAGTCACACACACACACACACACACACACACACACACACACACACACACACACACACACACACACACACACACACACACACACACACAGTATAAATGTTACGAGGTTACAGGGAGCTGAGTTTGCTTTCTCTCTCTCTCTCTCTCTCCTCCGTCCCCACCTGCTCATTATTTCCTCCACGACTTCTCATTTCTTCCTGTTTTCGCGATTAAAACTTCGTCCGCAGTTTATCGGTGTGCAATAAATTTATGGCAGCACCACGGCACACGAGTCGTTTCCATATTTTGCAAATTTCTCATAAAGATCAGCCAGTAAAACTGCAGAATAAACTGATTTCTTTTGGTCACATTTATACGTCAAAATCATATTGGTTATTTATGATAACTCTCAAATTTTATATAATGCTGTAATAATCACTACATTTAAATATTATCCTTTAAATTGGCAGTTCACATGCTAAATGGCATAAAATATCCACAAATGATCAAGATAGTGTTAAAAAAAATTATTAAAAAAGTCACAATATGTGTTCATATGAAGACACTTTGTGTTAAGCTCATTCAAAAATACAACTCAAAATTCAAAAATATCTCAATACAGTAGAAATATTTTTGAAATCATGAATAAAAGTATATTTATTTTTCCTGAAAAACCACTTTTTGGAAGATTTGTTTTAATTTAAAATGTTGAATTTGATGAAAAAATCTTTCATTGTACTTTAGTTTGCATGTTAAATGTAAAAAAAATGTTGCTCGCATTTTAATCAGCATTTGAAATGACCATGGATACCATCCAACGCATAACTGAGGAGAATTACTGTTACAATTTAATACATTTAGTTTAAAAAAATTATTTCCCCAAAAATTTTGGAATTTGTTCCATGTAAAGAACCCAATTCTCGTTATAATTAGATTTTTTTTTTTAATAAAACAAAACAGAATTTGATCAAAAGAATTTAAAAAACATTTAATCTTTGCAATTTTTAATACATACCTTTTGTTTAATAAACAACATTTTCTAAGACAAATTCTGAGCATTTTATTCATGTTTTTTTTTTTTTTTTTGCAGTTTTAGCGTATTTATATTTAAATAAAAACACATTTACTTTCTGTGTCTGTCTGTGAATCCATTTTTTTTATTCTAACATAAAAATACTAATTTGTCCAAATGTAATTGTCTATTCTTTAATGGAAAAGTTTTCCACTATTAAATTTGATTAATGTAATTTAACAAAATCTCCATGTATGTAATTGTAAGGTAAAGCCTTATCTGTGTGAATACTTTGAAAATATGAATTTGTGTACCGTATATAAAAAAAATCTAAATCAAAATGACAAGTATTGCGATTCAAATTGGATTTTCATATTCAAAATATAAAAACAAATATAAAATGTTTCTACATGGTTGACTAAAAAAATCCTTTTAACAGTCCTCAAAAGGTTGAAAATGAAAGTTAATCATGTCTTAATGCTTCATAGTGAATTTAAATCATTTAACTCCTCGAAACGGACTCTATTGAAGGACAAAATAATAATTTATTCCCAGATATTTTTGTTTATAGAAGCTTTTTTGTGGCGACTTTAGTAAATTAATCTAAAATAAATCCACTTGCGTTGTTGTTTTCTTGTAAAGTCCAGTTTTATCATCTGTTTTGAAGTAAAATTGAGTTACTTTTATCTGATGTGAAAGGTTTGCATCCCTATTTTTCTTGTAGTGCCGCCAACATTTGCTGCTCATAGGAAACAGATTGTGTCTTGTACGTTTATCAGGAACGTCCTGCAGAGGCTTCCAGCTCAGACGAGTTTTATCTCTTCAAAATGTTGCCCGGGTTGCGTCTCCACGCGGCCCTGCAGGCCAGATGTTGCTCTCCCCGGCATCTGAGGTTAAACCATTCCCAGGCTTCACGGCTCGGGCTTCGACCTTTGACCCCCCGGGCGGACCGCCCGGCCGCCTCTCGGCTGAAGTCACTTCCGCCATGTGTGGAGGCAGCGAGTCGCGGCGGCTTGTGGTGAGCGTGGAGCAGATTCCTCTGCAGGCGGTTTCTAAAAAAAAAAAAAAAAAAAAAGGGGTCTCAGATTCTGGCTGGGATGAAAGTCGCAGCACTGGTGACTTTTAATTTCGTTGGCTGGTCCAGACTTTTAATCTGCAGAATGCAGGAACACACACACAAGGATGCAGACGCAGGCATGTGTGCGCCGGGGTGTCATGTGTTTATCCTGTAAGTCAGCTGTTTGATCATAATTTGTGATTAATCAGCCATGAGGGCTTTTGAATGAGGCGCAGCTTTTCATGTCGGGGGAGCTGCAGTCTAATCCCGTCTGCGGAGCGGGGCAGACGACACGGAGCGGCCCGGCCGCCCCGGCTGCTCCTGCCTCCGCCGCCGCCGTCACTCCCAGCACAATAAAATTCCTGCCTCGCTGATTCAACGGCGAGGGAAACTTTCTCGTCCCCACAGTTTCATCTGGTGGACTTCTCTCTGTTCCATCTGCAGGAGTTACTTACACTATTAGGAAAATGTGGACTTACTGATTTCAACACCAACATAGCCTCTGGTGTCTATTCTTCTCAGCTCAGAGTTGACTCTTATTGAATTTGGGGGGGAAAAAAAAAAAGTCAACGTTTTATTTGAAATGTTTATCATTGTCTTGGCGGTTTGGCCGGATTGGAGACTCTCGGGAGCCACTTTGGGCCCACGGGCCTTATGTTTGACTTCCCCCTGCTGTAAACTGCAATGGAACCGAGTACGTCTGCATACCGGATCACAGTTTTACAGTTTATAATGAAGCCAGTGTGAAAAGGTGCAATAAAAAGAGAAATCAACGCTGATTCTGCACGTCGATGACTTTAGAATATTCATTTTGAATTAGGAAAAGGTGTCAGGAAGCACTTAATGAGAGATGAAATCGAACGTGAAGGAAACATTTAGCTAAATGTGTGAAAAAAAAATCAGTTTCCAATCATGCGTTGTTGCTTTTAGTAGGAATTTGATGCTTTCATGTCTCAGTTTAGACATTTGACCAAGCATAAAGTGGGAGTCAATGCAGAACATGAGCATCTCAATGCTTGTAGACATACAGTCTGATCTGAGAAGCAAATCAAACCCATAATTCCCAGATTTGGTGCAAAAACAACCTTCTTTTTTTTTTTCTTCTTCTTCTTCCAGACCTTTCATGATTTGTAAGCTGTCATCTGGCGACGTAGTGGAGTCACAGTCGGGATACGAACGCCCACTCAGCGCGTCGCGTTAGACAAAATGCTCGACGGCAGCTCCAAGCTTAGAGCTGATTTGAGTCGCGTTGCCGTGAGTCGAAGGTTCGGGGACATTAGATCCCACCGCGAGGAAGACTGGATGCAAAGAAAAAAGAAAAAGAAAAAAGAAAAAAAAAAAACCACAATCAACAATGTCCTTCTAATCTCATGAGTATCAGAGTGAAATGCTTTAAAGGCATGAGACTCACCCTGCATGGCATGCCCTGGCCACGCAGTTCCCTCCCCACAAATGTTTCTCCTACTGCTCTTTTGTTCCGCTCCAGAATGGAGTTGACGCGTGTGAAACCGAACGTGATACCAGGGGCCCGAGAGTTCATTATTCGCCGCTGTTCTCACGGGGCGAGTGAAAAATCACTCCTTTGTGCCGACGAAGAAAGAGCCTTCCTCTGACCTCATGGTTGCGCAGTGTAATGTCAAAAGGCCCAGAGGTTTGCGCGGCGTGGCCACACCCACTCTGTTGTGGAGCCGCCATTGGAAATCCTACCGGGGTCCCTGAGAGCAGCCGGGGGAAGAGGAGGGACGAGGACGGCCTCTTGTAAACAAATGTTTGGATCCCACATGCTCCACCACACTAATTGGACTCTGGCTGGTCGGAGGAGTCCCCCCCCCCCCCCCCCCCCCCACCCCCCCCACACACACACACACACACACACACACACACAGATCCAAACTGGACATTTAGGCCTTTTAAACAACGCTTGGGAGTGAAAACGCATCATTTACAACGTGTTTACACCGAAACGACAGGAATGCTGAAAATGATGTGGATTTGACACTGCTGTTTGTTCTTGTAATGAAACCACACACACACACACACACACACACACACACACACACACACACACACACACACACACACACACACACACACACACACACACACACACACACACACACACACACACACACACGCACACTCACGCAGAGAACAATACGTTATAAACATCAACAATGGGAGTAAACAGGCATTCAAACGGACAGACGAGAAAGTTGGATTGTTTTTACTCTATAAAACTATAAAACTACCAAGTCCCAGGAGAATCTGTCCTGGGAGTCATGACACCCTGAAGGCAAACATAGTTTTTTATTGTCCAGCTATTGAGCATGTGCAGAAGACGTACCGACTATTGCCGCACCGTTTCCGATCTGTTTTGTAAACGTCTCGTCGCGTGGCTGTTCGTGCGAACAAAACACCCGAGACGCAAAGGAAGTTTTGTGTTTTTCCTCCTGAAATCGACGCGCGAACGGACGTTTGGCTGCGCCCACCTCACCTGACGGAGGATTTCTTCCTGCGTCACTTGCTTTATTTATCAAAGTGGCTGCAGGGGAAAGTGTGGTGACCTGAGGAGGCGTCTCTTCTTCTTCTGAACGCTAACAGATGATGCAGGAGGCTTTCAGGTGTTAACTGGAGCTGTGTGTGGTCCCCCCACCCCCCCTCCCACACACACACACACACTCAAATCTGTATCATCAAGTGGATTCTGCCTGCTATTTATGTATGGGAGTGTTTATTTGGGCAAAATACTGGAGGGAGTCTCAAAGTTTTTGTTTTTCGGTTAACTGTCATCACATGGCTTTTTTTTTTTCTTCCTATTTTTGGGATACTTGTGTTCAGAAAACCAACAAAACAGTTTTCTTTTCCAATTTGCTGTTCTTTTGGAAACAAAGCGTGTGTTGTCCAACGCAGATCTCTAGAAACAACTTCTGGAGAGTACCATTTCACAAACAAAACTGTGAAACACTTTGATGCTTCAAATTCTTTCTTTGTCCTGCTTTTTAAAAATGTCCACACTGAAAATTTTATGGCAAATTAGATCTTTCAGGGGTTTTTTTGTGTTGTTTTTTTTTTTTTATAATAATTTTCTTAAGGCTACAATGGAGCCAATTTTGACACAAATAACACAGATTCTCCATGATAAATGGGATCGGCAGTTATCTTTCTCACATTTCACAAACTTGTATGAAACTTTTTCATATCTGTTCTCAAACCTTTTTGAAGTGATGAATTTAAATTGTTTTAGTGTAAAAAACATTTCCCAGTTACATACCCAAACTCCTTGATTAAGAAAAACACACTGTCTCCAGAAAACATCTGAAATAAAATAAAAATTCCATGGCGTTTCAGAAAATGTTTCCTGATTTAAAGATAGTCTGTAAAAGTTGCTGAGACAAACGTTTTGAAGAAAATATACTTCTTATGATCCGTTTTTTTGTCTTTTGTTTAGATCCATTTACACTTTACTGTTTTCTTTCCAAAACAAGTCTTCTGCAGCCTGCTCTATCTTTATTAAGATTATTAAGATTTCATTGCTTCATTCAATGATGAAGCGATGAAATGGACAAAGTTTGCAAACTAATTTCTTTCTTTCTATTTTTATTCTTTCAATTGCTTTCGGCTCCAATGTATGTAACCAAAACTGGAGCTGAGGAATACAAAGAAGAAGATGTCTGTGCAGCAGCTGCTTGAACCTCTCAAATCCAGACAAATCCAGAGCCGACCTGGATCACGGACAGTAATGGGGTTTTCATAGCAAATCCTGGTAACCGTGTGATATATGATAGTCCGCTTTAATCACTCATGCTGGTGACGCGTCTCTCATGAGGTTGATTTTGGACGGCGCTCTGATGTTCCATCCAGTCTTCGCGTCGTCTCCCACCTCCAGATAGCGCCGCCTTGTTGGCCGGAATGTGGAAACCAATTCCGACAAAAACGAACCTTCATGTGGAAACATCCCCCCCCAACCCCCAAATAAAAAAAAACATTGCTTTTTCTGTGGGAGGAAGAACTGTTAATGGATTAAGTGGCGGCCGATTCCCACCCGGGGGAGCCAAGTCTCGAACGCAAACCCCCCCCCCGGTTCATTCAAACTGGACTCCCCTCCTCCCCTCGCCGCCGCCATCGCTTCCATCTGCGCGCATGCTAATAGGCATGGCCGGCGCGGCTCAGCTTTAGACCCTGGTCCTGCGCCATGAACTTGGCTTTGCTGCCCCTCTTCACCCCATTCATGTCAGCGGGCCCTGGCATTCTTGTTGGGCTTTTTAAGTGTGTTCACTTTGGACGGCGATGAAAGGAGTCGGGGGAACACGGGATCTTAAATCACTTAATGAGGGGAGACAGGCAACGCTTTTGTCCGGCTTGTTCTGGGGCTGCGTCCAGCCAAAGGCCTCTAACGGGCTCTGACACCTCGCTCTGGTGCAGACCTGAGGGTTCGTCTGTGTGTGTGTGTGTGTGTGTGTGTGTGTGTGTCTGTGTTGGTTCATTGCCAGCCTTGCTTCACCCTCCTTGGCTTCAGTACTTTTATTTTTTTTCACACTTGTTTTTTTTCTTCTTTGCTTTACATCTCAGCATTTATTTGTAATTCCTCGCAAACCCACCCTGTTTATTTGGTGTGTTTGGCTAGCGGGAGACATACTTGTGTGTGTGTGTGTGTGGTGAGGGTGAAGTGAGAGGCTGAAAAAAAGGGGAGCCGCGCCATGTGTTAGGGCGTCGGCGGTGTCCGGGACGAGGCCGCTCGTCCCCGGCGCTCGCAGTTAGCATGTGCCGACCCCGAGCCGTGGAACCCGAAGGAGGAAATAAATAAACAAGCGGGCTGCGCAGCTTCAAGCTGCAAACGCACGCCTCGGCTGATCCGAGAACTAAACACTCAAAAAATGTTAACGATGGGTGGATAAAGCCGTTAAACTTTTTTAATGAGCCCCAAAAGTGCCGATGCCTGTTTTTGAGTTCATTCTCCCAGAGTTAGGGAAAGTAATGCAGCCTCACTTTAACACTTAAGCTCACGCAAATGAAGCTCCGGCACAGAATCTGGGCTTCACTCCAGTTCCAGAAGAATTTACATCAATCCACTTGTGTCCCACTAAACCATTAGGTGATTTATCCCTCCGAAATAAGTCCCTCCCAGCAAATCCTGGCAAGTGACACCTCATCAAGTTTTTGATCATGTGCATTAGACAACTTCTCACATTAATTAGTTTGAATAATGGCCGGAGGCCTGAAGGGGGCGAAGCGCTCCATGAGTCCACGGAAAATGGCAGAGATTGTGTTTTTCAATCATTAGGTGATTCCCTTTTTCCTACAGGAACCTGTTAATCAGTAATTTAACATCTGCCGACAATATGTCAGCCGTAATTCAAAAGACAGATGGCTTTCTTTTCGATCACCAGCCTTGACGGTACCTGCCAGCATTCACCGGCGAGCGCTTGTAATTTGGCACCAGCCTCATCGCCTCCTTACAGAAGTCAGAGAGGCTGGACAAGCGTATACGCTATAAACATTCAAAATGGACGGATGACAAAGTTGGATCGTCCTCATGGTGCCCATTGTAGTTATTGTCCATCTACTGAGAGACTTATTTACTACGACCGTGGCGCACGTGTCCCGTAGCAACATGGCGACGGAGCCCCAACTTCAAAACCCTGAAATACGCAGCTCACCTCGTTGTTTTTTGGACGTGACCGAAGGAACAGAAAACGCTGGAATAGATCACCTTTAATCCATCACATCTTGGCTTTATCACCCATGTTGTACGTGGGAGCCTTTCACTTATTCTTCACAGATAATTACCGCTGCGGCATTTCGTCATGAGAGGAAGGAAAAAAGGAGTCCAAGAATAAGTTTGTTTTCTCATCTTTGTCAGGTGTGCGGCAGCTGGATCCGTGGTCGAACCGCGTAGAAATGAAGTGCACAGAACATGAGACGCGCTGGAAGCACTGGTTCAAGCGTTTGGCTGACACACACCGACATGTCAGCCTACAACTTTTATGCCGTCCAACTTTTGCTGATGTGTAATAATCGCACCACAGAAAAGCACAATTGGCCTTCGGTGGACACTTATTTTTTTAATAAGAGCGCAGCATCGTGGCCACTATATGTTGATTAGCTTTTTCTGTCCGTGCAGCATGTCTGCCGTGTGCCGCGGGTATCGATTTATGCCTCTCAAACGGCGGCAACACACGCGTGCGCACGTTTAGGGTCGCGTTCATTTATTCTGACGTCCAGTTTTGTTGGCATCCCTTCTGGTGGAAAACAACTCAATTCCTCGTGATTATAAAAAGGTCGACGCTTTTCTCTCCGAGTTAGATGTCATACATGTCGTCCGGAGGAAATGAGTTGTTATGAGGAACATCTACTTGGCTTTATGTTTTGTTTTGAGTCAGCTTTTGATTCATATTGGGATCTGGAAGTGCTTTCCGTGGAAACGAGGGGAAGTGCAACGTCTTCGTCTGGACGGCAGAAACGCTGCTCCTGCCAATGTTTCATTACAGAAACAACCATTGGCACCCACTAATGGCCCAACATGAAAACTACATTGTTTTCTGTTTATTTTTTCTGCTGTGTAAAGAGACATGGTCCTCATAACAGTGATAAATTATACGTTTTCTCTTGAAACGTTGTCGTGTAAACGGGGCCTTGTAGGTGACATGATTGAACTGGAAGAAAGTAGGTTAGCTCTGGGATTCTTTTACCACAAAACCATAAAATACGTTCAAATTGTTCTTTTAAAAAAAAGCCACATTCATCTCAGATTTTTTTGGGAGGAACCCCTCAGAATTTCTTCAAAATAAAAGCTGCACAACCCCCCTTTTATGTTCTCTTGTTCAATTACACAAACATACTGGCCAAGCATTGTGAAAGGCGTTATAATCCAACTGCAAAACAATTTCCTGATTACCATTAAATGGACCAAGAGTTTGTGTTCAGACCTGGTCTCTTCCTCCTGGTTGGGTTTTTAACTTGATGCACATTGTTCCCCAGTTTTATTACAAACATATTCCTCTCAATCCTGTAATGTTTTTAATGCATCATGAATGATAAAATCCACTATTTCTTTACAGCATTTAATTATTAGCACCATCTTTACTTTACTCGTTGTCCTTTGATTCATAATTTTTTTTTGCAGAAGTCTTGCTTTTGTCCTCCTGTTTGTCTATGTGAGGTGCCTTGTTGCTGAAATGTGCAACACAAACCATAACCAATCATGTCCTCGGGTCAGTGCTGCCTGTGAACCTTGATAGTCGTGAGAAACTCCCAGTGTTGTGTGATGCGGATTTGGAGAAACGTTTAAACAACTTTAAACTTAAGGGAGCTTCTTTGGTATTTTGGGGTTGAGTAACGAGTCCTTGCCTTTGTCAGAGTGTGGGAGCACTGCTGGCATAATTAGGCTCAGGAAAGCCTGGGGGTCACGTCTGCAGCCGAGGTCTCCGCCCTCTGACATCATGATCCTTGAACCCCCCCCCCCACCTCCTTCCCCACGGTCCTTAAATTAACCGCCGGCTCCCTCTTCCCCTCTCTCTTCCTCCTCAACACCCTCTGCTCGGCGCTCCTCCATCCGTGTGACGAGCGCCGCTCTCTTTCTCTCTTTCTCTCTCTCTCTCTCTCTCTCTCTCTTTCTCTCTCTCTCTCTCTCACTGCCTCCACCTTCCTTCACCTCTCCGTTTCCTCCAGACGTTTCTACCCGAGGTGCACGGCCGCTCCAATCGGACACTTTACCCCTGCTCTCGTCTCGTAATGGTCTACCGCCACCGCTGCCTCCGCTGTGCACACACACTTTTTACACATGCTTGCGCACACACACACACACACACACTCACACACTCTGGAGGGGCACACTGGCGTTCAGTTACAAGACACTTTAGAGGGGCTTCTCCACCATCCGTCCTTGTGTAAATGAGTTTCGGTGAACTCTCATTCATTAGAAGAAGAGGCTCTTTAGGCGCCCTGGCACCAAACCCGGCCCGCGATGGGAACATTAGCATATCAGCCGCTAACAGTCGCTGCTGCGCATGTGTGCGTTCATGTGTGTGTGTGTGTGTGTGTGTGTGAGAGCAGTTCCACGTAGACGACGCTCTCTATAAAACTGAGATTTATGTGTCGTTCTCAATTTAGCTTCACAGCGGCCGATTCTTGGCCGGTGAAGCGCACTGTTCCTTTCAGCCGGCTCCAGCCCGGTTCCTTTTCACAATTCTCCAAAACAAGAAGAATGCCACGAAGTTCCCATGGTAAATCACATTTACATTTACATCTCAGGCCTCATCCAGAATACAACGGGCAGGACGGGGCAGGCTGCGTTCAAACCCACTTGGACTTCATTAAAAAGCCGTAATGGCCAGCACTGGCCCCGCTGTTGGTAGGAGCAGAGGAGAAGATTTAACACTGATTTTTTTTTTTTTTATCAACAACCAACACAGTTTTAAGCAGTTTATGTTGAGCTGCAGCTCGTCTACACAAATCTGAACTGCTCCTGAAAAAAAGTTCCCAATCCTTTCTATTAAAGGTTACTGGGAAAATTACACCAGATTTCCTGCGACCAAATCCAGCCTGCATGGTAGTAAGAGAGAGAAAAAGAAATTCTCAACATAAATAAAAACTTAACGTGAGGACTCAATACTGACGAGTGTGGAAATGTTGATTTGAATGTTTTAGAGACAAACCTCTGCTTTTTTTTTTTTTGCCAATGATGGGATTCTATTTTTAGTTGTATGTTTTCTTGTAGACGATGATGGAGTTGTTTTGTTTGTACAAAAGGACATAGATTTCTTGGATGAAATCATAATAGGAAAAAAAAAAAAAGTTTGCTCATTGATGGAAAATGGTTTTGTCGGCTTTCGTTCATTGCATTATGTATTGCTTTTTATAAAATAAATTTTCCCAATAAATGTGTCACCTTTTGCCAATACATGCATCCAAGTTTGAGTTGTGAAGGGGCGGAGCTTATCCCAGCTGACATTGTGTGAATGTATAGACACACACTCTCCACAGTGCAAACACAGAAAGACAATCACGCCGAAGATCAGACACACATGGATGATCCTCTTGGGGAGCATTTTCCCATTTTAACCTTAGGTACACACACAAGGAGCAGTCAGCTGCTGTGGTGCAGCACCTGGAAGACAGTTGAGGGTTCATGGCCTCGACCCCCAAGACCCCCGCCAACAGACCGCTATCTGCATAGTTTTGTCACCCATTAACGGAAAAACGGATGCCTTTTCACTTGATACACTGCATTAACATGCCCTCAGTTCTTAAACTTTGTATAGTGAGTGTGACTATTGCGTGCGTGAATTTATTTCACTTGTTGAGAAATCTAAAATAACCATTATCGGCCAAAACAAGCAAAGTAAATACCAGAAGTTGGTGGAAGAGGAAGGGCAGAAACAGTATGTCTCGGGCCACCCCTGCTTTAGATTGTGGGCAGATAGGAAGGAAGTAAGGAAGATTTTCTAAAGTATTATTTGTTGTCAACTAAAGGCTGCAATGGCTTTAATAGCAGTCAACAAGCCTCCAGAAATCCTGATTAATCTTGATGAATGGTGCGGTATGCTAATTAAAGATCTGACAGATCCTGAACCTACCTTCCAAAGTCCTGCAGAGCCACTGGTTGTTTCTGGATGTTTACTTAACGAAATAACAAGTTTATGGACCAAAAAAAAAACCCAACAAGCGCCAACCGATCCAAAGTCCACCCGAGATGTGGCAGACAAACAACCTGCAGGGACAATATTCTGCCACATCTGTACCTATTCAAACCTTCTCCGGTTCCCAGATACAGGCTGACCAGTTTCCAATGAGGTCTTTCCAAGACGGTGCAGAGGTGATGTTATCAGTCCAAATGTATTCACGCTAGAAGTTTTGTGCCAATTGTTTGTGGAAAATACTTGCATTTCTTGTTTTGATATAGCACATTAGGCCCCAAACTTAATGGCCCTTGTAAAAAGAAAAATCAACAACAAAGGAAATGTTCCATGGAGCCAGCCAACGCCAGAGAGTGCTGGAGCAAACGTGGCTGCACTCAGATAAATATGGATTCTTGCCCTTGCAACCAGACTACAAACAGACATTGTGTACTTTCCTCCGCAGCCTCTTTGCATTGCGTCTGAATGGGGTGGCTTGAGAGGGCCATGAGACCATGAGAAAACCGTCCACATGAAAGCCGTCGTCGGCGCACCAAGGAAATTCTGCTGACACCTAATCACAAAAAGAGAGGAGTGAAAAAACCTCAGCCGGAGCCCACAGCGATCTCGGCGGGTTATCTTGAGGGAGCGTAACCTTTGTGACATTGATAGGATTGTACACAAAAGCAGGCGCTTGGCTTGTGCGCACCCACAATCTTCACCAACTTTCTTTCATTAGCTTCCTTTGGGGTGTGTGTTGCCGGGCTGCGGAGAGGCCGAGGTGATGGATGTCAGGTTGCCCTCTGTCGCTGTTCTACTCCACTCGCCTTAATGGACCTCTTAGAGACTCCGGAGAAATTGATGGGAAAACTAACCCCCCAAAATAAAGCTGGGCCGTGATTTTGAAAATGTTTTGTTCTCTTCTCAGGTTTGCGACCGCGCGGCGCCTTATCAACACCCAATATTTCACACACTGTAAAAACCTCATAAAAATCTGTTTCCCTTTACCTCGCTTTGCTCGCCGGAGCGTACGGAGCTGGCGATCGGGGCTGGAAGGCAACCAGTAAAATCAGCCTCTCGCCATCTCTCATACTCGTTTCTCGTTTTCCTGCTCGTCTGATGGAACGCTCTCTCGTCAAGCCAAATGTGTGATTCCCTTTGACCAGTGCCCCATAGCGAGCAAAAATCCCTTACCGAGGCAGCCGGGGAGCGCAGTCAGACGGAGACACAACTGTTTATTTTATTTACTATCTATGGAACGTGGCTATTTCTGGGGGAGGTGTAAGGCCTGCTTGATGAGGTGTTTAAATTCAGGGGAGGGGGGGATGAAGGCCCAGCCGGGGAGTCCTGATGGAATCTGTGTCCTGGGCGGCCTGGGTTTAACTTTTGTGGGGGAGGCGACCTCAGGTTGTGTACACACCGTGGTTGGGATGAAACATCAACATGATGCAAGGAACTGCTATTCTCTCAAGATATAAAAAATATAATATGCTGCATCTACTGATCAATTTTTGTTCAGTACAGTTAAAATGTGTTTCTCCAATCCGTGTTTCAATTTCATTAATATAGTGCCGAATGGTACACAGTCATTTCAGACACTTATATAGAGGAAAAACCCAGCAATTCCACATAAGCAGGCACAGGCAATATTGGAAAGGAAATAATTCCTTTTAAAAGGAAGAAACCGGCAGACATCCTGCAGGAAGGAGCAGAGAGAGAGAATGAGAGAGAGAGAGAGCATTGAGTACAGGATAGAGACCAAATGTTAGTGACACCTGGAGAGTGAGAAGGGAAAGCAGCTCAGTGCAGTAAAGGTCTCCCAGCAGTTTAAACCTGTAGCAGCGGCACTAGAAAAGAATCCAGGGAGTCCTGAACCAGCCTTTGATGTGATAAAACCGTGATTGAAATCTAAAACTCATATGACTGAAGAAGGCCTGCAGGTGTACTGGGTAACACTTTGAAAACAAGAATATCCTGTAGTTTTTATCCAGGTTCAGCCATATGTTTACAGTTTGCATGTTCTACCTTTGTTCTGCATTGATTATCTTGAGGTTTTTTTCCCCCCCGATAGTTCAAAGAATTAGACAACCTGTCTATTGTGTGTCCAACCTGCCACCCAATGTCAGCCGGGATTGGTTCTCTGTCCTCTGTTGGACAGCGCTGTAAAAATACAAATGATTGACACTGTTTGAAAAGCTAATATAGTCTCATTATAAATACCTCATTCCTCTCCAAAGACGTACAAAGCTTTGCCACAATTTACCGTGATTTCTCCTGAGAGTTGTCCAAGGTGAAGGACACAGGTAGAGCGCCACCACCTGTGTGCAGCAGTCAGACTGAATCCTCTCCCGCCTTCATCTTCTTTGACAGAAACTCAGACGCGCCCAGCTGGGCGGAGTCCGAGGTCCTGCTGCGCTCACCGAAACGCCGTCTGATCCGGTGTCTGCCGTCGCCTTTCTCACGCTGCTCGGACTCCCGGTTTGGCGCCAATGAATCGGTCTCTGGAGTGCATTTGCTGATATCCTCCACACCAGTCGCCGCCTGTGGTGGACAGATGCGACAAAACAATACTGATTCGATCGGGGGTTACCCACATGTTTTCGCACGCGTGCGTAATGACCTTGTTGTGGTGTTTATCGCAGCCATCAGCCCCTCTGCTTCAGAGATAAGAAGGCAAACATGGCAGCGGGATGTCCCTCAGCACGCAGACAGACTTCTGCTCACACGAGTGTCAGCGTCTCCGCGTGAGTGGATCATCTCTTTTACATGATCATACAAGAACGGACTCGTTCCCGTGGAAGGTGTTTGTGTCTGGATTGCTTGGAGGAAAGACAATCTTCTCATGTGGCGCTCTTTTGAGAATCTTCTCTATGTATATGTTTCACTGAGGGTTTTCCAGGTTTCACATTGTCTATTATGTGGCTATGTTGCATTGATTTTGTGTTGTCCCGCTGCGTGCTGGGAAAAGATGTGCTTCCTCTCAGTTATCATCCATCCAGGTATTCTTTTGTATTCAGTCGAGTGGTGGGGGGGGGGGGGGCAGTACATCCCACCTGATGTTGCTCATCCACAACCACCTTAAACAAACAAACCTCACATACGATAGTCTACAGGTGACATAAACTTGGTATATTTTACAAATATGTTCCAAACAAATGGCCCCCAAGGTGGAACTTTTCAATAATGCTCTCAGTCCATCGCCATGGTCAAGGGGGAAAGCGCAACTTTTCTAAAACTCTGCTACTGTGCATCACACCAAGGATGTAGTAAATAACAATAACAACAATATTCTCTTACGAGTTGGTAGTTTTATAGTTGAGAGTCTCCCTATTAATAATCCAATTTTGTCGTCTGTCCATACGGATGTCCTTGTACTCCCATTGTTAATGTTAATACCACACTTTTCTACATGTTTGTGTGGTTTCATTACAAAAACAAACAACCGCACCAACGAGTGGGTCAACATGAAATCTACATTGTTTTCAGCATTCCTGTTGTCGCTTTGTAAACAGACGTTGTTTTCAAAACGTTCCTAAACAATTCAGCAGAAATGCAAAAACTGTGTTTTCACTTGAAATGTTGCCGTGTGAACGGAGTCTAAATGTCTTTTTTAACCAATCTAACTATATTTAGTTGTGAATAACCCTTTGGTTCACTCAACTGAGACAAACCTGTCAATCCCACCAATGATTGGGGTGCTGGCGGCAGGAGATATGATTGACGGCAACATGATGCTGATGTCATGACATTAAGTGGAAAACCAACATGGAGCCATTGTTGGTTCCTCGCCCCGCGTGTCGATTCCTGCCTTGATGTCAGCCCAAGGGTCAGTTGGTCTTGACCTCCTGGCCTTTCTGCTCTTCACCAGTCCACAAGAGCTCCCAAGACGTCACTCACACGATGGCTGCCAACAACCCCCACCCCCCCCCCTCCCCTTCACAGCCACCCCACCCGGCCCGCAGCCATTGTCTAAATGTCATCTGGCAAACAAAACGCCTGTTCATACAGAGCCGGAACAAAACGCTGCATCCTCTATTCACACTTGTCAAACACTCCCAACAAACGCTGCCACCGTCTCAAAAAGCCCGGCTGTCTCCGATCCCTTTTATTACTATCACTTTTTTTTTCTTTTTTTTTTTCTTGAAACTATCGGGGGCACAGAACTTCTCACCCCGGATCAAAGGGGGGTATCATAGCAAACATGGCGCAGATCCCGATCCCGATCGCCATCCTCTCTGTGTGTGTGTGTGTGTGTTTGTGAGACAGAGTGTATGATTTGTGCATGCAGGCCATGAAAAAGCCCCATTGTGGCTTTGCCAGTATGGCTAATTAGTGTGTACACAACTATGTCAGCCGTCCTGTGATCTCCTCTTGTTCGACTGTTGTGTGGGGCTGTATTGTGAGCCCAGTGGGAACACTCAGGGAAATGCAGATCTCTGCATACGTGTGTGTGTGTGTGTGTGTATACACACGCGCTTGTGCTATCAGAGAAACACATCAGCGTTCCTGCCTGTCTGGTTGCGGTCTCGTCTTCGTCTCATCCGCGAGCTCAGCGTCTCAGATGCCTCTTGATTTACGACGGCGAGGCCCCGCGGCTCCAGGATCGGGTGGCACTCGCCGCCCGGTTGTGCCAGCTAAAGGTGGACTCGAGTTCGCCCCTGACTGTTTACTTAATGCATTTTAATAACTTACTTTATGTCCTTATCACCAGGGTCTGAAGCTACTGTTGTTGGGGTTTTTTTATCGCGCAGCTTTGGGTCTGGTTCCCCGCAGGTCCCTGAACGTCTCGCAACTTTAACCTGACAACATGCTCCAGTTACACAGATAAACACTTTGGTAGATAAATACCTTTCCACCTGATTATTTCCTGCTTTTTTCCCCCTAAATTCAGGCCACATCGCTCCTTGTATGCCCCTGTGAATAACGGAGAAAGTTTGACATGTTTAAACTTAACCTGACCAGGAATCTGCTGTCTTAGTACTGCTGAGCTGCGATGACAATTTTAAGGACGACTGAAGGGCGACCGTCTGTACTGTACACATGTGAGTTCTGTTAAAACAAATACAAGGAATCCTACATCTTTTGCATGTGGTTCATTTCGAAGTCATCGAAGCAGTTTTTTTTTTTTTTTTAGGGTCATTTGAGGGTTAAGTCATGTTTTTACCACCTTTTATTTATTAAGATTTTGAGATGTTGTCCCACAAGTGCAAGAAGTATCTCTTGATAACGCTTTAAACAAAACACAAAAAAAAAACAAAACATGAAAAGCAAAGTGAGCCTTTGATATGAAACTGCACAGAAATGCATTTTAACACTGGCAGGTAACAGCACAGCAGCCACAAAACAAAGCTCGGCGACTTCAAACTGTTGGAAGATTAACTTTGACTTAATCAAATGTTCTGTGTCCCCCCTACCTCCCTCCCTCCTTCCCTCATCCCGCCCTGTTTGCAGAGATGAAAGACCCCACTGAATGAGCTTTGTGCTGGATGAAGGATAAGACTATTGTCTGGGTTTCGCTTTTGTCACAATGCTCCAGGATTTTTAGTTTACCTTCAGTCGCTCGGTTTCCAATCCGCAGACAAACAGTCTGAGGTGGAGATCGTGGAATTTCTCGAGTTCATTTTCAAACAAAACACCCG
The DNA here is from genome assembly GCF_963422515.1 of Blennius ocellaris. NCBI lineage: Eukaryota > Metazoa > Chordata > Actinopteri > Blenniiformes > Blenniidae > Blennius > Blennius ocellaris. The sequence goes on along the minus strand of NC_137664.1, from coordinate 19,318,475 downwards.
ACTCGGGTGAGGCCAGCGCTCCATGCCTTAAAGCTGCAAGACTTACAAATCAGCCGATGCTCTGATTTGCCTCCAAAACCATCAGCTTCCTTGAAATCCAGCATCAGTGGGGTTAACACAGCTATGTTGCTTTTGTAATCATCGTAATTCGTCTGTTCTCAGTTGATAACAATCTTGTTTTCAAGCAAAACTTCATCAGAATAAAGGCTGCATTTGATCTGCTGTAAGCACTTGAAGATAGATCCGCTCTGTTGAAGGCCCATATATCCGCTCCACTGCAAAAATACTTTAAAATCTGTGTGTGTGTGTGTATGTTGTGTGTGGTGTTGCCCTGTGAAACAAAGCCACGGGAGATAACACGAGGTGTGTTATCAGTCTTTGATGTTCTGCTATGGCTGCGTGAGTGTGTCCTGCTTTATCAGCTCTCCAAGACGTAATGGGGGCCTGACCTTATCACTGTGTCTCTTCCTCCTCCTCCTAAATCCAAACCTCCATGTCTCCACCTGAGATCGTCAATATAAACACTCCCCTGCAGACCAGACCACACCAGACAAATGTGATTCTCGTCACTCTGTGGTGATGAACAGATATTGACGAGGCAGTGTCAGTGAGAAATCAAAGGCAGTGGTAGAATCCGATCATTGATTTGCGTTCAATAATCCACCTACACCACTTCACTTCACAGCTGGAGCCGAATGATGTTCAATGATAACGATGTCCGTTTACATGGAAACGGCAGAAATACAAAAAAAAGCTGTGTAGTTTCCATGTTGGGCCACTAGTGGGTGCTGTTGATGGTTTTGGAATGAAAATAACACATGTGCACAGAGAGCAATATGCTTTAAACATTAACAATGGGGGAACACGGACATTTGTATGGACAATTAACCAGGTTAGATTGGTATTCCTGGTGACTCTCAACTATAAAACTACCCAGTGCCAGGAGAGTATGGACTGGGAGTCATGTCACAATGGAGGCAAATATTGTTGTCTACTCATGCATGTGCACAACAACTCTTTACTGCAGCCTTTCACAGTAGCAGCGTTTCAGAAAAATTATGTTTTCTCCTGTTTTCATGACAACAGAGGCAAAAAGTTGCATTTTCAGTGGCTCCCAGCGTCGTTTTCATATAAACAGACGCCCAAAACAGAACAAAAGTTTTCTGTGTCCATTTGAAAATATTGTCGTGTCAGCGGGACCTAAAAAAACTTGCTCTGCCGCTCAATAGACTGGGTGTTGTTTGAAGGCTTTTGGTTCGGCCTTCCAAAGCAAAATGCTCGACATCCTTAAGCTACTTTATATTTATTGCAGTTTGCTGACAACAAACTTTGAAGAGGAAGCTGCAAGACGGTGGTGTACCTGGTCGTGATTGTACCTCATTGTGAAGAGACGAGGATGTTAGTCCATGTTGAAGTGGTTGAGATTTTCTCAGGCCTCTTCTGACAATCCAAACATTTGGGTGTTGGGTTAGTTTATGGCTAAATATTCTGTCACTCTCTGTGTTGGCCCCGTGATGGACTGGCAGCCCGGCCAAGGTGTAACCCGCACCTTCTCCAGTGTTAGCTGGGCTGAGTTTGAGCCCCTACAGGCTCAACGTGGATGAAGGGAGTGCAGAAGATGGATGGACGCCTCTTGCATGTTGGCGCTGTGTTAATGGGAGAGTGGTGATGTATAGAGTGGTGCAGGCATGACGTATAACGCTCATCCAACCTGGAATTCAGCTCTTTGTCAACTGAACCAGATTGATGCTAATGGGAACTTACCACTGGTTTCTCAGACTTTTTTTTTTTCAAGGAGTCACCCCCAGAAAGCTTTTAAAGGAGGCTGTGTAATCCCCCCCCCCCCCCCCCCACCCCCCCCCCCCCCCACACACACACACACACAGCCCAATCCAGAAATGTTACAGTGAAGCCAAATTTCAGCAGGCACACCAACTCTAACCAATAAATTCAAAGCCACAAGAAGTTTCCCAGGTCTGCTCAACACCAGAAATGTAGTTATTTTTTGACAACTTCAGAACAGACAAAGGCCCCGTTTAAGAGTGAAAACGCAAAACGACGACATCAGTGCTCGGAACCACTGAAAACAAGACTTTTTGGAAAATGCTCAGACTCTGTGAAAACGCTGCTACAGCGCATGTACACCACGGCTGTAATAAATGCTTCTTTGCCGTTGGGAGTCACTGTGATAACAATCCAATGTTTTGTTGTCCGTCCATGCATGTTTTTGAACTCACCTTTGTTAATGTCTATAGCATATTGAATCATTTTCAGTATTTCTGCCATTTCCCTGTAAACGGACATTGTTTTCAAAAAGTTTCCAAAGGCTGTCATGTAAACGGGGCCAAAGCTTTTATCTCATACCCACCACAGGGGGAAACCATCGTCCTGTTGAGCTACGGCTGAAAATAAACACTTTCAACAAGTCAAAACTTTATGATACTTGTAATATGATGTAGTTCACCTTGTCAAACAAAAGCCTTTCTTCTCCGTGTGTGACTTTGGAACTACTTGCAGCTGATTAATTTACGTTAAACCGAGCGACTGGAATTATTTGCGAGTGAAACCACATTAAGGCAGAGCAGCCGGTGTTCCGCATGATGACATAACATGTCTGAAAGCCTCCATAGTCCCATTTACCCACTTGGTTGAAACCACCTCTTTTAAGATCCGTAAAAGCTTCACAAATCATGACTGTGTTATTTGCTGACGTATCTTCTGTGGTTGAAATAAGCGTATTTCAGCCACAAAACTCATTTCAGTCATCGAACCAGAAAACTCCTGTTAAAAGCTTCGGGACGAGGGAACAGGAAGGGCAAAAATCCCAGCTTTTATTAGTTTTTTGTGCTCATTTCAGCCGCATGCTAAACAGAGAACTAAAACCAGCTCATAGCCATGGGCTCTCACTGGTGAAAAGGGGGACATTAGAGGAGACAGCCTGTAGTGGTTATGTCATGTGGGCGTATGCATATCAGCACGGTGCTGCTAATGCGGCGAGAGTTTGCCCATTTTGAAAAGTTTCACCTGAAGCCATGTCTTGTTTACTGCAGTGATCGCGAGATGCTCTGGGCGCTATGCTAAAGTGCAGGTGAACCTACAGCCGAACACCCGAATACCTCTGCGTCTGACATGCCCATCATGCCCCACTGAGCAGACACGGTGCGAAGATGACGACCGGCACATGTAATGTCTTCATTTGTACTCTGAGATGAATTTTCTTCCCACATTCAGTTCTCGATCCGGATGTTGGGAGTCCATGAGGAGTATGTAGATTAAGAGATCATCCTGATGAGTAGGACTTTCAGCACAGAAACAGACGAGCATAAACTTAAGGCCCCATTTAGTCGTGTGTGACAGTACTCGGCCACTGAAGTCACTGAAAGCACAATTTTTTTTTTAAACGGCCCCCGAGGTGGGAATTTTCAAATAACAAATTACTCTGTCTTCCTGGACACAGGGGAAAATGCAAATTTTTTTCAAATGCTTATTTAAGTAGTCAAATAGGAAACTGATAAAAATGGATAAAAAGTAATAAAGGTGACAAAACTGTTGAAAGTATCTAAAGCAGCTGTAACTCGGAAAAAGGCTTGAACTGCTAGAAATGACTCGAATTGCTAAAACAGATCACACATATTAAAGCATCTGAAATACCTAAATTGAGCTGAAAAATGTGAAATAGCTGAACTGCTAAAAGTGAAAAGCCAAAACTGTCCTAAAATTGCTAATACTGACAAAAAAACATCTGCCAAAATTGTAAAAACAGATAAATCTCTAAAAACAAATGAATACCGGAAACCAATTTTAAATCCGGACGACTTCTAAAAACTGCTAAAATAGTTAAAATGTCCAAAAACTGCTAAAATAGCCCCCTAAAAAAGGCAAAATTTGTAAATGGCCTAAACAGATAAAACTTCAAAAATGGTTGATGCTGCTTCTAAATGGCTCCTTGAGAAAAGAGGCCAGAAGGACTTCCTCAGTCATGAAGATTACCATCCCTGGGCGTAGATCCTCAGTCTGTCTGTTTGAGATAAACATTTGAAGTATTTGGTTTATGCGACTCTGTCTTTTTGCGTAATGTCAGCTGGGAAAGGGTTGGGCCCCTCGTGAGCAACAGAAGAGGCATGAAAATATATTCCGATGTGTCCAGATTGTGAGGGATTACCTTGAGAAAAACCCACGTACACTCAGGCACAACATGCAAGTATGACCGTCTTCACCAGTGTGGCCAAACCAGGTCATGGAACGATCCTTGGAGAGCGATCGGGTCTGTGGGTTGGACAGAGGAGAATGTTGGGGAAAATTTAAATCACATCAACGAACGAATTCAAAAGTGCTGACTGAAGAAGAAAATGTGGCTTTCATTGCGCAGCAAACATCTGCCACATAAATTAAGTTGAAGAGACGATGGACGTTTAATTGTGTTAGAAGCATCCGAGCCCGTGTTGTTAGCGCTGTCTGTTCCTCTCCGATTCTCCTGTAAATCTACAACTTTTGAAGGAAAACGATCTTGTTGGCCCTTGTCGTCGCCCGGCCTCAGTGTGTTGTTTGGGGAACTCGACGCTCGCGTCTTTGGCATGAATCTGTGCGTCATTTATTCGAGGATTTTTGAGGTCTGGTTTTCCGCGGGGCCTGGCGAAGCCCGCCGGAGCGTTTGATTTAGGAGCGTTATTTTCACCTCTCCACCAGAGGAGAAGGCCTTAATTTATGTCCTGTATTTTGCAGCGCGACTGTGCGGTCGCAGCCCTCATCTGTTTTCCAGCACGGAGGGGAAGTCGTTCTCTAACCTCTACGCACGTGTGACTCGTTAGCTAACATGGCTATTAGCCACACTTAATTCCTTTCTGTCTCTCCGCTGAAGGTCCTACTGAGAGACGCATAAATATCGCAAATGGGGGTAAAAACAAGGTGTCCCCCCCCCACCGCTTCCTGCCCGCCAGCTGCCCAGCTAAGCACTTTTTGGTTCATGACAAAAGTCCTTGACGCACCTCGTGTCTGCTGAAAGGGGGACGGTTCCTGGTTGTCACCCGGTCTTGATCAGCGTGAGATTTACGGTTGACCCGACCCAGGGAACGCCATCACAGGGGTGCGTGGAATTACCCCAGGTCGACTCCTCCGGGGAGTGACTGCTGGAGGTCAGGGTGAGAGATGCAGATTTATATAGCCGGGGGCTACGAGCCGCACATGCTCTTTCTCCATTTAGCTAATGGGCCCGCTGTCATAACAGACATCCTTTCAGGGAGGAAGAGTTACGGCCTCATTGTCTTTCTGCTGAAGTTGTTTGTGTGTTTTCTTCTTGGAAAGCCGTGACTTTGTTTGCTCGTGTGAGGAAAGCCCGGACGGCCGGACGGCCAGTTTCACTGTCATGTTGATGCAGGAGCGGCTGCTTGGACGATCAATATGCAGAGTCCACAAGATGGAAGGTATGAACACTGTTAAAATCTGTTTGCTCAGGTTGAGAAAGCTGCATTATTTCAACATCTGCTGTGTGTGGAAAAGCTCAAAAACGAACTATACTAAATACATTACTTGCATTTTTGAAGCACTGATGCCCCGGACATACAATTTGTTTCTATTAGAAGTCTGATCATGTTCACATTATTACTTTAATGTAATGTTTGTCATCGCTTTCACATTAATTAGGACAAAGAACTTAAGTAAATTGTAAGAGCAAAAAGAAACATATTGTACATTTAGAAAAAAAAAAAGAAATTCAATTTCAAGAGGCCTTTTATTTAAAAAAAAAAAAAAAGGAGTGTTTTTCATAGCAGCTGTCCTCAGCACTACCGTGAAAACAGAAATAGGAGCCACACTGGATTTATTTTCTTCTTTCTGACATTTTCACTGAAAAATATAATTATAGAGATGCACCATTTACATAATGTCGTACCATTACCAGAGAATACTTTAGCCTTCATTTAGCATGTGTTTATTTTCTGCAATTCCCAAACATGAATGTCCTAAAAGCACATCCATTTCTGTTCCAGAGGAAATCTGCACCCCGTCTTAGTATCATTTACTTGGTAGAAACCGATTTATTTCATTTCAACCAAGATGAGAAACAGTGACTTTGCTCGCATTTGCTTGCATTTCATAAAGCATACGAGGCTTTCACTACATGCCAGGACCTGAAGGGCGAGCGCACACACACACACACACACACACACACACACACACACACACACACACACACACACACACACACACACACACACACACACACACACACACACACACACACACACACACACACACACACACATACACACCCACCATGTCACATAGCGTCATGTCATCTGAACACCCCCCCCGGCCCAAACTGAATGTGCGACACAGAAACAGAAGAAGTAGTCAGGCATATGCCAAACGTGATAAAATGGTTCTTCTGGATCGGCGCCTTGTGTCGAGGTGACGTCGCCGCATGGCAGCTCATGATGGCACCTGATGGTGAGTGGGCTTCCATGGAAAACACGAGGGTCTGACATTCTGATTCCTCAGCCTCACTGAAAAAAATCTGGAAAACAGCCTCAAAGATGTTTTCTTTATTTTTTTTTAGGGCTTTCTATGTTTGTGAGAATTCATCAGCGTTTGGCTTCACTGTTATGTCTTGGCACGTTGCAGATGGGGTCTGGAACATTTAATGCTGTGCATTCATGCTTTGCAAATTCAAAATATATAAAAGAAAATGGTGATCAATCATATAATGATGTAATTCATTCATATGCATTTCATGGTTAACTCAATTTAAAAAAAAAAACAACGTACAAAAACCAAATCTCAAGGCACAAAGACATTATGAGAAATATAATAGTGACTTGATATCGTCGAGAACGGGTATCAAACATCAGGCCCGCGGGTCAAAAGTAGTGACCACTAGTGGCTCAGTTTCCCCCAAACCAACAAGGAAACTGCAAAAGATGTTAAAAAAAAAAAAAGTTTTCAACAAAATTTCTTCAGAGCTGGGATGTCAGTGATGCTGCTATTAAAGTTAGCCTCCTCGTTGCTATCAAACTAGCCTCAAAGCCATGCTGTCAGGCTGAGTTTGTAAAAACATGCATAATGCAATAGCTGTAGGTGACGTTTCTTGGACATTTCACTGTATTTCACCAGAAACTTTCATTAAAATTTACTTTATGTTGAGATTGTAGTCGTTTTCTATAGTAAGTGTTTGGTTTTGCAACAATATAGACATTTTCTCTATGTGTTAAAACAAAGAAAAAGTTTTCAAGTTTAAATTTAAAAGTTATTATAGCACTATTTTGAAGAAACCTTAATGATTGCATATAAATAACCTTGTTGTTCAATGTGCCAAGTTTATTTTGACGTTAGCATTTGAGTGCCACTACTATCCTGGAGTTCATGATGAACGCTGGTCGCATTGCTACTGTGTAGAAATATATTGTCTTCAATGTGGCGACGCAGGTTAGCGCCAGTGTCCGTCCCCATTGTGAACAGCTGTGCCACATTCCTCTCGCCGTCACACAAGTGTAAAGACAGCAGCGCCGTAGCCTCCGGCTAACCCCGAATGCTACGGATTAGCAACGCCACGCTGGCTAACGGCACAATGCGACGTGTCGAGTGGAGCTAACAGGCCGTGCATGCGGAGCAGGTGTGTCAGAAAAAAAACATTACGCACGCACACACTCGGCTCCACCGCCGGCTCATCGCGGGCCCACGCCGACAGCACACACCGGCCAGATGGGCGGTTTTAGATCGACACGGGCCATGTGCCAGCAAGCAACATGGTCATTAGAGGGAAGAGGGCGAGCGGATAGGAGGAAGCGGGAAGGGAAACCTAAACCTCCTGGGAGCCGTTCGTCTCTCCGGCTCTGTGTATAACATTAGGAGGAACATAAAACTTTATATTGTCTTAGATGAGATTTTAACTTTGTTTTAGACTGGGTCTCGCCCCAGAATTAATGCTGGCCTCTGGACAAGCATCGAGCTGATGCACCACTAAAAATCTCCACCGAGACCCGTGCTAATTAAATTCTTTCAGGCAGTGTGACATCTCAGGTGCAGCAAGCTAAAGTCTGAAGGAGGCTCCAGTGGATACACGCTTTCTGCCTACAGGTTTCTTAACGTCGACAACACGTGGTGCGACGGCGGATTTCTCTATATTCTTCAAGCGTTTAAAAATATGTCTGCGACACAGATTAGTGGAATCTGCCAACATTTGTGACCTCTTTCTGAATGTAGTCTTTGTGTGACGGGGCTTCCCGACTCAGTATCGCTTTCGACTAATCGAATCCAAATCCTCTTATCGCATTTAATTAGCTTTAGCTTTTATCGTATGGAAGAAACCATGGCTATTTATAACCTTGTGCTGCGTTATCAGCTGTTGTTGATGGAGAAAGCAGAAACTGTTGTTGTGGAGTTTGGGTAAAAAAATGCTTTAAGTCTGAAACCTTAAACTTTACAATTTGAGGCATTTTCTACATTTACGGGTGGGGTGTGAAATATGTGGAATCAAACTATACTACAATCATAGTACACAACTAAAATAAGTTCATCAACCAGCCCCACCACATGTGTTGTAATTCCACTTTATACCACAAGATGGTTGACTGAGCCACTGTGGTGCTAATGTGCTAACAAAACGTGGATCAGTACACAGGAATTCCTCCTCCTGGATTTGGAAAAGGTTGGTTTGGATGGAATTGAAGATGTACTCTAATGAGATTAAAGTCATTGTTATTTCAATTAAATACCGTAACGGCACAACCACGGTTGTTCCGACACAAATCGCCATTGTGAAAGCTGGCTTTAGTATAAAATAATAATCCCTCATAGGACATAATATTCATATTATAATGTGTGAAAATCAACCTTGTTGATTGTTGTAGTCTTCAGCTGTATCTCAAACCAATTAAATTTGTCACGATCCATCATTTATCTGCAATAACCTCCCAGCATTGAAATGTATTGTTTTTTTATTACTCTTCCTAACCTTGGTGATACTGAAGGGTTGATGAGGCCGCATGAGGTATTGCAACTTTGTCATCATCAACATTTGTGAAAGACTGAATGAGCAGCGATCAATATTAGATTTCTTTGCTCTTCTGACATATTTGGCCAATCAGATGAAGCCTAACTGCATTAGATTGTATCAACAATGGGTCACTTTTTGTCAACAAATTGTAACTGATGGTGGGAACTGCAGATATGCATGCAATCAAACAATAAAGGAAACATGGTGGAAATTGAGTCAAAAAATGGAAATGATGCTGTTATTTGTACTTATAAAAAACTGCAAAAGCATTTTTGGAAAAGACCCCAAACCACCAAAGAAAACAATAACCAAAGAAATTTAATTTCATTCATCCCAATGTCATATGATCATAATACACAACATCATTGTGCATCGCGTGATTTACTGATGCCGTGCGGCTCTGAATCGACCGAGTCCATGTATCCAATCAAGAGTTACCATTTCAAAACACTTAAAAATGAATATCCTCCTCAGTAAGCGACCTCTGAAATGCATCATCTTGCTATCAGTCCTGATTCTCAGGTATCAGCACAAGAACACACAAAAAAAAGCATTCAAGCATTACCCAGCCTTGGCAACAGATGACAGTGTGAATTTATTGCTTCAATTTACTTTTTTATGCGAGTGTGTGCGCGCGCCTCTTGTGTATGTGTGGAGTGTTTATTTAGGTAGTAAATCCCCGGCAGGCAGGGCCGAGCCCGGCAATGTAGCTGTGTGTCAGGACTTACTCATCGGTGTTTGGGGAAGGGATTATGAGGGATGAGAGACCCACATTCACACAAAACAGGATGAAGGGAATAACACAGAGGGAGAGAGAGTCCATTTACCACCTCCTGACGTGTTCTCCGCCTGCCTCCTCTCCGCCTTTGTTCTCCTGCACCATTTAGCGGGCGCTTTCATTCAAAGTGCCTCACCGTACCATGCGTGCATACATTTTTTTTAGCGTTGCACCAGCAGCCCCGCTACCACCCGGGCCGCCGGCGGTGGCGGCGGCAGCGGCGGCGTACTTTGCAAGCTGAGCCGTTCTGGACCACACACTTCTCTCCTCCTCGTTAGCTCTCGCTGTCTGCAGTCGCTTCTGTAAATTAATAGAACGGGGTCCTGCTTTCTGCCACAGCCACACCGCGCCGTGCAGGGGCGTCTGTTTGATGAAGAGCTTTCATCTGCACATTCAGTTTTTCCAGGTCTTTCGCACTTCGTAAAGCCTCCGTACGATTAGGACAAGCTGGGAAAAAGTATGGAAACCAAGTCTTTACAATGTCTGGATAGTGTCATTCTTTTGTAATCTCATTAAATGTAATGACTACCCATTAGTCCAACAGAGGACTGTCTTTGAGGTCCAGGCACCGCTAATGTCCAACAGACACAACTATTGAAAAGAAAAGAAATTCTTTCTCAACAGTGAATTTTAACAAAACTAAGTGAATCTCCTCAGTAGTGTCCTGACATCACCAGAGATGATTCATGAGACAATAACAGAACCCATGCAACCTTGGAAGAGTCAGATCTTGGTCGAGTTTCGCATTTTTTCATCATTGCTCAGTGAACATGAGGATCCTGTTAGTAACCACCCCAAATCTGGCATTTAGCACCACATTAGCCTCATTTGAATGCACATCAAAGCCTATTATCTGTATATGAGCAAACATCCTGGACTTAAAACAGTGTTGCCATGCTTTAAAACGATCGAAATGTTGTTGCGCTCAGGCATCGTACCGCTTGGAAAGTCTCAATTCTAAATGGAAATAGATAAGACTTAATGACAGTTAATAAGTACTTGCATTGATACTCGTAATCAGCTATTCGCCAAAGGTTCACGCCGTATTTAGCCTGTAGGGGGCATTGTTTGTTCCACTCATATTTCTTTGTTCATGCATTCCAGATAATAAGCTCGTAACAGATATAGGACACACAACTCTATGGGGTCCAAACACTATTAGCCTGGAATTAAATGGCATAGTTAGCTGCTCGCTTGCCAGCGAGTTGGTCTCTGGTTCAGAACTAAGCAAAATACACAAAAAAAGGACAATGTTGGACTTTACTAGAGGCTCGTTTATTCTAGAAGTAACATTTACTTTCACTGAATCTGCAGTGATTTCTATCCTCAACTGTGTATGCAACTAGTTATCGTCAGTATGCGTTTTTTGCCAAAACATGGCAAAAAAAGAAAGATGTTTTAAACTTGAGATAAAAGAGTCCCGGATGAATCGCAAATGTTGAGTCTTATTCAAAACACTCAAATCTTGTTCAAATGAAATCCAGAAATCCTACCCGTAATTGTGTACATCTGAGAAAAAAGCAACACGGAGGAACTCAAGGACACCATGCAAACAACAAGTGTTGGGGATTCAAAAAGCATGCTTTCCTTTCCCTCCCTCGTCCTCTCGTCTCGCTCTTTTTTTCTTCATCTCCTCCTCCGTCACTTTGTCATTGGTCTTCCACAGCTCACCCCGAGCTGTCAGGCCCAAATCAGGGGAACAGATGAGAAACAAATGGGTTTTGTCTGGCACACATGAGGGAGGGAGATACGCTTATCAGTGCCTCAGCGGTGGGCTTTACCCAATGCCCCTCCGCTGCCCCTGAGCCCCAGCTGCCCCTTCAAATTACCCCCACTGCTCCCCTCCTCTTCCTCTCTACCTGCTGTTTTATCTGAGGAATGTGGGGCTGCTGGAGGAAAGAGGGATGAGGGAGAAAGGGAGAAAGCCCGGCGTCCCTCGGCGCTGACAGGTCCCCTCTCCACGCCGACACCCTCTCCTGAGCCCAGGTGGATTAGTACCCTGGTGAGGGAGGACACCACCCACCCTCCACCCACCACCATCATTCACCAACTCCCCCTTTCTCTTCTTCTGCCCTAAACCAGCAAGCGTTCCATTTTCTGAAGGGTGCAGTTAGACTTATCGCAGCTGTCACACACACACACACACACACACACACACACACACACACACACACACACACACACACACACACACACACACACACACACACACACACACACACACACACACATGCACACGCACACACACACACATAGTAAAACCTTGTGCCTGGCATTCTGGTGATTTCCAGCTGAATGGAAAGTGAAGCTGGCACTTCACGGATTAAATTAAAGATCATTCAGCAAGTTTTCTGCCCATTCTGGCGACACAAACGGGTCAAAATAGATGCAAGGGGGAACCGAATCTGGAAAAAATGGGGCTTTTGATTTGTAAAAACCGTTATTTCGAGATCACTTACTGTTTCCAATTCCTGATGGACGAGTGTCATGGCTCCCAGTCCATATTCTCTTGGGGCTTGGTAGTTTTATATTTGAATCACCTGTAATAGTGATCCAACTTGGTCGTCCCTCCATATGAATGTACTTGTACTCCCATTGTTAAAGTCCTAATGATGGACTGTCATCACTAAGTAGAACTATTACAGTGGAAGAGAAGAAAGGTTGGCTGCGCCATTGAGGTTTAGATAGTCACACTTGGGTAATGAAATTTGCTTGTTGGGTTAATTGCTCGGTTAATATATATATATTTTTCTAAACTCTTCAAATGTAGTAGATAGGTATATCAGCACCTTGACTTTTTTTTTTTTTCCATTCATGCGTTGCTGAATACGTGCAGATTACCAAGAGTTGTTGTTGTGTGAACACTCCTCGGAAGTCGGACTCCCCCAGGTGGGAGCTTCCCCGACTCCCAGCTGGCTGAGCGCACGATAAGACACACTTTGAAAGAGCTTTCTCCAGTGGCTCAGTGGCATCATAGCGAGCGTTCCCTTGGCTTTTATCCCGAGGTCGCTAATTAGGAAGTGGCTACAACTGTGACCAGTCACCAGATCTGGGTGGAGCTCCGTGGAGATGTTCAGGCGATTCCACATGGTGCTCAGATCAAAACAAAATAGAATAATTCATCATTCATCTGAAAGTTTTGGTATAATCAGAGTTTGAGACTTGTTGAAGCATTTCTCTCCCACATCCCCCCCCACAAGAATATAAGCTAATTAGAGTTCAGCTAAATTACAAATATGCAATGAAAAGTCAAACTTCTAAAATTAAATGCTTTGTTTCAAATTGCTAAATTTAGGCTTTAAATGTGAAAGGAATTGTACACCCTGTGGGCTAAATATATTTAATTCAAATTCCAATTACATTAATATGTCTAAATAATGAAACTCCAAGTGCTTCTACGAGCTTTTCCAAAAGTATTCTGACTTAGTTTATGGAGTAAAAACGGTACAAGGTGACATCTATTGTCCATCCTCCAATCCACGATTTAGTTGATCTAAAATCAAATGACTGAGCAAAGAAAAAAAGTCCCCAAAACAATTGCACTGTACTTCTGTTCCCAAAGAAGAGTTTTTGTTTTTCTTTCCACTTCACCAATCTGTATATCTCTGGATATAAATGAGGATCTTGGTATTAACGAGTCGGAATGTGTTGTCAGTGATCTTTTTCCAGTTTCAGGCTTATTCTGCCTCAAGCAACTCCATATAACCTTCTGTGTCCCACAAATGTCATGAGCAGATGAACATTTCCTCCTAAATAGGGGATGTTGGCTCCTATGCTTGACCTTTTGGTGGGGCTGTAGCTGAAATGAGTCCATCCAAAATGTAGGTCCAAGATATTCATGGTGGTCCAGAAAAGGAGTTAAAAAGAAAACATAAAAGTGAACATGTCTTCGTCTGTTGGGTTGTTCCTGTGGTGACCGATTGGAGATGTGGGTGATTCAGATTATAGTCATCTTCAAATAAGGAGGGTGCCTGTCTGTTTGACACAAACACTGTTATTTCCAGGTTCTGGGGGCTGATACCCTCCACTGACAAACAAATCAAGATGTTTTCCATCCTGGGCAATACATAAAACAAAATCTCAGTGGACACATAGATACTGTATATCCTATGGGATATACTGTAGCTTACACTGCTGCGTTGAGGCAGAAACTCGCCGCTGGCAATCAAAATAAGTGTACCATGTGGGTGGATTTGGTTCACCGATGAGAATCGTCCACCGGACAATGAGAAATGGATTTGTGTTGCAGGGTTTGTGCACATGGTGAGTGTGTCCTTTAGACTGAAGGCTGTGTCTGACTTGAAACAAACAGCATGTGTCACCGCTGGAACCTGAACACTGGGAATTCATAACTTTCACTGATGGCCAAATAGAGAGCAAAGTGTTTGTAACTCCAAACCAAACAAGTCTTATGTCTTATAAAAGGCAGATGTTGTTGTATTCTGGTTTTGATGTTCATTGTCATCCAATGATGACCAAATAGCATAATGTGAGTGATTCAAGATCAAAAAAGCTGCTTTATGTGTCACGGAAAGATGCGAGGCTTGTGGTTGTCAGGTTTTGGGGATTGACGCCCTCCATTGACGACCAAATGGAGTGCATAGTGTGGTTGTGGCTCCGGCAAACCCGGAGGTGTGGCTGGACAGAAAATGTGAAGCAGCCTTGTGTTTCCTGATAGAAAAGTAGGGACTGCTGTGTTTGGGCTGTGGGGGTTGACACCCTTCATTGACAGCCAGATGCATGGCTGATGGTTCGAGCATTTCATGGACCGTGGCCGAACTGAAGACGCGAGAGAAAGTCCGCCTGAATAGCCAAAGAGTAAGTCGTCTATTGTGCGTACACCCAGAGGTCCAAGTTCTTCTTTCAAATCTAACGACGGAGCATCGGTATAGTCTACAGTTAAGCTTTGGTTCCTCGCTAAGTGCAGTTCCATGTGTTTCTCATATTTCTTTGCAGGAGTACCACATCATTGCCTGTCAAAGTGGCACCTTACTTTTTCATCTGCTTCCGATATCAGGATTCCGACAGCGTTGAACCTGTGCTGTTCACTCGCCCTGGTCCATCATCCGAGCACATGTGCCGTCCATTTCCTCCGTCCGCAGCGACCTTCATACAGACACTGACGCTCTGGGCAGACAAATCCACCCGGGGCCATTTAAAATCTCATCGACTGTAATATCATCCTATTGTGCTGCGTTTACTGTCAACACCATCCACTTAACGCGGCCACAGATGCGCGTTAAGGCGGCTGGCATCGAGTCCGTGACATGTCATTTGTGGGGACCGGTCCCGCTGACCGCCAGGCCACCCCGACGCGCTCATTCCCTTCACGGCTTGCGCAGTGAGTGCTTCACTCAAGACAAGGGGCCTGGAGGCTGCAGGCCAGCGAGTGCTTTGTGAGCGTCGGCCAGTGAGTGATTGAACGCAGCCTGCTGTGATGTGTGTGTGATGTGTGTGTGATGTGTGTGTGATGTGTGTGTGTGTGTGTGTGTGTGTGTGTGTGTGTGTGTGTGTGTGTGTGTGTGTGTGTGTGTGTGTGTGTGTGTGTGTGTGTGTGAGAGACATAAGCAAAGTATGGTGTCAAATATTGGACCGGGCGCCTCTGATTGCACTGAAAGAAGCCTCATTTGCAAGCTTTCGGTGTGTGCGTGCATGCAAATGTGTGGGGACGTGCATGCGTGCCTTTGTTCGCAGATGAAGATCACGGCGGCATTAATGAGAAGCAGAGCAGCCTGGAGGTGTGTTATGAATATGAGCTCTTCATCTCCGGTGTCAGATCGGCGGTGCAAAGAGAGGAAACGCAGAGGTGAATATTTATTCCAAATGGGGGGAAATTCCTCCTCATCAAGACAAATATAGGGTGGAAAGGATTTCTCAGCTAAAAACCTGTTAGCGGTTATTAACACATGCTCATTTTACCCCCGTTTTAATCATCCCTGATCTGATTCGAAGTGCAATACATTTGTAAGGAAAGTGCACACAAAGTCGTTGTCGAGCAAGCGTTCCATGATCCCCGACAATCAATTAATCACCAGAGAACATTAAGAAGGGAAGGATTTGTTTCAGTGACGCTGCCATTGGGGGCTGTGTGACAGCGCCGCATTCTGAAGCATAAACAGGCCCCTCGTGTACAATATACAAGACACGACAAGACGTACCGTGCCACACAGGGTAGACTATACATATCCTGCAAAATCTAAATATTCAGCGTGTGGATTTACCACTTATTACAGATAGTGTAAATGTTTTACTTGACAAGTGCACATGAGCGTTTGTGTGCACCAAAAAGTTAATTATGCCTGCTCCCTATTATCTGTGTGTTCTTCTCTGGGTTCTTATGAAGCCAAGTAAGCACAGCTGGTTTGGGACCCTTCAGTGGGGTCTCTGGCTCCTCCTGAAATCCCCCAGACCCCACTCCAGCCCCCCCCCTCTCTGTTTGTACCTCAGATCGTCTGGGGAAAGCTCACAGCAGCACTTGGTCACGAAGGCGACACACTTGAGTACAGGTGGCACGGCTCGGATTTTGGTTTCAAAGGACAGTTGGACATTGTAGGTATGAGTCTGATACCTCAGAAAACCAGATTAGCGTTCATGGTGAAACCGTAGGATGTCTCTCAACGTGTGAAGCAAAAAATGTATTTTGGCCACAACCAAGACGTGGAGTGATGGATTTGCCTCATAATGAATGTTTGCATGTCCCCTTACAACCGTAGTCAATAAAAAAGAGGCTGACAGCGAATCAAAAATGTGCCAACGTTGGACGGATGATGAATGAACATTGCATCACCAGTGGGCCAAAATGTAATCAATACTGCCCCAACGATGTTCCAACAAAATGCCACGCATGCTGTGGGTCACCGGGCAATCCACAGTGCACCAACAATCCATCAACATGCACCAAAATTGGGCCAACGACAACTCGACAATGGGCCAACGATCAATCAATAATGCGCCATCCATGCACTGACAATGAGCCAACAATACACCCCGACTTCTCATCAGTTTAATATGTGTCTGACCACACCCCATTGTCACAACGACATAGGGCACGCTCATTAAGTGTAGAGTGAGATGTACGTATGTTAGGAACCACCAGTGAGTTACACCATCTTTTCCATGGTATTTGAAGAGCATTGCCTCAAACTTTAATTTATTGTCACGTATGCATTCTTCCGTATGTTTAGTAATTGTGGCCAAATGTAACCGTGTTCTAACAGAAGTAGCTTGGAAGATTGCCAGATGTGCAAGATGATGAAAGCCCGGTTCTGGATCCCACCACCAAATCTCCCGACCGGTTCCAGATCCGAGGCCAGTCAACCATGTCTGGGCTTAAATGGAGTTAACACACTGGACTCGCCAAATGTGTGGGAGGTCATTTTACTCTGATTTCATTCATTTCATTGTCTGTCATGTTGATTAACATAATTTGGTCAAATAACAACAAAATATAATAACGTTGTGATGAAGGTCATACATTTCGACGTGACCTTCAGGGTGCTGGCTACTGGTCTGGAGGGTCAGAAAGGTCATTTACGTTCCCGTCATGTGCCGTCCGTCTGAAACCTGCTTCACATCTGCTGCTGAGCTGAGAAGAGCGAGTGCTTTTTCCTGTCCTATTAGGACGCCCTCCAACATGCTCGTCACTATCATCACCTCCGCTGCCGATCTCTTTGTACGGCTTTATCCAACCACATGTCACAGCGTGTCAGTCTGTGCAGTTGTTTGAAAGTGTGAATACATTTTTATCGCCGCCCTGAAACCCCGAGAGACGTTACACTCGCGTGTTGTAAAAGATGCCTGAATGATTCCTGATAAAAGAAAACCTTTTTGGCACCTCGTGGTTAACAGTACACCTGAGTAGGTCGAGAAAAAGATTAAAACAGGGTTGTTTTTTTAACTATTTTCCAAATGTTGAATTAATATGATTTGTGTATCTTTTTGTATGACTGAGGTCACAAAGGCTTGATAGCATATTGTTGTCTATATACACACATGTGGTTTTTATTACAAAAACAAACAGCAGCCCCAACTAGTGGCCCTACATGTAAACTACACATTCTGCTATTTCTTTGGAAACGTATTTTCTGAAAGGAAAATACAGAAACAATGCATTTTCACTTTAGAGTTGTAAAAATGGTTATCGCAATATGACCTGCAATTAAGTTAATGACAAATATGTTACCGTGCTTTTGGGCATAATTTTCCAAATGTTGCTCTTTATCTTCTTACATGCAATATTAACCAACTGCAACTGTATTGTATAGATCTGCAGTCCCACCAGGACCGTTTCCTTTTTTCCGATTTTGTTGTGTTTAGATGTATCTGTGCAGGTCAGTTACGGGATGTTGTCACAGGTTCATCTTTGAAATTCTGTAGTGAAACACAATTTGTTGTCAGTGGGAGTCCATCTGATGGATGGAGCATGTTGGCATGCAACATGCAGGGAGACAACATTCAAAGAGAAGCAATTTGATTCCAAGTTAAGTTTGGGAGTCTTTCCTGTACAAATAGGTCAACATAGCATTTTGCAGTCTTGAACCTGCTTCGGCCACCTCGCAGGCCTCCCTGCGACCCCCCCCCCCACCCCTCCGCTACTCCGGCTCTTGTCACCTGACACCATCTGCATGCTAACAGGCCCGTGAGAGCCTCCTCAGGCCGGCTGGCACACACTGCGGGGCCCTGCGCTGTCCGGTGACAAGTGTGGTGGGATGTGAGCCAGGAGGCACACAGGAATGCAGTAACCAGTGTGTGTGTGTGTGTGTGTGTGTGTGTGTGTGTGTGTGTGTGTGTGTGTGTGTGTGTGTGTGTGTGTGTCCCAGTCCCCTTGTGTGACTCAAGTGTGGAGGAATTGCTCTGTCTGGCTTGTTGAAGGCAATTGTTGTTTCCTTAGTTTGTTTGCCTCGGGCCAACCTGCGTCTCCTCGAGAATCTCAACCAACCGGCTGGAAAAAAAAAAAAAGAAGAGAAAAATCCTTTCACTTCCTTTTTATGTCACACTTGTTGTCCTGTTACTTACTCAAACTGAGCAGTAGTGATTATCATTCATCATGATAATCCATGTGTTTTTGCTTGTTGTGTGAATGTGAATGCCGCCCATGTCAAAAAACACTAAAACCTTGCCGTGGGTATAAAAAAGAACACCACAAACTTTGCCTCCTACTGAGGTCAATAATGGGGGGGGGGGGACAAGTAGAGAAAATAATAAATTAAATATTAAGTGTCATGAGTAATAAAGCTCTGCTGTTGTTAGACTGGCCAGCCAGACGGTTATGTAATTATTGTCTGAGTAACCGCCGGCCGTGCCAACATGTTCCAGCAGTCAGTTTTAGGTGATCGGAGCTGGATGTCAGCCACCTGCTTACCTTCATTATCTTGGATATCAGAGCGCTGATTAGTGGCATAATGAGTGCATGTTTATCATAGGAAACCTATCATCTGAAAGGTTCGTCAACATGAAGATATTTTTCAACTTGTTGCTTCCATTCTTAGAGATATATACCTGCAGCTTACACGCTATTGTTCTGATAAAAGAAACATGCAGACATATTCATAATACTCACAGAAATGTATAGTGATGTGGGTACAAGGTGTCATAGAATTTGACTTCTTGTCATTTAAACATTCACATTTTTACATCCGTTTCAAACCTAAATGTTAAACGTGCATCTCAATCAAGGAATGTATTTGTTAGGTAGACTAAAAGAAGAGGCACATCATGGGAAATGGGGAACTTATTGAGTTGTTTCACAAACGAGTTGCTGAGGTTAACTACTCAGCTCAGTAAATACACTGTCGACTTGTCCCTCTTCACTAATTCACTGACTGACTGGAGCGTAACAGTAAAAGGAGGCGGAGCCTCCTCTACTGGGTACACAACACAAGGACATCAGAAAGACACCACATTCCCTGCATTTCTTTTTTTTTTTTTTTTTTATGAGGATTAAGTGTAAACATCCGAGTCAGTCGGCCAACTTTTGGGTTCATTTGAAAGGTTTTTGTGTGGAAAGATAATATTTGGTTTGTCATTACCAAAAGCTCCAGCTTCTACACTGGAGTGACATTTGTTTTGGTGTGTTTCGTTCGCAAGATGCTAATTTGCTTGGTAGGGAATCGAACAATGAAATCTTTGACAGTCTGATTCCAGAAGAAGCTTTTGTGTCATCCGGCGTCACTATTGTCTCTCAAGCCAGAGTGGAACAAAGACGGCTTCAAACCCGGTCCAAACGTATGCCACTTCGTTTAACGCAAACATTAACACTTGGTGGTATTCCTCCAAGAGCTGGTCTTAATTATTCACGCTCCAAAGCTGCAGTTCAAAATGTCTGTCGATGCCTGAATGTGTCTGGTAATGCACAACATGGTGGGAAACGGTGTTTTAACTTTCCTTTTCCCTGCTTTTTCTTAACCTGCATCACAATATTGGACAATATAGCAGCTATAATCACAAATATTTAACCGTGATGAAGCTGTGGTCTTCTCAGTTCTGTGTCTGGGCACGTCACACGCACTCACACACACACACACACACACACACACACACACACACACACACACACACACACACACACACACACACACACACACACACACACACACACACACACACACACACACACACACACACACACACACACACACACACACGGCCGCGGCCACAAAGCCAGACAGGACACACGCTGTTTATCAAACGCGTGTCCTTCGACCTGAGCGTGCTCGCACAAACACACTCACACCTCCTCAAACACTGGGAAAAGCCACCTGTGTGAATGGCGGCGAGGTCGCGGCAGTTTGCTTTACCTGCACGGCGATCGCTCAGGCTGTCAGAGCCGCCGCGCGGCTTTGTTGGGGCGGATTAGCCGCCTGCAGGGCAGGGCTCGGGTTACTGCCAGGGTCAGGCTCAGCTAGCGCCTAATGACAGGGGGAAGGGGGCACTTTGTGACCTGTAGGCGTTAAACTGGGACCTCTCTCGACTGCCATGAAGCGGCTTTGCCGTCGGACAGCTCGGATGTGCGGGATGACATCTCTACTTCACGCCGCGGGCCAAGTCTTCCCACGTGGATGACCTCAGCCAACATTAGAAACACTCCAGTGAATGCGAACGCTGGCGGGAACACGATGTTCACTTCGGACACCAAAAGCACAGATATGCTGACAGTCACTGAGTTTGAGCTGACAGTCAGTCAATTCCTCAACTAATTGCTCATTAGGATCCTCATTCAACCAAGACATCTTCACGCGAGTCATTTTCATGGTCTTCTCTCGGAGTAAATAGTTGTGAGTCATTAGCGTTGTGTTTCTTGGAGGCGAGTGAAAGATTAAGCTGCAAGATTAAGGGTACATCCACACGAGGAAAAGAACGATCTTTTTTTGTCCCCAGCCTTCTCGAAAAAAACCTCCGTCCACACGTCACTATGAACACGGCTCAACACGAGGCTTCGGGGCATGGAGTACACATGCCAGGCCTTTAGGGGCGCTGTGACTCACCAAACACACCAAAAACGACAGAGCACATAGAAATTTAGAAGTAGATTCTGTCATAAACCTCTATATAATTCCAGTTCTATAGGTCTCTGGCCGCACTCTTCCTGCTGTTAGCGTCATGTAGCTTATGCAGCTCGACCAGAGCTTGTGGGGTTTTCAGCAGACCTGACTCTAATGATGATGTCATCACCAAGGTTGTGAAAAAGCCCATAATGAGCTCCTCATTGCAATCAGGTGTGTTGCAACTGGAAAAGAGCTAAACCCTGCAGGACAGAGGCCCTCCAGGGCCGAGGCTGGAGACCTCTGCTATACAACGTTCTTCACAGTTTCTATTAACAGAAAGGAATCGCGTACTAGTAAACTTAAGGAGTGTCCAAACAGGCAATGTCAGAGTAGTGAAGAGTAACTAATTGCTGAGTAATATTAGACAGGTAAAGTGAACATTCTACAATATGAAATTGTTCACCAGGCAGTCATTTTCCGGGGTCTTTGGGTGTATTTTGGTTAAAGCCACGGAAAAGATTTGTAATTTGACATCGGCTTCAATGGCTAATCAGTTGCTACTGTACCTCTGTTCTGTGAGCAAGTGACAATCCGAGCTGATCTTTAGTGAACTGATATGAAAACGGAGCATTTTCAAAAATTTCTGCCTTGGGAGAAATTTCAAAAATGTGCATTTCCAGTAGCTCGGCGCCCCATTGTCGTGTGAACGGACCCGCAAAAGGCATTTTCACTTGAAGACGTCACGTAAATGGCGCCTCGATTCGTCACGGGTGCTTGACGGCTGAAGTAAACTCAAAACTCCATCCTCACTGTAAGAAGACATGAAACGCAGAACTCCCAGAAAGTTAATTCAGAGCGAACATTTGTTTAAAAATATCCACTGCACACATGACATGTCAGACAAATACTCCACAGTGAGTGGAGGGGCTGCCCACAGCTGGTGTTTCCCCCCCCCCCCCCCCCCCCCCCGGGGCAATGACCACGCTTCCAGTCCCCTTTGTATGACGCATTTCATCAAAGCGTCTTTCTAATCGTGTGAAAAGCGAGGGAGCATGTAGTTATGAGGAATGATTCCGCCGACAGACGTCACCGTGTTCAATCGTTTAAGGCTCCTTTGAAAAGCTGTTGTAACCCCATATTTGCTTCTGCAAGCGAGTGACTCCCGGTGCTTTGATTAAGTATTAAATGGAACCCAAACGGCTGGACAACAGAGGGCACGGCCGCACGTCTGCATGTGACGGCGGTGGAGCTGCTGAAAGCCCCCCCGAACCCCCCCACCCCCCCCGTCCGCGTAATTGGCGATTGTTCTGAGGGTAAACAGTATCTGAGAAGTGTTGAGCCCGTCAAGTGTTCTCTGTGTGTGTTAACGTGGTGAGTGCTGAGTGCTGAGTGCACTGTGTGTGTGTGTGTGTGTGTGTGTGTGTGTGTGTGGGTGGGTGGGTGTGTGCGTGCGTGCGTGTGTGTGTGTGTGTGTGTTTGTGCTGACGGATGCTGGTTCTGAGTGATTTTAAACTCTGGCCTTTGGTCCACCCCCCCCCCCCGCTTGTACGCGGGTGTGTTGTTGTGGATCGCACGTCGGGTTTTTTGGCACTAATGTCGGCGTATCAGCAGGAAGTGTTGGCACGCAGCACGCTGGCTGCTTTGCTCGACATTTACTGAATAACAAGCTGGGAAAGCTTCAGACGCTGTTGACTCTTTCAGAATGCAGCCTGTTTGGTTGGACGATCATTGGCGATTCCCTCGGGAGCTTCGCTTGATTACGTTGTTCAGGTTTCAACACAATCATAAATACAAGCACTTATGGAGATTTTTTCTTTTTTTCCCACCAGATGACAGCATTTTAGAAGAGGAGAGATGTGTAGACTTCTTGTTGTTTTGAGTGATTTTTTTCCCCCTTGACTTTTACATGTCTAAAACAGGTGTCGCCAACGTTTATGACCAAAGGAGTCGTGTTCATGATTTTCCCTCAAATCAAGTTTTTCTGGAGCCACCTGAAATAAAAAATTTTTTTAAAGTACATTTAAAAAACTTGCAACACAAGAAAAGATAAAGTTATTTAGCTGTTTATTGCTATTACTTCCTTTTTTCTTTTGATTTTCTTTCCTTTTTTAAACGTTTCCACTTTTTCTTCTTCTTTTGTTGCTTTCCTGAAAGCTATGACTGACTTAGCTGTTTACCTTACCTATCTTAATGTTTATTTACATTATATATTCTAAAAGCTTCAGGGAGCCACTATGGAGGGGCTGAAGAGCCACATGTGGCTGCAGAGTGGCAGGTTGCAGACCTCCTCATATGAATTAACTGGACTGTCAGTCGATAGTTGTCTCTTGGTTAACTGCACAATTTCTGTCAAATTAAACTGCATTTCATTGCATTTGTCTAGATGCACAATAAATGGAAACGTCACAGTCCAGTCAGTCTTTTGCGTGTTTATATTGCAATAATGTTAAATTCACAATACATTTTTGCCTTCATATTGGTTTTTCTGCACAACACTGCTTTTTCAATGACCAGTGTATTTTTTTAATTAGTCAATCATATAGTTCATATGTATTTGTTATGATTAACTCCATATTTACATTTCTGTCATTTTGAATTTACAAAAAGAAGAATGTTCAGTAAACCAAACTATAATTAATCCCAGTTCAGTCCGTCTTTAGCAGTAAGTTCATTCTGTTGACGCTCAGATAAAGATTTGCGATATATTGTGCAGTCCTCATTTCCATTAAACTTTTTACCTTTCTCCCCGTGATTTCAAAGGTCTCTTTTCATCTCCGAGTCTGTTTCATTGCCAGCCTTGGAAGCTGTCGATATGCAGAAGAGAGCAGAATCCATAACGCGTCGGCATCGTGAACGCTTCAAGGACACCAATCAGAGTTGGACACAAAACATCATTCTCGCTGGAATGCGTGAATGCGTGTCTCGCTGGTCCCAAATAACATAAATGTACATGACTTATGTATAGTGTAGAGGTGATACTGTGAAAAGCAGGGTTACTAAGAAACCAGCTTGATGGAATCTCTCATCACTGCAAGGTCACCCGTTTGGGAAGGGTCGTCCAATTCAAACAGCCATTGTGGGTTTTTATCTGCCCTTCAGATACGGAGTAGTGGGGACCACTTCCTCCTTGTACTGAGCTCAATAGACGCTTATCTAGGACCTATATAAACAAGCTTTATCAGCGTTTGACACGACCAGCAATAGTCTTTCATCAGGCTAAAAATGAACAGGAGTCCCCTTCGCTTCCTCCACACGCTCAAAATAATCATGTTGTGACTGGGACAGCTTCACACCCGTTCCTTCATAAACATAAAAGTTCAAGACCAGATCAGGACTTTGGACTACATCAATATAATCAACCAAAAAAGGTTTTCTTTCTTCAGTTTTGGATCTAAAAGTACTTGGTGAGACTGAGGAAATAGTAACGATTGAGGCTTTTGATATGTATTCCACTTATTTCAGCCATTAAATTCAGTCATTCGCCCATCAAACGTTCCATGAAATGCATTCTGTCAGATAAATTCTCCGCCCTCACAGAACGTTGATAACATTTAAACAATTTTCTCTGAAACAACTTAAAAAGAGCCAGAAATAAACACTTCTCAGTTACAAAAAGCTCAAATGAGTGGCTCGAGAATACAAAGTTGCTGCTTGTTTGATTTCTGAACTAAAAGTGCTTGAAAAAGTGACACTACTTTGTTGCCACCGTGCTAATGATGGAAAACATGCAGAGCATGTTGGTGTGCGGCTGCTGTTTGTTCAGATGAAAACTTTACTTGATCAGCTTTAGGAAAATAACCATTCTTAAATGAAACTTTGGATATGATTTCCTTGAATGAATATTAAATAATCTAAACTGCGAACCACATCCACACACCAATGGAGGCGGCTGCCATGCGAGGCACTCCAGTACACCCACTGGGAGCAATTTGAGGTTCAGTGTCTTGCTCAAAGACACTTCGACGATGTGGACAGGTGAGGTGGGAATCGAACCAGGCAGCCGCCCCACAGAAGGAGCATAACTGCCGTCGTGGAGATAAACTGCAGGTATAATAATGAACAAAACAACAAAGTATGGACTACAAACTTATTCGATTACTTCGTCGTACTATGGAACTGTTGGCAATAAAGCCATTTAGGTATGTTTAGTAAAGCTTTGTGAACTGGACTGTAATGACTTAATAAAGTGATTATTTATGCTGCATAACTTCATCTGTTATACAACACAATGATCAAAGTCTAAGTGGAGCTTCTGTGTGTTCCAGTCCGGCCCGGCCGCTCGTCACTCGAACTTAATTCGTCCTTTCATGACCCGATAACGGCCGCGTTCACTCATTAAACATAAATGCTCCCGTTAATGGTCCCTGTTTCTTCGGTATTTCCACCATTTGGGTGAGTAAGCGTCGGACGAGGACAGGTCGGCGGCAGCAGATCCTGATGCGATTGTAATGAAACAGGATGGTAGTTTATCGAGTTGCTGCCCCTCCCTGGTCAAATAACAGCAGCATTGATTGAGCTGGAGAAAAAAAAAAAAGCTCTGCTCGCAGCTCCTGGTAATTGGTGCAGTGATCAAACCTGTGGCTGTTTTGATAACCGGATGGTCTCTCCCACCGCAATCTTCCCTCCTCCTCCTCCTCCAAACCCTGAAGGACAGGAAGGATGTACATTAAGGGCCAAAGTACTCAAAGTCGTAAAAAGTAATGACAGCGTCTGCTGGTGCTGGCGAGCAGCTGCAGTCCAAGCGTGTGCCTGCAGTCCATTATTTGAAGACACCGTGTGAGTGGTCGTATCTTTTTACAATGATCCTAATGGTTATGGATGAAAATGATGGCACACATGATGACGGTGCTCTTTCCACGAGGCGATAATGGCGGTCACATGCCATTTAGGACAGAGGCGAGCGGCTCCCTAATAGCAGCGAAAGGGCAGGGGGGGAGGGGGGGGGGGTGGGGGGGCGCAGGCCTTGTATTAAAATGATTAGAGATGCGGGGTTGAGATGGCAGCCCTGAGCGGGAGTGAAAGAGGAGCAGGCGGAGGGATGAAGAAAGGGGTTGGCAGTGTAAGATGAGCACAGAGGAAGGGTTAAGATGGCAGGTCCAGCCCTGCTCTGCTCTTTCCCTCTCCCCGGGGGGCAGATGAGAGATGAGAATGCCTATCATTCAGCAGACGGGAGTATATTTATCCAACCGTCCACCCTCCCGACTCCCATTCAATGTGTTTCAATCCCCTTTTTAAGCTCTTTCCTCTTTTAAATCTTTCATTTACAATTTTTCTCATTTCAATTTTTCTTTCTTCCCCCTCCTTCTCACATCTCCTTTTACGCGGTTTGTCTGTGAAACTGCAGCTTCCTATGTCTGAAAGCAGCGATGCCTTGATATTTTCGGGCTCCAGTTGCCATCAAGTCAGACTGATGATATGCAAGTAATGTTTATGTGGAGTATGTATTTTGGAATTCAGTAAATGTGGAAGCAATCCTATGTATGATGTTAAAACAAGCCACTGCGACCATTGTTAGTGTTAGTTTTTTAATGATAATCAAGTCATTTGAAGGAATTCTGCATCACTGATTGTTCAGCTTGAAGCGGCGTTGCTTTCAGGTACAGGAACAACAGTGGTTCTACCTAATTACTGTGTATTTTTTTTTTTTTTGTCATGTTTACAAATTTCAAGGTCATCCTGTAGGCCAGATCGAGTCCTCCAGAGGTTTTGGCTTGTGGGCGTCATGTTTAACACCCCTGCCACGCGTCTCATTTTACATCGAGAACTGCGGGAAAGCAGGTGACAACGGTGTAGTTAGTATGCCGGGCCACTGGAGGGCGCTGTGGCCTGTTTTTGTATTGAGACCACACAGACGTGTGCAGAAAACAATGCACTATATACGTGAACAAAATCGAGTTTATGATCTCTATATTCACAGCTATCAACAGTCTAAATGTGGCAACAGGTTTTGGTCAATCAGTGTTTAAAAAAAAAAAAACATGTTTTTGATCTCAGTCGCTGTTCAGTCGCTGGAGATAATCTGTTGTTGCATGCCGTACAAACAACCTCCTCAGCATTTTCACTACATTCTTTTATTTTGAAAACAAACAATTACCTTCTTTTGTTTCTACTATTTTGAAGTGTCAAGAATGTGTTCATTTATTGAACATGTCAGTGCAAATTAAATGCAATGCTCACGAGTTGATCGCCCCCTAGTGGCTGGAAACAGAGGGGGAAAAAGTCATTAAAACATGGAGCATAAGTAAGACACTACGTAGGACTTGGTAGAAGTCGCAGACTTTCTCTGAAACAATTCTGCAGATGTGTCGTCTGAAACCAGGAAGAAAAAAACAAAAAACAAAGTAGACAATGTAAATCATGTCAGTAAAGTCACATTCAGCCTTTACACTCAACTAAACCGGCAAATCACAAACTTTTGCATCTTTTCTTCTTTATCTTTCGGGCAAAAACAAACCAATTCTTCACATTTCAGCAGTGACTGTGCCAAATCTTGATTTTTTTTTTTTCCCCTCCGTCTCTCTCTCTCTCTCATTTCCTAACTCACAAACATGGCGAGCTGTTGCTCGTCGCTGTCTGAACAGCGGGCTACTATCTCCTCTCCAATAACAATTACATGAAGTGGTGTGTTAAATGAGGTGGCCCACGGTTCAGAGGCGAGGGCTAATCGCTGCAGTCTGCTCCCTAAAATACGGCGATAATGACGGGAGGGGTGGGAGGATTCGGCCGCCGCCAAACGCCTAATTTAACCCAGGCACGGAGCCCACGTGTGGACACGCACAGGCGGTGGAGGATCGAAAAGCCAACGGGAGGAAATAAAAAATTTTTAAAAAAAAAGACAGTTTGGACACTGAGGTTGTCAGAAAAAGAGATACACATATGTCTTCTCTTTTTGGCGAGGCGCGGAGGTGAAGGCAGCGTCTGCTTGTGCTCTCAAAAGATGGAAGGCGGCCCGCGGCGAGGCGATCTATCAACGGGTGGGGGTGCGGGTGGGTGGGATGGGTGGGGGTGGGGGGGGGGGGCTCTATCTCTCCTTTATGGCCCTCTCCATCATCACATAGACGCCGTAAATCCTTCCTCAAACTGACGTGCAGCCACTGACATGTGGTTCCTATCTCTCTCGCCGTTTCGCAATGGCGGCGACGTCGCGGATCCCAGGAAGGCACCGGAGCCTCACCTCTGGGGTTCAGAGGCTGCGTGAGAGAGTGTCAGGCGTTCTGAAACACTGGAGAAAGCAGAGGGCGGACGTGATTCTTGGATGCGGTGCTTATTGAAACGTCTCGGAGCGGGCGGGCCGGGCCGGGTCTAATGGCGATCAGCTGTTGATAGCAGCTGGCCGTATTTCTTTTGGCCGCTCCGCCATGTTGGACCGCTCTGCTTTGTACTGCTCCAGATCTCCGCTGCTCTCAGTGGCTTTTCGATTAGGATAATATGAGCTTTGTGTGCAAAGTGCGTGTGCACGTAGGCGTTTTTTCTCTTTGTGTCTTTTTTTTCTTTTTTTTAAAGTCGTTCATTTCCGGAGAGTTTTTTTTTTTCTTTCCATTTTCTGTTGCGGACTACGCCCGGCTATAACCACATTACCACTTTATACACCGCAGCCTTTTATGGCTCCGCAGAACACTGAGTTCTTAATTAGCCGCGTACTGAAATTCATTAAAGGGAGACTTTCTCCGACCTCCAGGATGTTTTCATGTGGGTTTTTGGTAATCCAGAGTGGGATTGGGGACATTTGGCCCCGGGATTGCTGTCGTGAGGTTTTCCTGGCTCGACCCTTTACCAGGCAAGGCCGTCTCACAGCCCCTTGAAACTACGTTTTCAAGTGAAAACAGAAAAGTTTTTGAAAATTGTTCCAAAGACGACACTTTTCTAACGCGGTTCGACTCCATCTCCATGTAAATGGCAAAAAAAAAAAACTTTTCTGTATGTGTGTGTGTGTGTGGGTGTGTGTGTTTGCATGCATGTGCTCATGTGTGTGTTTTCATTACAATAACAGCACCCACTAGTGGCCCCAACATGAAAATGATGTTTTCATCGTTTCTGCCGGTGCCATGTAAACAAATATAGTTTTCAAAACGTTTTCATGGAAGCGTGAAACTTCACTTTTAATATTCTTTTTTCATTAGCATATAACTACTGTGAACAAGATTTTATTTAGGTGTATTTAGTTTTTAGTCATGAAATATATAAATCCATGGGACACTATAACAGTTAATCAGTACATGACTGGCATTTTTTTCTTTTATTCTTGTACTGGGTTTCAGTGGACCAACATGTCTTAAGACTTAAGACTTTGTAGGAAACCAGTTTCACAACGTGTGAGCGGGACACTGCAGATCCACTCACACACCGTAACTCTCATTCTCTCTCTCGTGCTGCCAAAATAAAAGAATGTAGTGAAAATGCCGAGGAGGGTGTTTGTACGGCATGCAACAACAGATTGTCACTTATTATAATACATGCATCCTAATGAAGCTCCTAATTTGTTTATCTTCCTTTTTTATTTAGTTTTTAAGTCCCATCGTTTTAATGTATTCCATAATCTGAATCTCAATCATTAAGATTCTTAATCGCTCCATTTTAATGCATTTCTTTGTAAACCACTATGAATGGCCTTGTGTCTGACTGGTACTCTTTAAATTAATGTGCTTTTGCTTAATGAAATAGGTAATTCAACAAACATCGTCACAATTGAGTTTACAACATTTAAAACCATCAGTTATTTTCAGGTGTTGTTATGTGGAATAAAAAAAACAAAACAAAGTTATGACATGTTATTGGGCGAAATTTACCAGAAAGAAAGAGAAAAGGTCATTTATAATTATGTCCTAATGACTTTAAACAATAGATTCTTCTGAATTGGATATAAACTGAATAGCATCGGTTATAAAAGAGGTTTATTCATTATTAATCTCGAGGCTAACTTTTCAACCTTTTCACTCCCGCCTCCCCTGTTTGTGTGTATGTTTGTGTATTTCCGTGTGTCGTCCTGGGCAGGTGCATATGGACGTGTGCTCTGAGTGTCGCTCCGTTCATACTCGGCAGCAGTGGGAAACCGTTTTATATGCATTGAAATTTGCCCGCAGGAAGCCCCCAGAAGACGGGCCATTACCTCACTTGAGTGTAGGAGGCTGAATATGTCGGTGAGGACCCGGGGCTCCAGCCGGCGCTGACACCGGAGCGCTGCGGCGGGCGTGAATATGAAATACGGCCTCTTAAGGTGGAAGGCGCGCGAAACTGAGCCGCGGGACTTCTAAAGGCGGCGTGCGTGAATCTGAGCCGGGGCTCTCTTAAGGCGGTATGCGCAGATCTGAGATAGTCTCCGTTTTTTGTTTTTTTTCGGAGGGCTGATGGACGAGACTCTGACAGACGCTCTGTGGGGGGAGATGGGGGTGGGTGGGGGTGTGTGTGGTGGTGGTGGGGGGGGGGGGGGGGGGGGGGGGGCAGCAGATTGAGCGGGCCAGGTGGAGAGGCTCGGCGCTGGCATGCCGGGCACTTCTATGTTTAGCCCTTACATGATGTTACATGTGCTGTTTTTTCTGGGCCTGCTGTGGGATGTGAGGGCGAGCGAGCAGATCTCCTAAGTGGTCCCAGCACCGCCACGCCCCCCCATCCCGTTTCGCCCCCCCCCCGCCCCACGCTGCCGACGCGCTCAACCTCTTTACTGCTTTTACAATTGTTCAACTCCAACGTGTGCGAACGCCGCACATCGCAAAACAGTAAGCTAGATCCACTCTTTATTTATTATCTTTATAAGGAAACAATTAGAGTTCACTTGACCACCGTCCCCTGAAATTATGACAGTTAAGAGTTCATGTAACCGACCACATACAGCAAATGATAAACGTAGCGTTGAGCGACTTTAGCTTGTTTGGCTGAGTCGTCGCCATTACAAAGCACAGCAGGACGAGTTCAACAAAGTACATTAAAGCAACAAGTGGGTTTTGTTTGGGCCTCTTTCACAACATTGTTTCAAGTAAAAACACTGTTTCCAAAAGGTCTTGAGTTTACATGGAAACAGCAGAAATGCTAAAGACAATGCCGTTTTCATTTTGGACCACGAGTGGGTGCTGTTGTTTGTTTTTCTAATGAAACCATACGTCGACATGAAGACTACATTTTCAAATGGTTGCATTTTTTTTTTTTTTACCTCGTTTCCACAGAGTCTGAGCATTTTTGAAAAGTTCACACCCAAAATGCAAGTTTTGCATTTTCACTTAAGAAACGTTTATCGCGTAAACATGAAATTAGGTTTGCACATTGTGAAATGTCTCATTTAGCCTGAGGCAGAAAGTTTGGATTTTTTTTTTTTGTTGCTTAATCTTTGAAACCATGATTAATGACTCTTGTTTTAAAGAACTGAAAAGTATGTACAAACTAAAAGTTTACTTCACGTAGTCAACACCTCAGGGCACTTCAGTACAATAGTTTTTCCTTTTGTAGCATATTTGTGAGCGAGGGTTATGTATAACATTATACTTTTAATGGCATATGTTAATATTTAATGAACTCACAGGACATATAAAGCTGATTTCTGAGTACATACTCAACTATTTTACTATCCTTAATCTACAGACACAAACTAACAAAGGTTTCGAATTTCTTTTGTCATGCTAAACAACTGCTCATACTCACTTTGAAGTCATCTCTCAAGCTTTGTTCGTCATTTGTTCTTTTTAAATTCCTAATTGGAAGCAGCAAACAATGTGTCATTGATTTCTATTGATTTGGACTCATTCTTTGTTCTTTCGTTCCATGTTTTTGTCTCCTTTAATCCAGCAAAACACAGTAAAAAAAAAACACCAAGAAGTTGGGCGAGCTTTAAACGATTTTGCTTAAATAATTGAGTCAGGGTTAATCCAGAAACTCATTTGAAACAGGTCTGACTGCCTTCGTTTCTGAAATAACAAGGCGTCGTGTTCATTAACATCAACAAGTTGGATAATTCATGTTTTGAAGATGTGAAATCTGTTCAGAAGTTGTTTGAATATGAAAACATGGAGGTTCTTGGGTGGTTTCAATTCATCTTAATAATTGCGGTTGACATTTTAAATCAACAAAATAAACAAGGTAGAAATAAGCCTAAACCAATATCGGCTTCTTAAAACTGCAGTTAGAAGTTACACCAAGGGTGTCAAACATAAGGCTCCAGTCTGGCCTGTCAACCCCCCCCCCCCCCCCCCAAAAAAAATCCAAAACAAAACAGAAAACATTGATTTCCTCAGAATAGTGGACACAACACAACTCTTCAATCATTGTGGGCAAACTAGCATTAGCCTCAATGCTTTAAAGCCATGCAGTGAGGGTGAGTTTGTAAAAACATGTAAAGTCCAACCGCTTCATGTTTTCTAGACATTTCACTACATTCTGAACCAGAAAATCTCATTAAAATTGTCTTGATTTTAAGATTGTAGTCATTTTCAGTGTTACACTCCGTTGAATTACACTCAATGTGGTGAATCGTTTCTTCCGTTTGTCGTGTGGCGAACGTTTTTGGAAGTAGTTTACTTATTTCGGTCAGAAAATGAGCTAATTTTTAAAAGTATTTCCAGAACGTGCCCCAAATATATGGGACCCATAAAACGCTGCATTAAAGCTTCTCTAATCACTGTCACCAGGAGAGAGGGGAGTCGAGGGACCACCGTGAAATCCCGCTCATGGTGATCACAATAACCAGAAAAATTATGTGCGAGAGCCACGAGAGAGCGATCGGTCTGGGTTTTCCATTAAAAAACATGAAAACGTAATATCTCCACCGCGTTTTCCCCCCCCCGCTCAAGCCGCCTCTCTCCGGAGCTCAGTCGGAGGCTGTTTGGCGATGGAAACGCTGGATGTTTGGGGCGCTGGTGCAGCCCGTCGAGACGTCGCATGTGAAATTGGGCCAAACAAATAAAGTCAGAGCGCAGCGCGCTCACACACGGACCTCCTAGCTGGAATACGGGACCTGCGGGAGTTTTAAATCAAGGATGTGCTCCTTCCCCGGGTCCCTCCTCCACTTCCCTTAACATTTTTCTCACATCACTTCTTTCACTAGTCCATTCCTCAACCCCTCTTTTTTTTTTTCTACTGTTTCTGTCTTCATACCTCAAATACATTTCCCTTCACCCGTTTTTCTCCTCGAACAACAGGTTTTTTTTTTTTTTTCCCCCTTCTTTTCTCCACGAGCCCTGGAGTTTTTAGCATCTCCCCACAGAACGACTATTACTCTGCCAGCCGGCTCCAGCTCACTTTGATGTGTGTGAGACCTCACTGGTAGATAAGTGCTGGTGTCGGTGTGTGTGCAGCAGTGACGGTGGTGGTAGTGTGTGTGTGTGTGTGTGTGTGTGTGTGTGTGTGTGTGTGTGTGTGTGTGTGTGTGTGTGTGTGTGTGTGTGTGTGTGTGTGTGTGTGTGTGTGTGTGTGTGTGTGTGTGTGTGTGTGTGTGTGTGTGAAAGCTCCGCGAGGCTTGTCATGGGCGGATGATTGAGTCCAGACGTTGTGGGCCCCCCCCCTCCCCCCCCCCCCGCCCTCCTACCCACACTCTGGTTGTGCTGGGTTCATTCTGTCAGGCCCAGGGCAGGCGGGTGGTGGTGGTGGTGGTTGTGGTGGTGGTGGGGGCTCCCTGGGGTGCAGTAAAGTGATAGGGCTGCGCAGAGGGGGCTATGGATGGCCCCTGGAGAGGGGGGGTCAGGGGTCAGAGTCTCGGCCCTGCAGAGCGAGGATCGGGGCCGTGTTACTCAAACAGGCTTCAGGTGGTCTCGTCCATGTCACATCTGGATTTCTGTCCGCGGGTTTGCATTAATGTTCCCTCTGCGTCTTCATCTATTCCTAAAATCTCTGACATTTTGCTGGTGACCACAGTGTCTTTTAATGGACTTAATGGAGTCGGGGGAAGATAATGGCAATGTCAGCCACGCTCTTTTAAACAAAGTCGGAGGACCTTCAGCCACAATTTGAAGAAAATACTTAACCTTCATGTTTTGGCCGGCGTGAAAGAGTGGTTTTCTTTATGACCGTTGGGATGATATCATAGATAATAGAGATGATCCTTGCAACTTAGATTAAAAAGGGAAACTGTCAAAATGTTCCCTTAATAGCTACATTCATCATCAGGTGTTTTAAACTGTGTCCCCGGGGCTCCTTTACATGAAAATGTTTTCAAGTGAAAATGCAAAACCGGCAAAACGGAACTATTTGAAAATGCTCTGGCTCTGTCTGTCCATGAGAACGTTGCAATTGTAAATGTTTGTAGACAGTTCTCTGTACACTCCTGTGTGGTTTCATTGTAAAAAAACAAACAACGCTACCATGTGGCTCTTGATACGAACGTCGTCATTTTACTCGTAGATTGTGGAGAATCACTGGAACGGTCCAAAACTAACAAATAATTTCAGTAATATGATTACTGATTATTCTCTTGCATGCAGTTCAGTTGGGTTTAGTGTGCTTGTGCTTCATTAATGAATAAGAAATAATAACATAATCAAATAAACTACCTCGGTTACTAGCATGAGCTGCGAGGTGTGTGTGTGTGTGTGTGTGTGTGTGTGTGTGTGTGTGTGTGTGTGTGTGTGTGTGTGTGTGTGTGTGTGTGTGTGTGTGTGTGTGTGTGTGTGTGTGTGTGTGTGTGTGTGTGTGTGTGTGTGTGTGTGTGTGTGTGTGTGCGTGTGTGTGTGTGTGTGCGGGCCTCCACACCTGCAGAAGTGCTCATTTACTCAGGCGGCACTGAAAACTGAATAGCAAGCAGCAGCGGGGGAGAATGAAGAGAGAATTGTGCTGCACAGGGAAATAATTGCATCCCCCCACCAATAGAAGATCGACTTCTTCAAAAGTAAGGAGGAAATCAGATGTGGGGAAAATTAAAGCTGCAGTGATGTCAAACTTCCCTTTGTGTGAGTGGCTTTGTGATTACCTCCACAAGTTTTTTTCCCTCGTTGCCATCATCCTCATCAGTTTCCAAGCAATCCCACTGCCACAAAGGAATTGATCAATTTTATGATCCAATCAGACAACAACTTTGTCAGACTCTTTATACGGGTATTGATTTCAGAATCGACTTTACATTTATACTGAATGTTTTTGTGTTTATTTACATGTGAGGGAGCTTTGCGTGATTACCAAAAAGAGGCATATCTTCTTTTTAAATCAACTCTTTTGAAGTTTTGTTGGATTTTAAGTCGCAAATTGATTAGGGAGTCCAGTTCAAAAAGGTTTTTTTCTTTTTTTTATCATTTAAGTAGCATCAAATACCTTCCAGGAAAGGATTTGCATTATTTTGGTTGGCAGAATGGCATGATCTTTAAATTTCACACATTTCTTTTTAACTTTGTCAAATTTTTCCGGTTGTGTGATAAAATTGTTTTTAAATACTTTTATACATTTGAATTATTTTCTCATTATTCATTGCATTTAAAAAAATAAAGTAAATATGTTGCTATATTTTCATATAAATAATAATGTAAATAATTGTCAGGATTATCTGTGTTGTGGTACAAACTGGTTTGACATGAATAGCACCCTTTTCACTTTCTACAAAGCATTGGTTGGTTGTCATAATGGCCACTGTTTCCTCATATTCTGCTGGTTCCTTATGTTATATTGTGTTATTTTCATTAGTTTAAACTAAATCTATATTCCGTACCTTCAAATTGTTTTCTACAAAATCAGGCAATCATGTATGAAAATTATATATTCAGCTTGACCAATCAAATGAGGAATTAAACCCCCTTTTTAGATTATTTTTGGGAAGGCTCATTCATTTCTTTTTAGCACTGACAGGAGATTTTAATAACCCCACTTCGTCTAAATGATTTAACATGATGTGGAAGGATTAAGAAGGAATCCAGTTTCCTGAAGGCGGGTAGGAAGGTGAACAAGGCTTGAAGCCTTTCATGGGAAATTGAGTTTTTCCAGGAGACTTCTTTTTAAACTTCGCCTCCCATCCTTCAGCAGCTCCTAAGATGGACGAGATGGAGGTCAGAGCATCGCCTGGCTTTCAGACACTGACCAAACACTGGCTCTGCGGCTGAATAATGGGCTGTCAGTGACCCTTGACCTCCGCTCCGAGTCTAAGGTGTCAGATCGATATCGTCTGAGCACGGCCAGCGTCTCGTCTGATGGGGGCGATTGTCCGCGCCCAACATACAGTATGTGCTACCTGCTCATCCTCTGAAGTCTCAGTGTGATTGCATCGTGACGGTGTGGCGCATCCTGACTGGTCTTCAGGCCTCTGCAGCAGGTGCTGATGGGACATGTGTTGGTATTTTAACAAGACGCCACGTGGCACGAGACGCGGCAGGCGAGTAATTGTGTGTCGTCTACTTTGTACTGCATGTACACACTGTCAGGTATGTTGAAAGCACAGACACTGTAGCAGGAACGTTGTTGTAAAGTGGTTCCCTGGCAACACCGGCAATCTTGTTTAGCTCAGAGGGGGTTAATGAGTCGCCCTGTCGGCCCCCTCGGGGTTTTACACTGGCTGAATGATGGAGACCTGCTGTGTGTGTGTGTGTGTGTGTGTGTGTGTGTGTGTGTGTGTGTGTGTGTGTGTGTGTGTGTGTGTGTGTGTGTGTGTGTGTGTGTGTGTGTGTGTGTGTGTGTGTGTGTGTGTGTGTGTGTGTGTGTGTGTGTTATGAATGACAGCAACCCTTCACTGCTGTTGCTGCTTTGACCTCCATGACACCAGAATCGCTCCGTCAGTAATTAACCTGCCTCATTCATGTAAGACAGCAGGAGAGGCGCTCGTCTCGGTTTGAACGCCGTATATATTCATACGAAAGGGTCACGTCTGTTCTCCTCTGCTTCCCTTATTGACATCCTCGACCCCTGAGCAGGAGAAGATGGATGGACGGATGGGTCAGGTCACTCCAATAGAGTCACTCATGCTCTAATTATTTGCTGAACTTTGTGTGGAACAACACTTCAGCTCCTATTGAGAGGAATCTTTCTCAACTGAACCGTTGACTCTGACATCAGAAGGGCTCGGGAGGATCTGTTCGATTGACAAGACACTGACAAGATGACATTTGATTGACTTGCAAACCATTTTCTTTACTTTGGAAGTCTAAATACAATTTAATGAAAATACTGCTCATTCCAGTTCAGTTTCGGTAGACATTGGAGGCAATCCCACTTTATTACATCAGAAAACAGGCAGTGTACAACCGGAATATTTAACCAGAATCATCAAAAGACAAACAGAAACTCATTTACAGATAATCTGGAGAGTCAAAGGTTTACCTCGTGAGTGTTTTTTGTTGGTGGAAACCACTACAAGGACAAGACACACGTCAGCCCTGGTAGAACATGGCAAACTCCACACAGAAAGACAGAAAGGCTTTTACACAGTAACGATTTCACGTGAAAACGCAAAAACGTTGTCACATCTGGTGGCTCCGTTAACAGTGGCCGGAGCCACTGAAAATACAGCGTCTTTAAAACGGCGTCAAAGGTGGAACTTCTCAGAAAGGCTCGGGCTCCATTGCCGTGTAAATGGGCAAAAAACGAGACCTTCCAAAATGTCTCGGGGCTTGTCTCCTTGTTGAGGTCAGAAATGCTGCTGAAATGTGCATCAAGGCCACACTAAATACTTCTTCTGCACATGTGCGAGTAGATGGACAATAACCAAAATGGCGGCCCCCAGAGTGACACGACTCCCATATTGTAGTTTTATAGTTGAGTCACTTCTAATAGCATCGAATTTGTCGTCTATCCACACAAATGCTTGTGCACTCTCCCTTATTAACATTTACTGCTTATTGTTCTGTGCTGTGTTGACAGTGTTTCTGTCGTTGCCATGGGAGCGGCATCGTTACCAAAACATTGGCGTGTCAACACAAAACTTTTCTGAGATGAAAATGTTGCGTACCTGGATACAGTTGTCAGAAGCTAAAACAAACACACCTTCCGTAAGGTAACCCCAAACCTCGATGTGTAGATTGATTCGGGTTTCATACATCTTCTCGAGAAGTCTTCTCTTTTGGCAAACCAAACATACAATGGCAGTGTGTGTTTCAGTCCCAGGCTGCCCCCTGTCTGCGTGCAGAACTGCCCCCGGGGCAACAAAATTCCCAAGTCGCCCGTGATGAAGACCCAGCACCTGGCAGGGTCGCTCAGGTTCCTGGTGTCTGGGAGAAAGACTGACAGCATATAGCACTGACAGAAAACTAAATGAAAAACAGCTCTCTTTCGTTTGTCCACATCGTGATTCTCACAGAAATTTCAGCCGCTTCATGGAATAGTTTACAATAATGACTCTGACGTCGCTTTTAGGCTGTCGGTTTAATTCTGTAATAGCTTTTTAGTAACACACATGATGGCATCTGTGTTCAAATTTGTGTTCTACACAGTCCCGACGGATTTTTAAAGTCTGCACTGTGATATAAGATACATCAGTAAATGCTCTTCTAATGAGTTTATGAACTTGTACTTGTCTTAAAGAAAATTGCTAACACATGGCTAAAGATTGGCTAGAGGGGCTGTTTGGGAACATTCTGCTGCGGAATATTCAGCCAGTGGAGGATTGTTGTGTTCATGGCTTCTCAACATGTATCTGAATCCACTTGTATTGTATTAAAAATGAGTTTCGGTACAAAAGGTCAGCATGCGAGCTTAAATAACAGGTTGTAAGCTGTTGTTGCACTCTTGCTCCTGTGGTGAAGTTCTGTTAAAGCCTGACATTTGAGTTTTACTTCCAGTAGATGACAAAATCCAGAAGTTTTTTTTTGTTTTTTTGTTTTTTATGGTATTAAGTTCATTTTGGAGAAGAACCCAATAGCAAATGGACATTTCCTATTCGGTTTTCGTCAAGAGAGCCACAGTAATGCTAACGTCTAAGCTAACAAGGGCAACATTTTGGGATCTAACATTTAACAGTAAAAAGTTTTTTCTTCAGTCACACAGAAGGTGTAGCTTGATGAGATAAGAGAGGGAGGAGTGAATAAAGGAGTATGGAGCCTGGCCGTCAGCCGGGCACGCTGCTGCCGCTGCCAAACGACGAGTTAGCGATCGGCACCATCAGGACCACCGGCGTCCATAAACACACCGTGCGCCCTCATTCATCCTGCCCCTGCTTCCTCCCGCTCCCCCCCAGCCTCTGTAGTATTTTTTAACAATCCGAGGTGCCTTCCCACAAGCGGCAATGTGTTTTCAATCTGAGGCCAATTATTCACCTCCCCTGGATTTGTTCCCAGCGGGAGAAAAAAACAGAAAATGGAGAAGTTTCTATCCTTTACAGGCTCCAGTTTTCCCATCTCCGTGCTGTCAGCGCTCAGCTGGCCTCAACCCTCTGGCAGACACATTATGTGCTTAAAAAGTGTGTGTTTGTGACAGATGTGTGTGTATAATTAGGCCGACTAAGTAATAATGGATTCAACTTCTCTGGCGGAAAGCTATGAATGATGGGACAGGTGGAAGGAGGGTGATGGAGACCTCAGCGAGCCCGAGGGCAACGGGACGGACAGACCCCATCTGGTGTCATGGAGGGGCAGAGTCAGAGCCCCATTAGGCTGTTTTATTCTTTCAAAGCGCCGCCTGGAGGCCGCGAGGGGGAACTTCGGGCTTTGATTGCGTGCCGCGGAGGCTTGCGGGGGAGTAAATTGATGGACTTGATATAGAAGCAGCGTGAGGTCTGCAGTCTGTGGTTTATGTGTTTGCGTCTTTTAGCACAGGCGCTACCGCCGTGTGTGTGCGCGCGTGTGTGTGTGTGTGTGTGTGTGTGTGTGTGTGTGTGTGTGTGTGTGTGTGTGTGTGTGTGTGTGTGTGTGTGTGTGTGTGTGTGTGTGTGAAGACAGGAGCCTCATGTGTTTCTGTGGGCTGAAAGCATCTCCTCTCTGCTCTCTTTGTGGAATAACCCTGGGAAGCTGCCCCTCATCTGACCCGACTGTGTTCATGAGGAAAACAACGGGAGGGCTTTATCGTCTTCTCCTCCTCCTTTTTGTACCTTCCTTCGCTCTCTTGTTTTCGCCGCATTCTTCTACTATCTCATTTTCAACACTTCCAGACGTTTTTTTTCCCCCCCTGCGTTCTTTTGCAGTTTGCTTAATTCTTTCTTGTCCTTTTCCTTGCCTGTCTCTCTCTTTTTTTTTAACCTTTCCCCCTCATTGTTCTCACATTTATTATTCATTTGGAGCTCCAGACTCTTCTCTGGCTTCATTCGCTGCTCTCTACCAACTTGTGTTTGACCCTCGTCTCCTTCTCCTCTCATGTCTCCAATTGGCTTCTCTTTATTTTCTCAAACAAACCTATTTTCCTCTTTATCAAGGTTTTGATTTCACTCAAAATGCTGGAAGTTAACTTGAGTAGCTTTTTGGTACGTCAACCCCATTTGAATTGGAAAATCAGCAAATTAAGTTCGGTCTTTACAGCTTGGTTGTCAATTTTTGCTGACAAGTAAAATCCATGCAAAAGTGATTTGGAAAAATTTTAAGAAAAAAAAAATACCGTCTCCCATAAGTAAAGTGCTGAAAATGCTGCAGGATAATTACAACAGCAACTGTGATAAAGCTCTATTCAACAGTTCACTATAAAACATTGATCACTTCATCTCACATAAATAACCAATAATGCCTCAGGTGAGTCACAGGAGAAAACTCACTATTGCTCGTAGTTATTTGCTATATGTGCTAATAAATTCTGTACATTGGTTTTTAAACCTAATTTATGAAACTTGAATCAAACTTTTTCTCTGAATTGTTAATTTGACTTGCAACTATGCAACTGCCACCCTCGCTTTGATTCCTTTGCTTGTCTCCAAAGTACTTTTCCCGACTCGAGCGCCTCAGGTTTTGCCAGCTCATGATAGGTGAGTCCGGATGAAAAGAAGCACATGTGCGCAGTATAAAACAAAATGTAAACACATAAAGAATCGCACTCCCGATGTTTTTCCTGGCCACACGGCAAGCGCCTGACACATCCTGCAGTCCGTAAATGTGGGGGAATAAAACTGTAACGATTCATTTATGGGTCTGCAATTTCCCAAGAATTTCCCCCAGAACTTCCAGGAAAGATTTTTGTAATCTGGCATGGAGATTAGACCAAAGTTCCTTCGGCTTGAGTTTGTGTGAGTTGCAATGCGGTTTAGAAAATAAAGTTACACCACTAATTTCATGATTTGACGATTAAAACAAAAATGGGGGAAAAAAAACTCTCCTTAATTTGGCTTCTCTCCTATTTCTTCTCTTTTGTCGTCCCAACGTTCTCCGCGATCTGAGTGTTTTCTCTCTGGGCCCTGCCTTCCTTTACCTGCGTGGCACAGACACAACAGACGGGGGATAAAGAAAGCAAACAAGTGGGGGAGCCAGCTGAAAAGACGGATTAGACCTGGACGTGTGCTTTGTTA
Source organism: Blennius ocellaris (assembly GCF_963422515.1). Taxonomy (NCBI): domain Eukaryota; kingdom Metazoa; phylum Chordata; class Actinopteri; order Blenniiformes; family Blenniidae; genus Blennius; species Blennius ocellaris. The sequence continues at coordinate 19,276,914 of NC_137664.1, read as the reverse complement.
AGCGCTCCGGTTACTGATTCATTGATAAGCCCCTCTAACTAGCCGCGGGTAATTCAGCCAATCGGGGATCAATAATCCCCAAGACAAATAGATTTAGTGCTGCTTTTATTTGGTTAAAGGCTCATTATGACACTTTTATAACCAAACTCCACGGTTGATTGAGGGTGGGTTTTTTTTGTCTCTCTTTGTAAACATCAGGACCTCCTACTATCAAACCGTCTGATCCTTGATTGTCGCTCGACGGCAAAAGGAAAACAAGTGATGGAATTTTCTCCATCAGCCCCGCGAGGGCTTAATGACTCTCTAAATAGCCCACGGCAACAAAGCCGTTTAGAAAAAGAAATCAAGTGAATAAATCTTGCTTGTAATGAAAATCAGGAAACCCGGCTGTTGGAGAAGGTCTGTCGTAAACAAATGAAGGTTTGTTTTGCTCGCCGGGCGACGGCGGGAGCGGCGCTCAGGGTGGAGGTCGACGGGAGGAAGACGAGGGTTAAAGGACGATCGCGGATCTGCTCTGCGTGTTTTGTGGCTCTGGCTCCGCTCACTATTTCATTTCTGCCACTCAAAAACTTCCTCTCAGCCTCCATCTGGCAAACATCTGGCTCTCCTCTCTCTCTCGCTGATCATTTTATCGTCTTTTTTTTCTGCAAACTCCTACAATCCGTACGCAATCCCTCCCAGTCGCATTCGACCCAGATCAGGCCTTCAATCCAATCGTCCAATGACCACGAAGAAGAGCAAATGTTTCCAAGAAAACAGCGCATTTTGCAAACAGACAGGAATGTGCGCTTGATACCAGGTTTTAACAGTGGAAATGAGGAAGTTATTTCCACAGTAACTGGAGCCCACACTGACCGCCGCTTGGGTTTGAATGTGTAAATATTTTGAGAGTTCAGCAGAAGCTGCTCACTCAAAGATGTTGTGAGCAATTAACACAAAGAGGTTTATTCAACCTGCAAAAAACATTTGAGTTGAGTCAACAAAGAAAATCACAAAACGTAACGTTAAGGTGGCAGAAACATCTGCTGTATACACATCGCAAAAGAAACACAAATGTGATCAATCACGGTTGCTCCACACACAATATGTCTTTCATTCTGTAAAGTTAAGTCAGGTTGCGCAGGCGATGGAGCCAGGCCACACAAAATACCTTTTGAATCCAAGAAATTTCAAGATGCAAACATCATATTTCACTTCAGTGCTTCTGGATCACACACACGTTGGTGTGTTTGGGCCATTTCCTTTGACTTGGTAGTCTCTTTCTTTCTTCAAAATCTGTAAAATGTTCAACCCTGACACAAAATGTTTCTCACAGGCGGCATGTATGTAATGAATCAAACTACTCAGTCATCAGGACTTTTTTTTAAATGCTTCTCGTGTCAAATTCTGAAAGAAGCGTGATTTTGGTCAGTTTTACACTTGAACATTTAAAAAAATTTTTTACTTTAAACAGTCACTGAAGTGCAAAAAAAAAACCTGCATCTGGCAGACACACACACACACACACACACACACACGCACACACATACCAAGGAATGTGGCATGTGGATCGTCTCTTTTGTCACATTGTACCCTCCCTTGTGAGATCCGCTGGTTTATTTATTGCAAACTTTCCAGATGGCCTCCTATAATATTTTACATTGTACCCTATAGTACTTCCTATTGATCTGTTATGGCTGCGAGGTTTGGACGGGGTTCAGACGGCCTCTCCGACACGACCCAAAGTTTTGAATGCGGCTCAGCAGCACTTGAAGAAGTTTGAGTGTTGTCATGAGAGGCCACTCTGTACACCCGGTGTGGTTATCCTGATGACTAAAGTACATTTTCTTGCTCCACCGTCTCTTATTATTGTATCATGTTGCTGACATAATGTCATACAGCGCTGTCAAATCATGATCTATGACGGTGCGAGTCTTTTGTGCGAACATGACACTGTGATGCTGTGGTTTTATTGGCCGGGTTACAAAAGCCCTGTATGCATAACTAGATTTAGCAAGAAAAAGGATCCTAATGCACCGAGCGCTGCAGCCTATTACCAAATGTTAATATTAATGTATCCTAGAATTCCATCCAACAAGATCATTAAAATAAAATGGAAGTATTGACATGATTTTATTATTTCGCGGTATTGTTTTAAAAGATTAATGAGGGGACGTCCAGGCAGAGCTGACCCGAGAAGTCTGTCTTACCGTGAGACTGCAAGTTTCAGATCATGGTTTTAATTTTTGGGGGGAAAGTGTAGTTGACAGCAGTGTGGTGCGGTGGTTCGCGCCCTTCGCTTTCTGTGTGAGTTGCTTGTCTCCTCTTACTTAGTCCAACAATCCATCTATCCGTCTTTTATACCACGTGATCATGTTCAGGGTCGCGGGTCGCTGAGTTCACCATGACTGAGAGAAGATACACTCTGGACTGACCATCACAGAGAAAGACGCTCGCATTCACACCTCGATGCAACGTTGGCATCGCCGATTACCCTCACCCACGCACACACGGGTAGGACCTGCGAGCTCCACGCAGAAAGGCCCGGAAGCGAGACGCTAACGACTACACCACGGTCCTCCACCGATTCTTTGGGGTCTAGAAGTGACGCTCAAAGGTCTGCAGTTGTAAGCTATTCAGGTTTTACTCTTTAGACTTTGGCGCAGTGTTGGTATGGATTTTCTCGAACTTCCTTTCTTGAACTATAACTTTGATAAAGCAGGTTTAGATGATGATGGATGAATGTGATGGATGGATATTTCTGCAAGACATCACTTGACAATATATTGTCTTGTTTGGCTCCTAAGCAGGATACACATGCAGGAAAACACAAAGCTCTTGGTTCATCCGTCCGTCCATCGCTCTGTTTTTAGTTCGTCCATATTTTAGTCTTCTCCAACATTGCAGTACCACTGGGAACCATGAGGGGCAGTGTTGAGATTTGAAGCGTATAATAAGTGGTTGACCTGTTTAAATGATCATGCCCCTCTGTTGACTCAAAATTAGTGTGACACCCTCCCTCTTCTTCTTTTTTTTCATGTTTTTAACCAGCGTGTTGATTCAGAGCGCCCTCTGGTGGATTGATTGGCTCACATTCATTCCAATATTTTGCACCATGCATGGAAGTGTAAAGGCCACTTGAAAGGCATTAATCTTGATTTCATGGTTTTGTGGCGCGTGAATGAGTGTCGTTCTCATCATCAGACGGAGCTAAATCAACTTTCGATGTCAAAACACCTCCAACGTTTATAAACAAACAGCAAAATATTATTGGTACATATGTGAGACATCATTCATGGCTTTTCTTGGCTTGTCTTTTTAGTTTTTGATATCAAAAATAAAAGCAATCTTCTGCTAGTCTGAAATGAAAACAAATCATCATAATTATTATCATCATCATCATCATCATCTCTCTGAGTGCGATTCCCTGAAACAACAGACTTTTTCTTTTGTTAAAACCTGGAAAATAAAAGATTATCTAACCTTAAAAAGCAAAATTTGCCATTATTCTTCAAACAGTAAATTTCTATTAAAATGCTTCAAACGAGAAAAGTAACAATCGAACAAGTGTTTGCTCTCGTCGACAATTCACAAGAAAGAGTTTAAGAGATGCGCGAACTGAATTCTCAAGGCTACAAAGTTTTATTCTGGATAACCGCTGATTGCCTTTAAGGTGATTAACAGCATCTTCATCTTCATTTTCACTCGGCTTTCACATTTCCAGCGCAAGTAGCAACTGAAAAACAGCAATCGCACATTCTCAGGGAATTCCTTCAAGCATTTAGTCCTTCACGTTTAATCCGTGTTGTTTGAGGGTGTATTAGCTTTGTTTTTCCACCGATGCCTCTGGTTTTACTTACTCTGGTTTTATTTGCTCTGTTTTCTCACAGACCTCTTGCGGTATCCACTCATGCAGGCGGTTTTAGTTTTGTTTGCACAAGTTCTCAGATATCGATCGGGGAGTGATTCGCCTTCCAATAGGCTGCAGCTGATGTGTTCAGTGTTGAAAGACTTCACATCACTAGAGAAGCTCGTCTTTTCATCCAAAGCTCCTCCAGCTTGGACCTATTGTGTTCAATTTGTGGTGATTGTTTGCGTTTATTTCCAGTTTAAGCACAACGGGAGAGAAACTGCAAAAAAAATCACTCAAAGTTTCAGCTGTTTTTACCAGTTCAGAGAATCAGAAAACTTTGAGTTGATTATTTTTCTGAAGTGTCATGCTGCTCGTTATTAAATTCAGGCAACTTCAAATATTTGTTATTAATTATTCGTATTTACCTATTTATTCGAAAAGGAACTCAAATGTAGGTCCCGTCTTCTGAACTTCCATCGCTTGAATGAAACAGAAGCTGTGACCAGGAGGTGCCTGAAAGAGTTGAAGTCTCCTTTACTGTGATCTTTATCGTGTTACTTCAGAACAAGCGAGTTCCGCTTGTTAATTTTTACAGCGCACTTATTGATGACTCCACATATCCTGGTCTGAGCAGGTTCGTTGTCGCTTTGTGAACTTTTTTTTCCCCCACAAAAGGCATTAGTGAGAAACTCTTAATCCCGGCTCATCTGAGCTTTTTCTCCCGGGTCACATTTAATTGACAGCCGCTGACACCTTCATGACCAAAAAAGCTAACGTTTGCGGCGGAGGACGGAGCAGGCCGTCCCTCGGTGCCTCTGGTGGAGGACGTGATGGCGTGGAGCCGGCTCTCCCCCTCGGTAGCCATAACATCAGCAGCCCACTCTGAAAGTGAGAGGACTGGGAGGCCTGCTGTGCCGCCCGGAGCCGAGGCACCCGGCTGGCGCTCGCAGATGAAAAATGGTTGAGAAAACAAGAGCTTTGATTTCACTTTTTGGCCGTGCTATAATTAGAGACCAAAAGATTTAGAATGAGGCCGACAATGCCACGAGACACCCACACACCCCACTATCACGGACACATCCGCTCATTTGCAGCCCCTTCGCAAACCCGGTAGGACCGCCACTAATCCTGCAGCGCATTTACAATCCTTGTAACGACAACCCGATACCCCCGGCAGGCCGAGGCCGGCGCGCACGTCTTCCTTTATGCCGCTCGCGCATTCCGAATGTGAACGTGTCAGCGGCACCAACAGCTGCAGCCTCGGATCCCCCCCTCCCCGATCGCTCTCTTTCTCACCTGGCTCCCCGTCAGCTGATTGTTACTTGTAGGCGGAGCATCTGATCTGCGTCGGCCCCGTGGAAAGTCAAGAGTATCACCCCTCCGACGCCGCCCCCCCCCCCCCCCCCCCCGACGGGTTCGCCCATATCGGATCATCTGCCCGCTGCGTGCTCCAACACGGCCTCCCCTGACAGGCCCCCGTTGTGTCAATGAACAGAGGTGGAGTATTGAAGACATCCGCAGTATGTCAGTGATACTGAACCGCGGGCCATTAGCAGCTACAGACACACAAGCGGCCGGCTGTCCAAGCCTAATCTGTCTCCGCTAAAAGCCTCCCAAACGCAACCTTATACGGCGCCTATGGGAATACGTGTTTCCAATCGCTCTCTTCAGCAACGAATACCTGACATAACTGACCGTCGCAACATTCTTCTCCCCTCTCCTGTCCACTTGGTTTACAGTAAACACCCAAATAGAAAAAAAAAACCTCTCGGCCGTCTCGAGGCAAACCTTGAGATCGGGCCTCTTTTTTCCCACACCCGTAGATTCCACCAGGGTCTCTTACATCAAGCTGTCATATCAGGCTAATGAAAATCTCATTCTACAGAGAGGATCCTCTTAGAGCTGCTAAAGGAACATGCTAACCAGGGGATTAGCCCTGTAACGCTCAGGGACTTTGATTTCAGCACTGGCGTAAGTCATTGCTGCTCAGCACTAACATTGATATATGGCTCAAGACTGACGTGTGTCATGAGAGAATTCCACTCGAGGGGGGGGGGTCTCTTTCAAGTCCCGCATGAGGCTCAAGATGATTGAGACTGACGTGATGATCGAAAACCGAAGCGTCCATAACCTACATGCGTCTCTAAAGGTCGCACTTCAGCTCACTTGAACGTTTTCCAACTTGTTCCTCAGCTGCGGCCTCGTCGACACACACAGAGTGCCGTCTCTTGTCGACAGGTTTTTTTTTTTTTAAAGAGCATTTATAACTCTTGAAGGGACGAATCATCGCAGTGCGTGATGGCAGGAGACTCCCCAAACAAATCAACGAGTAACTTCCTCCACACTCAAACAGCTGCTCCCGATGTACCCTCTCTCCGCCTCGGTGAGATCTGAACTGAATGTTCAATGTGAGCACAACACAAAGCAGCGTGTGCATGCTCAGCGTAACATTAATTAGTGAATAAATCATTGGAAAGGTCAAGAACAGTGACGGCCGTCCAAATAAGGCTCCTGTGGGACTGATCTTTGCATGTAAACAGGCAGAGCAAACATGTTAATAACCAGCACTGAAATAAGCAGCGTTCGTGTTTGTGCTGACACACAAAAACACCACAATCATTGTTGATTAGAAACACAATTAAGTCCAGTTTTTTTTTTTTTTTCAAGTGGTCACATGTGTGTGTTTTTAGTCTCGTGTGTTCGGCCCTAAAGCTGCTCGGTGGTATCCTCCTGGCAACTATTTCACTGTATTAGTGCCACATTGTGGACACAATCTGAAGAGATGTTTTTTTTTTTGTTCTCTTGGGCATACACATAGAAAGGCACGACACTGACTCACAACTTCGATGAGAATGTCGAATGATTGAGAATAAAATCAAATATCATCTCCATTCAAGATTCGATTATGCCTGCTGGTGAGGTAGAAGCACAAAGTGTGTGTCGACCGCATTGTAGCATTGGCGTTGTCGAATGCCAAATGAAAAATCGTCACTACTATCGAGGGCCGAGTCATAAATTGACTTGAGTTTTGCTCAATGGTAATGATCTCTTAACAAAAAAAACAGTCGATTCATGAGCAACTGTTGCTCTGCATCACTTCGTCTTCATAGTCTTTGTCTGGAAATCTTTAAATTCAAAAAGTAAACAGCAACTTCAGCTTTTTCTTCTAATTTTTTGCATTGTAACATTCAGAGAAATGGACAATTAATTAGGCAAAATATCTCATTTAGAGTATAACAGGTCGGAGCCAGTGTGCCGGCTTCACAGTGGAGTATCGGTTCACACACTCACCTCATAGTGAGAAAAGATGCTTTAAAAGATGGGCGGATGTTATCCAATCTATTTGAAAAGCCCTGAGGCTTCACTTGCCCCAAAACGATCAGAAGCGTCACACTCTGCTGATTCTTTACGCTCCCAACCTAAACCTGCCTGGATATGTTGTTTCATCTCTTTCTTCCTCTCTCCCCTCTAGATTTTACCGTGGTGACTACCACATCGACGTGTGCATCAACGACTACCTGGACGTCTACTGTCCGCACTACATCAGCCCGGTGTCTGACGACCGGGCGGAGCGCTACGTCCTCTACATGGTGAACTACGACGGCTACAGCTCCTGCGACCACACCGCCAAGGGCTTCAAGCGCTGGGAGTGCAACAGGCCTCTGTCGCCCAACGGGCCGCTCAAGTTCTCCGAGAAGTTCCAGCTCTTCACCCCCTTCTCCCTGGGCTTCGAGTTCCGTCCGGGCAGAGAGTATTATTACATCTGTGAGTATTGCCGTGACTTAAAACCACCTGAATGTTGTAGCACCTCCGGGGAAGTCAATGTCTGCAGCAATTTGAGCCACAGTCTGTAAAAAGTCACAGATAAAGTGGAGTGTTCATTGTCATGTAGACTCCCAAACTACTGGGACTGCCCAGACTCGCAAAGTAAGGGCTTAATACTTATGTCTACCGACAACATCTTCAAGTTAAAACGCAAAGCTTTTCTTGTGTTCCGAGTGTCCATTTACACGACAACGCTTCTCGGAGCCACTTAACACGGTCGATCTCCGGCTTGATGTAGACGGCAAAAACCCTGTGAGCAAATGTTTTTTCTTGTTTGTGCGTTTTCCTGATAAAACACTGGCATTTCTCAAAGTTGGAATCCCGAGACTGTTCCGTCTACTATCAGCACCTTCATGAAATGTTCAGAATATTATCAACCTCCAAGAGCTTCATCAGTTGATCAAAATCAACGTCATCTCACAAAACTGGGGGGGGGGGCGCAGCAGTGTTCATATTTTGTTTTGCAATTCCTTTTGACTGAGGGCCAAACCCAAAACACAAGCCGGAGGGAGTAAAACATCTCCGCTGTCGAGGTCTCGCCTGAAGAGCCTTTTGTTGCAGACCGGCTGAGCTCAGCTTTCCCTCCTCGTGAGAAGAGTCGAGGAAAACAAGCAGCCGGGAAGTCGTGTTTTCATAAGTGAAGTCAGCGCCCTGCAGGGCCAGGAGAGACGGGCTCAATGAGGCACAGTGCGAGATTCAAGGTATTCAGCTGACACGTTGCGGTCAGGCAAGAATTTTATCCACATTGACAGGAAGTGGTAATCACAAAGGGGAAGAGGCAACAAAGGAGAGACTAAAGATAAGAGGAAGGGTGGAAAGTTTTTCCATAAGTTCCTCGCTGCCTTTTCTCAAAACGCTGCCTCAAAAGAAAACTATAAATTCCTCTGATTGATTGTGAACTTGTCTGGTCACTTTAGTCCACATTTTATTACTAAGAATGAAGTCACTGTGTCAGGAAAGAAAAAGAACGAATATCTGTGTTCTCCCGTTGTTAATGTTTATAGCAGTATAGTTCTCTGTGTGCATGTTTGTGTGGTTTCATTACATAAATAAGCAACAGCACCCACTAGTGGCCTATTCAATCATTTTGAAGTGATCCTGCCTTTGCAGTGTAAACGGACATTGTTTTCAAAACATTGCCGGGCAAACATGAAACTTTGCACCTCAAAGTTTCACCTTCATTTACACTATTTGATTTGCTAATGCAGTACGTGTGAAAGGGAACAAGTTCCGAGTTTTCCCCACAGCACATACAGAGACACCGGTGTTGAAGCTATAGAAATATGTTTAATAATATTAGAGTCAATGTTTAGTTGATTGTGCAGCCATCATACGTTGACCTCACGAAGAGCTTGAAGGATGTGGAGAAGTAAAAGTACTTCTGTGACAACCATCTGCGTAACACAGATCTGTTCCGAGTCACGACGTCTCGGTATGTTCCTGGAGGTGAATCTGTCACATGTTCGGGTCTCAAGTTCTCAGAGGAAAGAAAAACTCTAAAGATCTGACGGATGAGTCATGAATCTGAGTCAGCAAGACGGAGTCCATATGGCCCGAAAACTGCTTTCAGCCACACGGACTGCTCCTCCGTCTTCCTCTCTTTGTGAAGATCAATCATCATAAACGTCCACGAGAGCCTGGCCGTCACTCACTTCAGAGCCAGCGCAACAAATCCACCACTTTTTCTCATCCACGTCCAAGGAGCGCCATCAACAAGGCTCTGGCACGGCCGTCGGTAGACCGCAGTTCCCAAAACAATACGGGCGCAATTTACGAAACACGGACTCAAGCAGACTTAAACAAGACATGGAGATCTAACAGAAACATGCAATTCATCATAATACAAAATACTGCAACCAAAATATACATTGGGGTTTGGATGAGGGCCTGAAGGAGCTCCATTCACCGTCGTTGAGGAAGTACAGACAGCTATCAAGGATCCGCAGTGTGGTCTTTAACCTGTGTCCCGTGGACTTTAAACACACTCTCTCATTTCAGTGTTTCCAAGTTCATATAAAAAGCACCATGAATGACTTCTTGTCTCCGTGTTTTTGGTAACTTGAGCAATTCTCTCTCTGTTTCTTCCAACTGAACTGCGCTAAATCAACTGCAGTCACCGAAGACGCGGTTTTAAGAAGTCTGCTCAGCCCCGACGGGAGACATGCACTCGACAATTGCTTGCAATAATCGATGATTCGGTGGCTGACCAAAGTAATTCATGACACAAAGTCATTCTGTCCATTCCATGGAGTCTGTCACATTTTTAAAAAAAACTTTCTAATTCTGCATCACATTATAGGACCGTGGTACTTCAAGGTGTTAATGATGTGGCAATGAGATTTCACAGCTTTCCTCAAAAATCCAATGAGAATCGTATCACATTCAAAGACATTTTCACACAATCTAAGTATACTTTTGGTCAGTCGCAGCATTTTAGACAAAAAAATAGGTAAAAAGAAAAGCTGTTTCTAGAGAAACATATTGTTTTCAAAAAGTTGTTGTGTTCGTTGTGGTATAAACAGACACCGAAACGCAGTTTTCCATTTTCATTTGAATGGTGAGTGAAGGCAGATGAGCAGTGATCTCTATCTGGAATATGATCCTAACAGCTACATCAGATTAATACATCCATATATTACCTGGATTTGACATCTTTAGGGTGATCACTTTCCTTTAGTTATTGCTCTTTACAGTCTAGCCTAATAAATATATTAAATCTTATCTTAATAGTCTACCTTATTATCTCAGTATGGTTTGTTCACCTTCTATTATACTAGTTACTTTTATATATTATCACTGCGATATCACACAGAATAAAATGCATTTGGACACATCACTGTTAAATTAAAGTGGAAGAATTGAAAGAAAATATCCTTTAAAGCAACATTACTGGATTATTTTGGATGCTGAAAGTGTAGCAACACAAGTTAAGGAACACACAATAACTTACTGTTCCATTATAAGGAAGGATTTACATATCTGGCAGAGACCGAGTGATATTAAATATTTCTGGAGTGGTGTGGAAAGCACCTTCCTGTACCCCCTTTCAGCTTTGATATCGTTTTTCACCGGATCCACAACAAATGAGCTGTGTCCTTTGCTTCTGGATGCCACTAAACTATAGTTCTGATATTTCATTACTCATTTTTCCTGCACTTTTGTGCTACGTACAAAGTGTGCAGCCAGAATATTTACCCCCAGTCCACTTACCAAAGTGGCTGAAAGTGTATTTTAGTTTTAGCCAGAAAAGTGGATGAAAAGTAATTTAAAGTAAAGCACATTACATTTGGCTCTTAGGAGGATGTTTAAGCTGAGAAACAGTGAATAACACAACAGTTATAACTCTCTAACTACTTTAATTAGGCCTTAATCTTTAAAATAGTTACACTTTTGGTTCATGCCATGTTTTAAAGGACCCTTTAACATAGCGATTGACTTTTACTGAACACGTTTTGTGCATATACTTTATTGAGCTATCCCTCTACATTTGAAAAAGGTTGATGAGAATAAACAAAACTGACAATGACCAAGAAGGAAAATCAGATAAAAATGTGCGTAAAGCTGAAAACACCTCCATGTGTTATTGATCACAAACTGCACCCTTCGGGTTGGATTGTTATAGAAATACTGATAAGTTGCTGAGCTTATAATCAAGTTTCTACACGGCACAATTCAGTAGTTTGCTTGCTTTTGGCAACACAATAACACTATTTAAAGCTTGTCGATCGAATGTTGTTTTCATAAGAGCTTTTTCCTATCTGTCCTCAAGCTCGAACCTTCAATTTTTTTTTCTTGAAAGAACAAGGCACCATTTGTACTCGGGCTCTGTGAAGTCCAATCAAACTAAACACTAAACAAACTAAACAACGACCATTACGCTCTAAGCCAGTGTCGGCCCTCCGAATGAGCTTAAAAACTGCAGCCGCTGTTTACACACGGGAAACGTTCCTGGTTGGAGATGGAGTCTTGGTGTTTTTTTTTCTCCTTCCAGCTCCAGTGAAGCTGGCTGTGTGACAGTAGACTGTATTTTATCAGCTGCTCCTATCGGGGTCAAATTGCATGTTGACAGTGTCTTGTTCGGAACCCTAACAATAGCTGATAGTTAATACCGGTGTTATACATATAGTGTGGTTTGAGAGTCTGTTAAGTGAGCATGTAAGTGACACATAGGGGTCGGGTGGGGGGGTTTTGCTTGTCTCAGTTAAGACAGACACTTCTTTGTCCTCCTGCGTGGGGATCGTCATTCGCCCCAGGCGTATGGGGGGGTGAAGGAAGGCCGGGCGGGACCACGTCAAATGGATGACACCTGTGGCTGGCTACAGGCCACCCCGTCTGGCAGACAGACTGACACCTCCGGGGAAAGCCTCGCTGGTGTGGGATCAGCACCGCGACCGGTCCTGGAGGGGCAAAGGTCACGGGGATGACGGCGGGGTCTGTGCTGCGAGCTTCTCCCCGGCCTCGGAGGGCGGCATGTTTTTCTAATAGAGCCGCGGTGCAGCGAGGGAAGCCTGATCCTAATCTCGGGGGATAGAAATCCAATTTTCAGAGGAGACAGTTGAGAGTCTGGCTCTCCCCGTGTGAGAGAGATGACTGTCTCCCTGCAAAGCCCCCGCGCTTCAAACCCCAGGTCCTGCTCTGTGCAGCCAGCGGAGATCTACATCGATAATGACATGAACCCCGGCGAGCGCAGTGTCTCGGCAGTTCCCCTTTAGCTTCTCGCGGCTGCGGCGGAGACAAAAGGCTTTGTCCCTGAGATAAAAACCAATCATCGCAAGGAAAACAAACCAATCTCGCTGTGTTTATATCAGGATTTCGCTTAATTCACCCGGCGAAGGACGGCCTTGAACGGCAGCGCCGAGTCCAGACCGGTGCGGCGCTGCGATGCTCGAGGCGTGCGATTGCGACGTTTCCGCCGCCGTCCCTCCGCCACGGTGAGAGGACGGCGGGATGGCACGCCGGATGACCTGACTAACACGGCGGTCTCGGGTTGCACGGCGGAGCTGAAGTTACAGTCATGGTGAAGCATGACAGTGTTGCTCGAGGATAGAAAACCCAGACTCTGACCTCAGTGGCAGACGTGAGAGACAGGAAGAGAGACAGTTGGGTAATTGCGTGTGTGCGTCGGAATCTGTGAAGGAGTCGTGGGGGGGAGGGGGCACAGCCGAGTGGCGGCGGGGGGTGGGAAAGTGAGACGAGAGGAAGACAACGATGACACAATGTCAGAAAAAGACGAGGCATGGGAGTGAGGAATCGAGAAACAGAAGGAAAGGGAAGAAGCGAATCTGCGGCAGCTCTCGCAAGAAGAACATTTTATGAAGTCGCTACCTTTAAAACATCAAACAAATAACACATCAAAGTTGTCTGCAACACATAAAACAATGCGCTTGACAAGGTCTATTGATATACGACACCTCGGGGTGCAGTACCAGGTCTATACCGCGGTCATATACGAAGGAAAACAAGAGCTTTATCTCTCTCAAGGCTTCTTTTTTTTACATTTTATACCATGAAAAACAACTGCAGCTACTGTTACACTCCACTGTTTTCATAGCAAAGCTGCTCTGGTTTCCTGAGCCAAGGTCCTTCTCTGATTGGTCAGCAGGTTTGGCCTTTGCATGCTTTGAGAGTCAGAAACTGGCGCGTTCCGACACAGATCTCTTACCCAAACTCCATCTTCCTAAGGCCTTTGCAAATCAAGCTGATTATAGCTGGAAGATCTCACAACGTCTCACAGTTTGCCTTGGCTTCGCATCAAAATGAAAGCAAAAGCCTAAATGTCGTGACAGCTGATAACTGCGGTGTGACGGTGCTGCCATTTAACATCTGCAGCCACTTTGAATACCGTCAGTTTCGGCACCGAATGTAGTGTGAAGCGATCGCATGGTAGCCATGGCTACCTGCAGTTTTATGTGTCTTGGTGTGTGATTTAGTGATCGCAGTAAAAAGCAAAAATTGGTCTGTGTAAAAATCTATAAAATGGTCGTAGGAATTGTGCTTGTGCTAAAATGATGAATGACAGGCGATAAATCTTCCTGCAGATGAACCAAGACAACATGAAGCCTCCAGTCTCTTGAAGAGACTCACCGGTTTTTTTTTTTTAATTCTATTTTAAAAGAAATGTAAATTTACTTCTTTTGGATTCGCTGGTGGAACATGACACGAGTACTTTCGGCATTAAGCGCGCCAGAATTCTGTCACTCCGGTGACAGAAAGGGACCGTTTACTCCTCCAAAAATGATTGTGCCATTAAAATGTCTGCAAAAACTCAAACTGGAGGTAAAGCAGGACGCTAACTGGGGAGAACAAACGCCACGGCTGCAGTTGATGGCTTTAGCAACAGTTCAAAGGATTCTGGCTTAACTGGATATGCATTTCTATATAAATATAATGCAGTTAATAATATATTTGCATTAATCTAATCGTCATTTAGCACCATCATGTCACAGTTTTTCACCTGAAACATATTTTATTTCAGGGGCCACATACAGGCTAATTTCGATATTTTCACAAGACTTAACTATTACTCCTGAAAATGACGACAGTCAATACATAAAGCCAATTTTGATGAAAACCTCTAGTGTGAAATACAGTGAAATGTCCAAAACAAAAACAAAAAAAAACTTCCCCTACAGCTGTCGTGTCCTGCATGTTTTTACAAACTCGCCCTGACAGCATGGCCTTGAGGCTAATGCTAGTTTGCTAGCTTTCATCTCAGCGCCACGATATCTCAGCTCGGCGCTCAGAGTTTCGTTGCGTCTGCTACTCTTTGTAAAACAATCTATGATCATGATTTTCTTTGATAGTTTTACAATTTGCTTGACGGTTTGCTCGGATTGGAGCCCCTTTCAGGCCGGTTTTGATCCGCGGGCCTCGTGTTCGACGCCCCAGCGCTACATCGTGTTTATCTTCACAAAATCAGTGCTTTGCAACCTTTTGTCTCCTGGAGCCCCAGTGGGGGGGGGGGGGGGGGGGGGGACCCTTCCCGCTGACTCCCCATTAAAATGTCATCCCTTCCCAATCACGCTGTCAAAACGTTCCAGCGGAGCCAAATCCTGGTGGATACGTCAACTCTCAAACCAAGAGCACTCATAATGAAAGCCCGTGGCTGTTTTGTGACCTCTGGCGAGCCCTCCAAGGTGAACCTGAACCCCAGGTGGGGAAACATTTCCCTGGGCGCAAGACTTAACAAATGCAGACTTAAGGAGAGTCGCATAAAGTTAAGAGGCGACGGCCAAGAAAACTGAGACCAGAGAATCAGGACATAAAGAGTCAGTTTTGAGTTTGGCCGGTCCGCTTCGCGTCTGTTCCAACCACCGTCGGGGTGTGAGGTAAGTTACTGGATACCCGCTGACACAGACAGAAGCAGCGTGATTGACAACGTTTGCGTCTCGTATATTCCCCCTCTCTACGCCGCTTCACTTCCAATATTCCCCTCACGCTAAAGTTTAAGGACGATTTTTATCTCCTCTCACAGCCGCGCAAGCATCTGATAAAGTGGCTTTTTTGAAATAGGAGCCCGAGTCGTCTTCGGCTGTGGAAACACTGACACGGTTCGCTTTTATCAGGAATCCACCGCTGGGCTGAAATTACATCGCACCGAGCATCATCTGCAGCGTCCGCGGACAGATGCACACGCCGACGATGCAGTGAGCAGTCACACACATACGAGCTCGACACACACACCCCCAATACGAAATATCCAGACACTTTTGAAGTCATTGAGTTTGAACGGTTTGAGAGATCGAGCAGGCAGGAAGACCCGACGGGTCACAAGCTCTCCTCAACACGTGTGAGACAGAGTCAGAGACAGAAATAAGAAAAATCCATGTGGGATCCAGAGACTCCGAGGTATTAATGGAACACAAAAAAAAGTGCAAGTCATTCGTCACAGCTGGAAACACCATCAGTACTTTATTAGTACTGCATTACGTCAAATTAATTAGTTCTGTTGGATCTACAAAACAATCCCAGCAACCCTTACCACCCCCACGTTATGAAAAAAAAAGAAAAAAAACCCTTGGAATACTTTCCTTTCACAATCAGGAAACAAAGGAAATGAGATTTTGTAGGTGAGCGTAACCGTATGCCACACATCTGCAGAAATGACTGCCTGTGGCCAAATTAGACTTGGAAATATGAGGGTGACTTTGACATCAAATATGGAGCAGGAAGTCTTTTACATGAGGATGAGAGGGAAGTTCAGATGATCGAGATAAAGCTCTTCAGACTCGATGGGGAAGAGGATAAGTGTGGGACACCTCTGACGGGAGGAACAATCGACCTTGTGGCACCGTTCGTTTTCCATAGCTCCGCTGATGTTTATGAATAAACGTGGATTTTGAGAACGGAGAAAATGCAACTTTTTGGAAACGCTCCAGGAAACGGCAAAAAAAAATTCTAGAATTTTCCAAAATTTCCTAAAGCGATTCTCAAGGTGCAACTTTTGCAGAACACTCGACACAACAATGTTTCCAGTAAAAAAAAAATTTTTTTTTTTTTTTTTCCAGTTTTGCATTCACAGCATTTTCATGGAAAATGATGTAGTTTTCATTGTCGGGCCACTAGTGGGTGGTGCTGTTCGTTTTCGTAAGTAAAACACACAAACAAGCGTGCAGAGAACAACATCCTATAAACAATAACAATGGCGAGTTCACAAACATTGGTGTGGACAGAGGATGAAGTTGCATGATGAAGTTACTGCAGCCTTGATGTGTGCATGTGCAGTTTTGCTTCTTACGTGAAGTCGAGTCCCCTCCCCCGAGTGTTTTCGAAAAAGTTTCACCTCGTGGGAGTCTCTCTCTCTAAGGGCTCCATTTTCAGTGGCTGTCGGCTCCGTTGTCGTGTGAAGAGACTCGGAAACACAACAAAACCTTCTCCGTTATTCACCATGAAAAGCTTGCCATGTAAACGGGGCCCCGGTGAGACGTGAACACGCCTCGCGCTCCTCAAAGCGTTCGATCAGACGCTGAAGTGGACGGTTGATGTCTCGTCAACTTCAAAAGTTCAAGTGTGGTAATAACAGTGGCATTTTGCCTGACATTTTAATTCCTGATGACATTCTCCCCGGAGGTGCCGCGCTCGACGAGACGGAGGACGTTGTGAAGTCGGAGGTAATGTTCTCGTCTTTGCGATTTGTTGCTTGAGTAACCCGTCTCCACGTCTCCACAGCCTCCATCACCGACGACAAAGGGCGAAGGAGCTGCCTCCGACTCAAAGTCTTCGTCAGGCCTCAGAGTGAGTCGGCCGGTCCGTGTCTTGCCCGGGTCTCCTCTCTCTCTCTCTCTCTCTCTTTTTCCTCGGAGCCCCGCTGACGTCGGCCTCGTCTAATCTCCATATCTCTTTGTTTTTTCTCCCCAAGACAATTGTGTGAAAAGCTCGGGGAGCGTGCAGGAAGGAGTGGATTTTGACGACAACAGTCACAACTCCCTAGAACCCGGAGGTGGGTGGAGACGCGCACTTCTTAACGCTGCTGGGTATTAGACACCGAATTAGAGTGATTTCAGAGAAGTTAAGCTCTACATTTCCTCTAACCATAATCACATTTTTCTTCTGAATGTTTCCCAAACCGCATTCGGCACTTTTGAGAAACTGATGAGTCAAGAGAAGAAAAAAGAAAAAAGCTCCCGACCGTGTTTTAAATGTCAGCTGGTTTTCATTATTGCAGATGAGTTAAGTTCTTATTTTGGCGCCACGGTCTGAAAAACATCTTCAACATTGAAACTGAAGAGGATCCAACTGTCATTTTTAACTCTTTTATAACTGAAATCAGAATGGCAGATGTTCAGCCACGTTTTGAACAGTGTTGGTGCTTTTAATTATCTTTGCCATTTGAGCTGTTTTCACTCTTTAACATGACGGCTGCTTTTTGTTCTTAGATATTCAAAAGAATTATAGTATGTTTAGCTGTTTAATCCTTTTGACTGTTCAGGGCAATTTTATTGTGATTGTTTATTTTTCTGTTTACACATGTTTTTGGCTGTTTTAATCATTTTAATTTTCCATTTTTAGTAGTTATGGCTTTAAAATTGTTTTCAGCTGTTTTATCAATGGAGCTAAACATGTTTTGCTGTTTTTAAATGTTTGCGGTTTTTAGCTTTTCTTTTTTTTTAAGGCTTATCTGTTTTCGGCTCTGTCGTTGGCCACTAAATTAACTTTAGCAGTTTTAAGCCATTTTAGCTGTTTTGGGGTTTTTGTCTTTGTGGTGTCAGCTACTTGAATTCATTTCAGTGTGTCTTATCACTTTCTTCATCCTTAGGGAGCTATTTTAGCTGATTTTAGTTGTTGAACTTGTTTTATCTTGTATTTTAGCAGTTCCTTTTTCTTTTTTCTTTAAATGTTGCTTATATTTTTAGAAATGTAATCAACTTTAGCTGCTTTAGTTCTTTACTTTTCATTGTTGCTAACAATGTATGCCACTTTATGATAGTTTCTTTCACTTTCTGTTGTGGCTTAAGCAGTTTTTTTTTTCTCATAACTTTTTATTTTTGAAGATATAATAAAGTTTGTAGCTGTTTATGTCTTTTTGAAATTGAATCAACTTCAGCTGTTTTAGCCATTCTACCTTTTTGTTTTAGCTGTTTCTACACATTTTCACCAATTTGTAGAGGTTTTATTTTCCACCTGTCCTTGTGGTTTAGCTTTTTGAGCTGTTTTAGCAGGTTTAAAGCTGTTTTTAGTGATTTTAGCCGTTCGTCTAATCCATTTTATTCTCTTCCGTCCAGACGGCACCAGTCACGAGTCGCCGGAGCCAGCGAGACGGGACGTCAACTTGGCCGGTCGACCTCAGACCTCGACCCTCCTGCTAAGCTCTGCCCTCATGCTCCTGGCTGCCATCTTGTCTTTATAGCGCCCGGTCTGACAAGTCCCCGCCCCCTCCCCGGGAATGGACTGTCCTGATTGGACCATCGGCCACTCTTACCCTGCAACCCCTCCCCTCAAGGAGCACTTTTTTCAATCGAAACAAATACACTGACAATCTCTCTGTGGACGAAAGAGAGGAAGGGACTTCGAATTTGGAGCCTTTTGTTGTTGTTGTTTTTTTTTTCTTTTTTTGACTTTGTAAAATGCCAACTCGTGTTGATTTCTGACTTGTCCGAGGGCGCTGACGTTCGACGCACCCCGGAAGTCAAAAGTGTCTCTTACCTGTTTGCCTCGCTCGCTCACAGTATGCAGATATTACACCTCTTGTTTGTGTCGTAGACGAGCACACGAACATGCTTTTAGACATATAAACACACAATCAGCTCACTCTTTAGTTGGAACGGCTAGGAAAGCACAGCGGGACGCCTACAAACGTCCCCACACGCAACATTATTCAGAAACATCGCATAAACCGCACCACCCCCACCCCCCACACAACACGTTACACCAATAATTCTCGCTTCAGAAGCAGAAGAAGATCCAGAAGTGGAAGATCAAAACTAATGGTGGTGGAAGGACGCTGTTGCTAGGAGACCACTGAGGATGTGGCCGGGGCCTCTGAAGACTTAACGTCTCACGTTAAAAAGCCTCCGAATGAGAAGGACCCTTGTTGAAAGAAAGAAAAAAAAATGTAAATCAAGAAGCACTCATCTTTCAGTGTTCATTAGAGATGGTTTAATGTTAGATTAATGTATGTTTTTTTTTGTTTTTTTTGTTTTGTTTTTTAATAAATCACGTAATTCAATTGTAGCAGCCAACACAGGTGTACAGTAAAATATTGGAACGGAGTGTAGAAGTCTTGTTTTTTTGTTTTGTTTTTTGCCAGGCAAAATGTATTTTCCTATTTATTGTGGAGTCCTCGTGATTTTCTTCTGTTCCGGTTTAGTCTGTAAGTACAATAGAAAGGCATTAAAGCAAGTGTATGCATTACGTTAGTTACACTCAGATCACATGTATGAAGCTGTCGGCTGCCTCGGAGGGGGAAAAAAAAAAGAAGGTCCGTATCACATTATAATGTGAAAATCTATCATCAATACAACAATTTCATATTATAATGTAAGAAAGACAGTCAGGCTATGTAGTTAAAGAATTATCACCTTGTTATCACATTGGAAGATTGAACTTTTTACATTATGAGCAAAACTGCATGACCGCAATGCAAAATTAAAATTTTTCTGTTTTAAAGGGATTTTACAGCGTCACAAGATGACATATTAAATTAATGTTGTTAAAATGTATTTTGTTTAGGTAATTATCAACGTATGAAGTATTAACGTGATATTTTTCAAAATTGTAACACGTTAAGGTTTCATTTTGTGGCATAATACAGAGTTACTTTCATGCTAACATGAAATATTTGTTACAAAGTGGTAATGTATTCCCACGTTAACATTTTTCATGTTGTAACACCTTATGTTATGACATGGTAATACATTTTATATCATTTGATAACATTGCGTTTTAGCATATCAGTGCCATCTTGTGACACCTTTACTGTTATGACATGATAATATTAGGTAACATAACATGTTCATGAGAAAACATGTACATTTTGACGAAACACTTCACGATATAACACAATACGATTTTATGATGTCATAGCATGTTTTGGCTTCACATCGTATTACGACATTTTCTTTATGTTTTAACATGTCACAATATAACACGTTAACATTTTGTTCACTTAAAATTTCCATGTATCAAAAAACATTCATTCATGATAACATGATCGTACGCCATTCTATTTTTATGCTTTAACTCATTATTGCTTCACGATATAACATGGGAATATATTATCACTTTGAAATATTTGTGTATGACAAACTCATAACAGTTTTATTGTGATAAAGTGCAATTCATTACACTGTGATTCTAATTTTCCACACCCCGAGGCAGCGATACACTCTCATACATTTAATACACTTATACACACACAAAAAAAGAAAACACAGTTTACATACGTGTTTGATTGATTGCTTACAATGTTTGTTTTTTGTTTTTTTTTAACTGTTTTTAACAAAGTCCAGGAAGAAGAAGAAGAAAAAAAAAGAAGTCTGATGTGCTATCAGGGTGTAGAAATTGTAGTTTGTTTGGAATTTGTCATTAACGAATGTCACCGATGTAATTTTACTGTTTCACTATTGTTTTCGTGAACCACTGTCATAACACAGCTATTGTAAATAGAGGCAAATTTCCTACAAAAAGCTTTCAGGGATGTGTCCATGCCGAACATGAGGTTCAAAACAAGATTTTTTTTTCTCTCTCTCTCGCTCTTTTCTTAAGTTTTTTTTTTTTTTTTTTGGATAAAGAGTTGCTGGAGCTAAAAGGTGTTTCAGCGAGACCACGAGTAAGCTAAGAAGTAGGCGGTGGCGCAGCGTGAGGCGACGGTGTCGATCGCCCCGAGTGAAAAACACAGCGAATGGGAACGGGGCAGAATAAACAGGGACGGTGTCGTGTGCTCTTCATGGAAAACTCCCCCGGTGGGGGGACCTGGGAAGACAAACAGAGGGAAACGCGATACGAGGAGCTGCGTCGGCGCCTCCTGCTGAGATCGCTTCTCTTCCACACGGTCAACGTTTCCCTCTGCGAGTCTCGGGGCCCACGTTTACACCACCACGTCTTCGGGTGAAAACGCCAGAGGCACGTCCTTTTCAGCCTCTCCGCCGTTTCCACGGCAACGGACATCGTTTTCAAAACGTTGGCCCGTAATTGCAGAGTTTTTCTGAAACGCCAAAACAATGTGTTTTCACTTGGATTTACTGTCGTGTCAACGGGGTCCAAATTTTACAGAATTGCTCGAGTATTAGGGCCACTTAACTAAAACTATTACTGTAATTAAGAGGAAATCTGAATTTATGTTAACTAAGCTCTAACTTTACAAGAAGTTTTATTTAAGAATATATCAAACTAATTTAATAACAGCAACACTCATTTTATGTAAAACTTTATTAATAGGTTATGAATCAAATATTATATTACAAACTAAATAGATACTTAAAGATATATTGACAGTAAATGAAGGTTTTTATGATAGTAATAAAGGTAATAAAGATGTAAACGTCTATTTAAAAATGAAGTATCAGTTTATTTAGTTTCTTTCATGTCACAATATATTTGATTCCCAGTGGAAGTGGCCCTAACACTCCAGTTCAGAGGCTCAACATCAGGCGGGTTAAAGAAGCGTTGTATGTTATTGTTACCAAAGTGGAGAAACAGAAGGAAACATGCTGATATTTACCTTTTCGTTTGATCGTCACAGGTTTTGGAGTCAGGTTTAAATCAACGATAGAAAACTGAAGGGGATTTGTGTTCTCGGTTTGCTGAGATTTCAACAACTGTTGCAAAATGTATTCATTTCCATCGTGTTGATTCCTCTTAAGGGAACCTACAATTTCTAGCTCTCATCACTCTTCAGGCTGTGTTTCAGTTAGATCGTGGCTGCAATAGCTACTAATTTAAAGGGGACCTCTTGCGCTTATTTATTACAGTTTTTTTCAGGATTCACAGTCAATTTTTTTTTTTAAATAGTCAAATCCATGAGTTTGCCCTTCCTGAAAGTCCACTTTTATCTGATTGGGCTACTAAAAAACACCACTCATAATGCCAGTATCCATTGCTTGTAATTTGACATCAACCTCACTGTCTGCTGTTTAATCTCACGAGATGACTATATAAGGAGATCAAAGGAGATTCAAACTGAGCGTTCACTTCAACCGTTTTATCAAATACTCATTGAAATGTTGGAAAGTTCAACCCCAAAGTGCTATTGAGGGAGATTTCAAGACATTAAAGTCTTAAAATGTGTCATTTTCAACTCAAAATGTCACTTGAAAAATATCTATGTGACCAAAAAAAAAATCTAGATTTTTACCTTAAAAGAAAATGCACTCAATAGATTTCTGTTGACATGTGTTTCCTATATCTAGTCACTTACACTACTTTAATGTGCCTCCAAACTGCTTTTATGAATATGTAGTTTCTCTATATTCAAAGTAAATGCATAAAAACAAAAGTACTAAGATGAGGAGGGGGAAGGAGACGCTTCACAAAGATGATCCTCGTTTAAAATGACTGTTCCTTTAAGAAAAAATCATTTGGAAGAACCAAAAGTCCCTGGTTCTTTAAAGGGGGTGGCTTGAACTTTAAGTGTTGTCATTTGACACCAACCTCAGTGTATTGCTACTTGTTCTAAGTGGAGTGGATCTCAATTGATGGTCTTTATTTGTAAAAAAATAAGGTCCTGAGGAAAGTCGACACCTGACCCTCAGATTTACTGATGAACGCCTGAAGCTTTCTGAAGCCTCACAGCAAAGCCAACCCAGACATTCAAGCCTCAGTGTTCATCCTCCAACTCCATCCACACTCACTTTTTCTCCAATTGCTCGCTTGTGTTTACTCCACATGCTCGATCTCACATGTGACATCGGTGAATGTAATTTGACAGCAGCTTCTAAATGTATTGAAGCTTCGAGAAGTGGACGTTGACTCAAGAGAAGCGAGCATTTACGAAAGTCTGAAACGTGCAAATTCTCTGAAAGACTTAAATTGCCTCCTCCTACAAACATCTCTTCCTTCTGATTGGGTGAGACCAAGAAGCCAATGGAATTTGGCACCAGCTTCAAAATGAATAGAAGCTTTGAAAACTAAATAAACACAAGAAAATTGAAGTATAGAAATTCTTGAAAATATTTTCCTCTTCTCCTCAAAACATCTCTTCCTTCGTGATTGGGTGAGCCGGTGTAATTTGGCACCAGCTCCATCAGGGCAGGAGCAATTGACCTAAAGAAATCTACAAGCAATCAGCATTGATATGTATAATGAAGCTTCTTCATCATGTGACGAACCTTCGTCATTTGACATTCTGAGCGTCGCAGGTCTCCTTTAACAGGTTCTGTAGATTCACACATTTCTCGAGCACCTTGGTAGTCGTTGATAGATTTTTTTTTCTTTTTTTCTTTTTGAGAGCTGAAGAAGAATATTTTCATCCTCCTGTCACCCGTCAACCCGCGTACGCCTCACGTAACCTCGCTCCAACACGTGTCCCGCCCTCCGTCGCCTGCAGCCTCGCCATGCCGGGGAAAAAAAAAAAAAAAAAAAAACCCAAGGCGTTGGTTTTGTGGATACCGTGTATCCAGCAGCTAGTTGTAACATACAGTGGTCCCACCCCCCCCCCCCCCTACACTTCTTTTAAAGGGCGATTTAACCGACACATTAACATTATTAGCAAGAAACAAACAATGGGAAAAAAAAAAAAAAAGTTTGATACAACAACAAAAAATATGCTGATTTCATTTTATATGTCTTTTATATGAAGCAGAAGAAACAGGATGAAGGTCACGTGGGCATGTGTTTGTGGCACATATGGAACATGCAGTATGGCCGGGTTACAATCATGAACCAACGGCCCTGAGGGAAGAACAGATGGAGCTCCAAAAATCTCTATTTCAACCCCCTTTTTTTTTCTTTTTTTTTTTTTTTTTACAAAACCAAGCTCTTCTTCATTGTACTGTTGCATCCAAAGTGTCTTGAAGGTGCGAGATTCGGTGACTCGTTTTCACTGCGAGCCGAGCGCCAACGAAAGTCCGTTTAAAAAATGCATCAGAATCTGGTGAAAACAAACCGCGACATCGCGTCCCTCCTCCTCCTCCTCCTCCTCTTCCTCCTCCTCTTCCTCCCCCTGATTCTGGTGCCATGTAGCCTGAAGCTAACACCACTGTGTCTCTGGTTCGCAGCATCCTTTGTATTCTTGAAAACTAGATGTGTGCTTTCGTCAGTGCATCTAGCAGTGGGACGCTTTTTGTTACTTTAGCCACCACTGTGTTTTTTACCCCCCCTCCCTGACTCCCCCCCCTCCCCCCCCCAAATAGACATGGATGTGCCACAAAACTGCACATTTCCTTTAACATTGTCGTAACTGTACCTTGTGCCTAAATGAGTCCCGTCCTCCTCTGTACTCATCCAAGCTGTTTCCCGCTCAGTCCCACACTAGACTTTTCTACAAAAAAAAAAAAAAAAAAAGGCCATTTCTTTGTAAATACACGTGTTGGAGCAGCTATGACTAACTAAAAGAAACCAACAAAAAAAGGAAAAAAAAAAAGATTTAATAAATATTTCTTTGTCGTTTATCTTGTCTGGTTTGTTTTTTGTTCATTGCGCCATTATCAGATGGTATTTTTTACAAGTTGTACTAATTGTAGGCTGTTAAAAACTTACAGGAGAACATGGAGTTTTACAATAAAAGTGTAACTTTACATAGAAAAGCGGCAGTATGAATTTCAAGTCATGGCTTCATATCTGTGTAATTAAAGACTATGACAGTTTGTTTGTTTTTCAAATAGAGGCCATTAATTTGTTTGTTTGTTTGTTTACTTAGTTGGTTGGCTCAAGAATTGGAACCAAATTCTGTTTAATAAATAAATGGATAAATAAATAGATCACAGTACAAACACTGCGCAATAGTAAATTAAACAAATGTTTAAAAAAAAAAAAAAAAAGTGAAATGTCTGGAAAATGTGTTGTGATATAATATATAGATATATTATACTTTTTTTATATCAAAAACATAAAGACTGATATTTAATATATCAATAATTTTTTTTTTTTAATATATTCCATTATTGAATATTTCAAAAGGGAGAAAAGGAAGTCTAGAAAGATGATAGAAAAACGTAGAAATACTTTTATTGTAGTATTATCTAAAACAAATATTAAAATACTGAATATTTTACAAGTATTTTACAGAATGAAGCAAGTTTTATCAAAGGGAAAAGTCAAAGGAATGTTGCAAAACTACTTGGTGGGGTGGGGGGGGGTAAATTAAAACATTTACATTGAGTATAAACAAAAACAATTGAGTTGCAACAACAACAATAATAATAATAATTATTATTATTATTATTAACACATACACACACACATCACACGGTTTAAAATGACAACACAGAATTATTAGAAAATAATGCAAAATTAGATCAAAACAAAATGTCATTTGAAAAATCAAGAAAACCTGAACAAACAAACACATTTGACAATAAAGTAAAAATCCTGGTCAGGATAAGAAGGGGAAATCAAAGTGTCATGTTGAAATTGCACACATTTCAAGACATTCCTACACATGCTGCTGCTGCTGCTCCGACAGACTAAAACAAACAAGAATAGATTGAATCAATAGTGCTCGGATGTGATTATCTTGTCTTGATTTGTTTTATTAATCATCACGGTAATGAGTGACGGCTTGTGAAATGGAAAGAACGTGGAAAAGCTGGATGTTTGTCTTGGTTGCCGTTCCACGTGTAATCACAGGGGGCCGCGTCGACGGGGGGAAAGAAGCAGGAGAACAGCTGCTCCTCTATAATCTGGAGGTAATTCACTGGCTGGAGGAACAAAAACAGAAAACAGCTTCAATTAATCTTGCGGGAATGCAAGAGAGCTTCGGGGGAGAGCTCTGCCAAGAAAACCCGGGTCTCGCACGCCGGTCCGCCGCTCGCCGCCTCTCACCCGCTGTCCACTTTCATTTCTCTCTCTGGGTCTTTGTCTCCGACGTCCCCTCCCCTCCCTGCCTCCGTCTTCACGGGGACTTTGCCACCGTTTAACAACTTCCTGCGAGAACGTAACAATTTGGATCTCGTTGTTTGGAAGTTTTTTTGGGTGTCAGAAGCTGAGGCCTAATGCAACAAGCTGTTTTATTAGCAAGCATGCGGGAGCGCCTGAATAATGGAGGGCTCTGATTGGGTCGTTTAGAACTGAAGAAACTTCTTAGGTTGCAGCTAAAGACAGATATTTCCTTCCACTGGATTTGTCCCAAAAGAATTCTGCACTTCCAATTTGCAATTCTGCCTCCCCCGCTGGAATATGCCCACATCCTTCTTTGAAAGCCTCCCGGCTTCCAGGTTGTAAAGCAAGCTTATAAATTTTTGTCTTTGACATCATCTGGGTTATTTTCTCAGACCCAACAAAGCTCCCTTCAGAGCCGTAGAAGCCATCACGCAGGTATTTTCACAGTCTGACTTGGAGCGCAACCAGCGACCGTCGGTCCAAAATGTTGGACCCTTTTTTGAAACGGCACCAAAGAAAACCTCACCAAAACCAAAAAACATAAATTCATTGAACATAGAAATGACTCAATCCGAACGGGGCGAACCAACCTAAATACATCCGAGCGGTAAGGAGCTGATGTGAACCGCGCTCCACCCACAAGGAGCCAGACGTCAGGGTTTAAACGTTCCTGCATGGAGTCTTCAGGAAAGAATTGAGAGACAATGAAATGTTGACATGTAATATTGAAACATGTTCTCTTTTCGCTGCACTCCAACAAAGTGTACATTTATTAGTAGCGAGGCAATGATTTATTTAAGTCCTTCTTTTAAAGGACGAGTACAAACCTGAGGCTACCGACACAAGTGCTAATGAAATGACGAAGAGCATAATTCTTACAAACGATTCTTACCAACTTATTACCATTTACTACACCATCACCTGCAAAAAGACAAATCATTTCCCTTTGTGCACGTTTCCATCATACATGTGGTCCGATTACAGAAGCACAGCGCACACTAGTGGCGTGGCAATGAAACTGCAGCATTTTCTGCTTTTTTGGGGGGTTTATTTCAGTGTGCAAACTTTCCAAAAGGAACACTGAAAATGTTCTGTTGGATTCAAGTCTGGGTTGTGATTTAGTTCCTTCAGAAGGTTTTTTTTGAGGAGGGGCAGCAGCTTCTTCCACCGTGCGCCGTCATAATGATGATTATCATGCCGGTACGTATTTAGTCCAACCTTGCGAGAAAAGAAAAGCTCTCGAGCAACAACAAACTTCAGATGTTCAGCGGTTCTTTTGTTTCTTTGATTGGATGAGGTGAGAGGGTTTGATCCCTTAAAGCCTTAAACTCGTACCCTTTTTTATTTGTTTATTTTAACCTTTGGAGTCAGCTTGCCTGAATGGCTAGAAAGAGCATCACAGCATGAAATTACCTGCACTGTGGGAAAAAAGAAGAAGAAGAAGAAGAAGAATCAGGCCTATGCGATTAAAAAGATTTGTGTGCATGTTGTGGTTCCTTTACAAAAATACTCCTGCGAGAGAGAATGACCTACAGGTTTGCAAACCTTTTAACTCGGGCCAGCTCACGTTGGAGGGAAACCGATGGAAGCCAACACTCCGACAGTCTGCAGGACTGCAGTTGTGACCAGATGAGTCTGAAGGAGAGGATCCAGAATTCTCAGGAGGAGCCTGAGAAGACAGACGGGCGTTTCCTGCAGACACAGAGACTCCAGCAAACAGATATGGAGGAAGAGGAGGAGATCCTGCGCCGTGCAGATTGATATTCTATCACAGATCTTGACTCTTCTCTGGTACACTTTGTGTTACTTCGTGGTATCAGAATAACAACTTTGTACCTGTCTATTGTTTATACTTGGATTAGGATTGACCCAATTATTGTAGAAAACGCTTATTATTAAAGATCTGACTTCTTTTCTTCTGCTTCTGTCGGTGGTGTCCCGTAAAATTGTCACATTGATCTACTTTATGTTCATGACTGTTTACATTGTGCGCGGAGCTGCAGTGAATTGTGTCTGATTTCAAAACACAGAGTGTGATCGAGAGCGTAACAACTGAAGGCTGAACGGCTGGCACAACACTGCAAGAGAAGGAGCAAACAAAAGGCAGCAGATTTATTAGCGTGTGATGGGGTTGCGTTTCTGGGAAGCGTCCGACACACACGTGGGTTGCAGGAGTGGCTGTCCTCACATGTGGCGCACAAATGGAGGATATCGGTTTGGAGCCCAGTGACAAACGGAGCCCACATGAAAGACCACCCGAGCCCGCTAGAACCAGATCAGCCTACAAATCTGATCCACATTCCTCAGGACTGTTTGGATCCGTGTTGAGCTTCAACGTGTCCCACGGGAGAGGCTACGCCCACTATTTGTGCCTGTAATTTGACACCAGCGTCCTCGCCTTGATACGACGTACACTAATGATCATGATGATCAGTGATGACGGTAACAACTAGCGTGAAATATCTGATTAGCAACGTCAATGAAAGAAAACGGATTGTGTGATATTTGATTGTTTCACCTCCTTCCCCGTCATGTCTATGAAATCACCCTCGCTAATTGTTAATGGTTACTTCAACCCCCGAGCAGTTTTTTCCATCACGCATGCGGACGGTCTGGAACTGTTCCGTCGCGACGGCTTGTGGGAACGTCTGGGGCTGGACTTCCCACTGATAACTTCTCCCCTCTTATCTGTGTTTTGCTTCTGAGGCGAAACCACATCTGTCACACTCTCCCACTCCCCGTGTGACTCTCAGTACACCTACAAACCTGCGATCACAGCCTCTCCGTGGAGGATACAATCAGCCTGTGATTACTTTTTGGCGTTTAGACGCTTATTGTGAGATTAGAGAGGATGAATCCAGGAACATGCTCACAGCAGTGGGATCTTCTCTGCCGTTCGGCAGATTAGCTTAAGACTGCCGATTATCTACGAGGAGGTGAGGTACGTCTCTCCTGTGACTCACCACGATGTGATCAAACAGCCTTGTTTCGTTCATCATATCCCTCTTTCACAACACTTTCACTGGGTTTGGATGGAGAACTGACTTTAGTGTAGGTGTAACAGAAACGGTCCGTACACTTGGGGAAAATGCGTGGCTTTTGTTTGTTTTTTTTTCCAGGTCCTTCACTTTCCTCCCACAGTCCAAAAAACGTGCATTCTGGGTTAACTGATGGCCTTTATTTGCCCGTAGGTGTGACTGTTTACCTTGTGATGGCCGGCGCCCTGTCCTGGGTGTGACCCGCCTTCTCCCACTGAGCTCAGATTGGCTCCAGTGACTCCTGACCCTGAACTGGATCCTCGATTCTACACATACTCTCCGGTGGCGTCCAGAGTGGACAAAGCTCATCCTCTGATACTGCAAAGACAAGGAGGCGCCGCCTGGGAAACGGCATTGGCTGATGTTACGTCTGGAAAGCCTTTGGAGGACTTCAAAACTATTTGCAAACCAATAATCTCATTCAAAGGATGTTTACAGCAAACTTTATGTATAGGGTATATACGTTGTTGTGTATAGGGCTTCCCTATATACAACAGCAACCTTTGGAAATCGGCTCATAAAGTGGAACTTTTCAAAAATGCTCTGATTCTACGTCCATGTTTGAAAGGGAATACACAACTATTTGAAAATCGTCCTTATTTCATCTCCGTGTCGTTGGGAGATAATGCCAGTTTTTGAAAATGCTCCATCTTGGATTCTGTATAAACATGGGAAAATTACATTTTTAAAAAACGCTTTGACTCTGTCTCAATGTAAAAGAGGGAAAATGCAACTGTTTGAAAACTCTTGAAATCAGTCTCTGCGTAAATGGAAGAAAACTTACATTTTTGAAATTCTACCTCTACCTATGTCTCCATATAAATGGGGGAAAACGTGACTTTTTGAAAATGCTGCACATCCATCTCAGTGTTTTCTGAAATCCTGCTTCTATGCATGCACATGCGCACTGCTTTCTGCCTGCGTGCGTAGTTAGTAATGGCAGCCCCTAGTGGTCCAACATAAAAATTACATTCGTCTCAGCGTTTCTGTCATTTCCCTGTAAGTCGCCATTATTTTCACAATATTGTCAGTTAAAACGCAAAACTTTCCAGAAATGATAATGTCAAAAATGATGCATCTTGAAACATTCTCACTCTAATGGCGTTTTTCCACGAGTTCCTACTCAACCCTACTTGAAGCCTTCTTAAAGCTTTTTAAAGCTTCTTTGCTTTGATCAAACTAAACTTGACGTCTTGTTGTTTGTGGAAGAAACAGTATAAAAGGTAGAACTGCCCAGTATCCCAAAAATACCATCAGGAGTTCAAAGCTTGCCATAAATATCACTGTCCAAATAAAAAACGTCATCCCAGAGGGCTCTGGGTTTTGGGGCGACTACACGACGGATGAGCTATAGTAGCTACAGGTGACTTATATTTTTCATTTTACCTCACACACTCTGAAGATGTGGAGCGGCGGGAGCTCATGACCGATGATCTGATGTGTGGAACCCACAAATAAACCATCTCAGAGAGTGATTGGAAGGGGGTTGGGGGGGGGGGGGGGGGGGTTGGGGGGTGGTGGGGGAGGGGGCACGCTCGGTTCCCGCAAAGCAGCAAAAGGCCTCGAAGCTGTTTTTCTGTCACTTTCTCCATCTGCGGCGCGCCTCACGCTGCAGACGCCTTGGCAGGAGGCGCGGTGGCACGTCGCTTTCATTCAGCTGGCTGCGAAGAAAACTACCACCTTGAGACAATGTCAGCTGCAGGAAGTGCAGGCTGCTGGGAGCTGGTGTCAGGTCTCGGTGGGGGGGGGGGGGCTTAGGGGGGGTGTAGAGGTTTCCCCTGAAGATGGAACCACGCCCACTTCTGCTTCCACCTCTTAACAAGTGTGCATTCACAATTTGGAAGGAAGTTGGCGCACAACATTTTCACAAGTTTTGCTACTTTCAACAAGATGAACTGTGATGAGCTCATAAAGCTCATATATATATATATATATATATATATATATATATATATATATATATATATATATATATATATATATATATATATATATATATATATAATTTTGCTATATGTATCGATAAACTGTATCTTAAGTTACATTTATGACCTTTCATAGTTAAAATGTAGAATAATGGACATTTTCTTAAAATTTTAGCTACTTTAGCTTGTTTGTTTGCTTTAGCATTTTCACCGTTTTCAGAATTTTACTTCTTTTTGGACATCCCCCCCCCCCCCCAACATTTATTTTAGCTGTTTATAATGTCTTATCAGCTATCTTTGCTTTATTTTTCACCAGTCTTAGACATTTTATTTGATTTTTTTCCGTATTAGTTTCTTGTGTGTTTGTGTGTTTATAAATTTGTTTGTTTGTTTGTTTATTTGGAGGGAAACCATAAGAAACCACGTTTGTTTCTTCATTTTTGTATCTATTCTGGTCAGAATTATAGCTGTTTTGGATGTTTTCTCCATCTTACTCTTCGTAGTGCTTTTAATATTGTTAGCTGTTTAAACTTTTGATGATTTCTTTAACTATTTTTAGCCACATGATAAAAGTCTATATTTGGGAATTTGGAGGTTTTGTGTGTTAATGTGAGGGAAGCAAAGCCTCTCCCCTTCATAATTCTATTTGACTTTTGTTTTGTTTTTGAGGAAATGCTGACAGTAAAACAATGTCTATCATATCTGAATTCATCATCTAATAATTGAGGTTGGAAGGGAGAAAAGCTCAAGAGGTGGAGGTTGTCCTGGTCTTTCTGTATGGAGTTTGCATGTTCTCCCAGTGAGTAGGTGGGTTTTCTGTCAGTCTCACACTCACACTCCAAAAACAAGCATATTAGGCTAATTGGTGTGGATGTGTTGTCTGATGGACTGGCAACACATCCAGACACCCAGCCTGCAACAAAATGTTTACAAAATGTCTTAGGTGGGGCTCTTCATTGTTCTTCCATTTCACACAATGTTAATTTCATTTAAATATAAAGTGCATTTATAAAGTACATCAGAACAATTTAGCTTGTTTAAGTTAGGAGAGTGAAGGAAACTATTTAAAGAGAGCACTTATTAAGATGGCTCTTTTATTAACATACTTGTAAGCAAATCCAAACAGATGCTTCATTAGACCCTTTTAGAAAATGAATGTGTTCTGGGGCTGGTTTACTTGAAATGACAGTTAACCTGACTTTAGTGAAATCTAAAGCCAACCTCATTTATATTTTCACCAACGCATCACACCGTCTTTCAAAGCATTTTAAAATTGTGCCTCAACTTGCTAAAATAAACTGTGTTGGTGCCAGATGTGGAGCAAACACAGTAATACCAGCAATGCCCTGGGAGGGCAGTGTTGTGCAGTTTAACTTGTGTGCTTCCAGTAAAAAGAAAATAACTTGGACGATAACAGATTAATGAAGTATCTCACATGAAACCAATAACATGCACTGCCCCCTGCTGGATTTATTGATTAACAACCATGCCAATGTGAGGGACCCATGGGAGTATGAAGACTGTTACACACGAAAACCTTTTAAATGCATGTAGCAATTGTGCGTATTTGCGTTTTGTCTTTGGAGCGTCATAAACCCGGAGGGCCATAAAACTCTGTGACCTGCACAGACTTGGCAACTACTGTGCTTATAGATGTAAAAAGTGGTTGTTTGTGTTTTTTGGGGAATGTCTCCAAGTAAAGTCTCTGTCAGAATTTTCAATATATCTTAATTTAACGGATGTAGGATTCAGAGAAAAAAGCGAGTTGGGCAGAAAAAAAACAGGGATGATGGATGTGGATTTTCAAGATGTATTTATGTACTCTAGGATGAAATAAATCAGGGCTTAAGGGATACGGAGATTGGCAGCGAGGTCAGAATGAGATGCGAGACCGAGCCCAATATCCAGCATACTTCACATACTAGTAGGTTACAAGTTTGACACCTTCTAATTCGCCGGCCTTCATTTCCCTGATTAATTTTCCTGTCGTCTTGGTCTTAAGAGCGTCTCGTGAGGTTTGTGTTAATTTGATCTCGCGGGGAGAGCCCCCGCCGTAATATCTCCACTTTAATTCTCAACGCTTCCTCCTCAAACTTTCATTCCTGTCCTCTCCAATTTATCTGAAGGCTGGAGCAGATGGAACGAGGCGACGGGCCGCGGTAAATGAACCGCTTTGGGAGGAGCGAGACGCTAATATCAGCAGCCAAACAATCGCGCCCCCTCTCTTCAGAAAAGGGCGACCTTCGACCGCGCGGCGGCGCAGCCGCAAACCCCGAGGACAAACTCATTTTCAGAAATCATCAAGGAAAATCATGTCGGCTGTGTGTGCGGACAGCGAGGGGACAGGCGGTATTACTGAACTCCCCCGTATTCTCATAATGGAGACCACACAATGGCACGCCGGCCAATTCTCTGCCCCGCTGTTAAAATGAAGCCCTATTCAGTTTTTATGTAGGCCATCTGTAAGTCTACTCAAACCTAAAAATAAAGGCTTGAGTGGAATAGAACATATTCATGGCTCTCTGCTCTTGCTGTGGATGGCTCTGAGCTGAATGGGATCTCTGAAAGGAGAGAGCTGAGCCAGAGAAAACACGGAGCACGGCACTGTGATTGACTCAAGGCCACTGAAGCTGGCGAAATCTATTATTCAGACACATGCAGGAGTGCTGGGTAGAGCTCACGCGTTGGGGGAAAAAAACAATCAATTTCTGCAAAATGGCTCCTTGTAGCGCAGTATAGCATGGCACATTGTGATTGGTCATTTGTTATTCCATTCTACAACAGCCCTGAAATAACGTCATTCTGTCTGTCATTGATTGCAGTGTTGTGTTTAATAGATTAATAGCAGTGTTAGAATAATAGCTGTTGTATTAAATCACTGTGCCACTGCTGAGTGGGCTACATAAATGAAGCCAGCAGGACGCCTGACCTCGGTGGCTGCTTTGTGTTGAAGTGGATGTAACAGGGGTTTTGTGAGGCCGGCTTAAATTGCTCCGGGACCTGAATGTGTGGGTCAAACTGTTTAGTGCTGAACTCCTATGTATGGTTTATTAGGAGGCGGCTTCCAAATGAAAGAGCCAAGTTAAACAATTTGGTTTGAGGCCGACCCCTGATACCAGTAGTGGTAGGGTGAGCAAACTAGTACGACTGCAGGTTGTTTTTTTTGTTTTTTTTACAGCCAGATAAACACTTTGTCTTATTATGCTACCAGAGTCCAACCCCAGTAAATATATCACCGACAAACATTGCATCCATCCATCTTCTATCCCACTTTCTACAACTTGGTTCAGTGAGGCAATGGAGCCAATCCCAGGTATTAAAAAAAAAAGAAGAAATTTACTAACGCTGGTACAGCTGCAGTTAAGGGCCCGATTTACTAAAATCCTGCTTAAAGCTTGGTAAATCACAGGCTCATGCAATAATATTAATGGTTCAGTTTGTGGATAATCAATGAAGGCCATGCTTACGGGACAACGTTCCAAGTGAAAACATCATTTCTGCTTTTTTTTTCAGAAAAGTTAAAGAAAAAATTAAAAACAATGTCCCTTTACATGGAAATGGAAGAAACATTAAAAATGACGAGGACAGCATGCCACACCACCAGTGGATGCTGTTTGTTTTTGTAATAAAACTACAAACACACATGGGCGCAGAGAGCAATGCGCTATAAACATTAACGATGGGAGAACACGGACATTCCTATGGACAGACGACCATGATGGGTTGCTGTTACAGGTGACTGTCAACAATAAAACGACCAACTCCCAGGAGAATATGAAGCGGGAGTCACGACACTCTGGAAGCCCACATAGTTATTGTCCATCCACTCGCACATGTGCACAAGAACGATTTACTACAGACGTAGTGCACATGTGCAGGAGTAGCTTTTCAGAAATGTTGCATTATTGCTTATTTCTGCACAGGTTTGATTCCCAATTCTCTTAACGACATGCCAAAGTGTCCTTGAGCAAGACACGGCTACCAATGGATGGATTGAGCACCTGACCATTGGCATGTGAATGGGTGAATGTGATTAATAGTGTGAGGCTCTTTGGGGACTGCTCAAGCAGTGGAAAAGCATGAAAAAGTCGAATTTAATTTAAACCTGGATCCTGGATTAATTTAAACCATTTAATCTCTCTATCTCTCCAAAACGGCAAATTCCTATAGGCTTCTCAACGGTTACCCAACATGCTTTGCTATGGCTAAAATAAAGTCTCTCTTCTAAAATCAGTTTACCCCAAAATAATTCAAACTTCTGGTATAGGCTCTTCTGCATACAAGTTCAAATATCAACTTGCTTTTCAGGTGATAATGGAAAAACATTCCAAATAACTATTGTTTTACCTCTGACAGCTCCAGTAACTGTATGAGAGGCAGTACTATATACACTGAACAGGGCAGTGAAGATTCATCTCAGTTCTTCTGACAAGCAACTCTTTGACATTTTGTTAGCAGATTAGATAAAATGTTGCTCGAACATCTGCTCCGTGTGTTTATGAGAGCAGTAGATCTGTCCACAACCTTGCCCTTTGGGGATTATATCACATCAACCTTGTACCGCAGCATTGTGTGGCAGTCAATTTATAGTAAAGCATAACATCAATTAATCTTCCATAGTACGTTATCTCATGGGGAATGCCTTTCAAAACATTTTTATAAATTGTTCCCACCGTAAAGTAAAATATAAAACATAATAATTTAAAAATGTTGTGTTTTTTTTTTTTAATAGGACAGCTACATGCTACAGGTACCACGATAAAGATATACAACAACAGTAACAGACTCAAACTTCATGAGCAATCCAACAAGTTTTCTCAGCATATTAATAACGGTAGAAATGAAGCCAGTAATTATTGTTTCAAACTTAACATCTCTTTGAATATTATGTGCTTCATACATAAAGCCCATTTCTGAATATCAATCCAAACATTGCAAGTAGCCACACAAGAATATGTAGACGTCAAGATAAATGATAAGTTTCATTGCAAATACAAACAGCACCCACTAGTGGCCAAACATGAAAACTACAGTTTCTACCATTTCCATGTAAACGGACATCGCTTTTAAAAATGTTGCTTCGTAAAGTGGAAATGCGTGGCCACTTCAAACGGTGTCTAAACTGGATCTAATTCTGGTCCGAGAGGGTTCCTGTCCTGCTGGTTTAAGTGCAACACACCTCATTACAATGATTCCTTGTTAGGGTTTTGGAGGTGCTTGATAATGACAAAATAATTGCAAAACCATGACAGGATCGGCATTGGATACCATTGTTTACGGAAAACACACGTTGGATGGATGCAGGTGAAGCTGGTGTCGCTGGATCTGGTCAATTTTGCATCCTGGATCGCTGAGGCTGCTTGGCAAAATCGTGAATCCTCCAAATTAAAAAGACTTCATATATATAGAAAGTAGTGACGCTGAGTCGTCAGCAAGAGAGGCGCCAATGGCAGGAGTAGTAGTAGCAGTAGTAGTAGTAGTACTGTCTTTGTACAATGAGTGTTTTGATGAATCTTTAAGCAGTGTGTTGTAGTAACAGTTACACAACAACAACAACAACATGAAACTAAAACACGTGGGACAGCAGAGGCTGCAGGCGGTGCACAGGCAGGTGTTCTCGTAGCCTGGGGGCCTCACGGGGCCACCTGGCACCCAGAAACACACACACACACACACACACACACTCTTCTTAAATCCGTTGGTTGTTCACTACAAGTTCCCTCAAAGTGCACAAACATATCTTCATCCTTGAAATTTGACTAAAATGATTTTGACGTGGGGTTTCTTTTGTCCCTGTAAGTCAGTCACACCCTCAGATTCAGATCATATATAAACAGGTTTATGTCCCCACAATATGGGTAAAACCGTATTTCACACAAACACTGTATGTAGACACACATCCTCCAACATCCAGCGTCCCAGGAGCCAGCTCACAGACAGGGCAGTGCTACAGCACGCACGCACGCACGCACGCATGCACACACACACACACGCACACACACGCACACACACACAGCTGACCTCTGCAGGTATGATGAGTACAAAGTGTTAGGAAGTAACTGGAACAGTCACTTTGAGTTCTGGGAATGAAATCCGGAGCTGCTGGTTGCAGGTTGTTTATGCTCTTAACAAATACGATGTGTTCATGCAGCAAGAATGTGCTGCGAAAACATTTGATGCCGGACATTCACACGAGCTCATACTTTGAAAATGAGCAATCAGGGGCACGGCGTCGCTGGCAGCATATGGTTTTGCTATTCGTACATTAGAAACATTTAATGCTCACATGTATTAACAACAACTTTCCCAGCAGGAAATAATTATGACCACAGTGAAAGCAGAGGTATGGAATCTTAGTACTCTTTAAATATAAAAATCTGATATCACGTGAACTTTTGAAGGATTTTTGGCCCGTAAATGATCCTGCCTTAACATCTTACAGCGAAACGCAGACAAAAGTCACGGGGGTTTCTGGTCTTTTTCAATTGACCCGTCTATAACCTTTAGGAATTCTAATAAATATCAGCGCTTCCTAAACTTTTTCTTGAGTCACCCAAACTTTTACCACATAGGGAAACATCCCAACCCCGCCACACACACACACACTATGACAAAAAAAAACCTTGAAGAAACCTCATAACACACGACCTGTAAAATTCAGTTTCTTTGTTATTGTCCGTTGCGACGAGTTCCTTTCTCTCTGAGGATGAACTCTGGGTCTACACTCTGTCTGGCGGTGTCTGGCCGGGGGGGGGGTGGGGGGGTGTCACTTTAGCTGGTAGTGTCCCCAGTTTTTGACTGTAAAAGATGCATGAGCAGGATTATTATTAACACATCATCAGTAAGGTAAAAAAAAATAACCTGTCTCTCGACATTAGTGGGTGAACAATCCAACGCTTGCTGAATTCTGCTTCACAATGATATTAAGAGACGACATCGATATTGACTCAAAGGTGGTTGAAGCAGTTTTTTTTTTTTTAAGTTTGGATGGGTACATGACCTTTAAATCCATCTTATATACAGCTTCGGCTGCAGGGTGATGGAGCCAATATTAACTGACGAGACACAATGACAGGATCCAGCTTCCATCACTCTCTTTGAAGAAATATTACCAGAACACCAGCATATCACAGGTGAAACAGGCAGTCGGACACACATAAGACTCATATATATACCTATGAGCAATTTTGGGTTCCCGTTTACCTCAATTGCATGTCATTGGACTGTGGTAGGAAACGGGAGTACCCAGAGAAAACCCACACACGAGGGGAGGCATGCAAACTGAAGTCAAGGATGTTCTTGCTGCGATTCAAGAGTTCGACTGACGACACCACCGCGCAGCCAGACTTTGAATATATCAGGTTATCAGAGGTGTCTAAACTGTGGCCTCGTGTTCGTTTCTAGAAAAATATCATGGAAATTGGCTCAGACTCGCAACTTGTTTTAACACTGGTGGAACTTCTCATTCGTCATCAACCATTTTTGAAACAGGAGTGATTTCTAGGACAAATGGGGGGTAATATGGTAATATGGGGTTATTACTTGACAGCGAACTTTCTCAACAATTAGCCTGTTAAAACGTGTTTATACTGAGCCCTGTGTTGTAAACAAGCCGCGATGAGTTAAGTTGATGTTAAACCAACAAAAACAGATTTACCGTACTCAGTTGTCGCTCAATGTCATGAAATACCGCAACAATCAGTATTCAGTAGAGTTGCCGTCAGTTTGTGTGCATAATCACACATGCATGTTCAACTGAAACTCATCAACTTTATCAGGGAATTGCCAATATCTACAAACATTTGGCTTTCTAATTTGGTGAGAAAATGAAGTTTCTCCTTTAATAAAGTCAACTGAGAGTTAGATATGAAATACGGGGCTTGTCAACAGCTAAACACCTATTTTTAAATCCAAATAAGCCTTTTTAACCATAATGAAAACCAAATGTTAGAAGCCACTGAGGGTGGACACTAGTTTAAAATGTTGTTTAATAATTTGTTTGAATCTGCAACAACATGGAAACATAAACCCTGAGAGGCATTTTACAAGGTTGCTTCTCTTCCATGTCCCTCTATAAACCAGTCTTTCTGTCCCCACATGGATTTCTGTCAAATACGGTCTCACAGTGTGTCAAATGCCTCTTTTCTCTACCTTTTTGCCTTATTAAGGCAGAAAGCCCTTCACGTAAACACTATAAGCTTTCAATTCCTGTTTACTGTTTGTTTTGGTGCAAAAGTGAACATGCGTGCAAAAGTTCCTGGAAGATCTTCGGCCAGAACGTCAGTCATTAAGACCTATTTGTCCAAAATGTTTCCTCAGCCTGTCAAAGCCTGCAATCTGTCCAATTGGGTAGAAATCATCTTTCAGTGGTTGGTCCAGTCCTTATATGTCTCTACTTATGCCACTACCTTAAATGTTCCCTCTTCAGAGGGAATGTTCAAACATACTTATGCTAACATTTCCAGCAGGGTTGTATACTGAATTAAACTGATGATTATGTTGATGGGAACGCCAAATGGGATCCTAAGTATCAGCCTTCTACAAATATGGCAAATGTCAGGAAAGGACAAGATACTGAGGAGCTTCTAAATGGCAGTGACTCACTTTTAAACCAGATTACCCCCAAAGTGGGAGCGAGATAATCAAGTTGTTATTTGGCTTTGCAATGTTTTCCATTAATGAAAGCGTCCAAATGAAGGGTCCAAGCAGGGTCGCTATTATGGCAACCGGTAGGGCAAAACTAACCTGTTTCACAACAGCTTGATCCGAGCTCACGCTGCTGTTCCTGGGTGAATAACCCAACGCTGGGTGAATTCTGCTTCACAGTGATCGAGAAAGTCGACAGCAAAGGGTCAAAAAGTGACGTCAAAATGAAAGTTTGGATGCTGTAAGTTAAGAACTTTGTTTTTAAAAAAAGATAATTACAGTGGTATCATTTCAAATAACCATACAAGGACTTCTTGCAATGGTTATTTATCCCATCTTATTGTCAATTCAACTGAACTCAAAGGATTCAGAGAAGCATGAAGCCAAATTCATTCATGACATATGTCCAGTGGAGCTTCCTCAACTAAACTCGTGCTCACGTCCATCATTCATTTTCCTTTTGCGTCAGATTGACAGACATTTCCCTATCAGAGCTCCAGTACCTTTCAGGATAGTTCAGCTGTCTTCATCGCTTCACCCACCGTGTCTGATCTTTTATTTTACTCTCCTATAGACCCTGAATCCGACCAGTATCATGAAGTATCATGCTGATATGATGGTCTGCAAGGGAATCGGTGTTTGTTGTGTCGAGTACAATAAAAAAAAGTCTGCAAACTGCTTGTCAGTCTCATATGTGTCCCGTCGGGATCCGTCCCTCAGCATGGTGTGTGTCAGTCATCTCTAGAGTTATGTTGTCCACACTATTATACTAGTCAGGTCAGCCATTGCAAATTAATTAATGACAAAACCAGATAAAGAATGACCCCAAGCCCAGAGGAGTCATTTCTAGAAGACCGT
The DNA here is from genome assembly GCF_963422515.1 of Blennius ocellaris. Taxonomy (NCBI): domain Eukaryota; kingdom Metazoa; phylum Chordata; class Actinopteri; order Blenniiformes; family Blenniidae; genus Blennius; species Blennius ocellaris. The sequence continues at coordinate 19,236,316 of NC_137664.1, read as the reverse complement.
CAATAAAGGATTCTTTAATTATTTTTATTTTTACCTGAACTAAAAAAAATTGTAATGACTGAATCAAAGTACCAAAGCCACAGTGTCCTATTGTCCAGAGCAATATGTCAAGTTCTAATACAGGACACACTGAACGTTCCACAGATAATCAAGTAAGTGAGCAGCATTTTAGAAAAGTTTCCTCCCCCCGTTTCCACGAAGCGGCACTTTTTCCCCTGAAAAAGTTGTGTTTCATTACCAGACACAGAGACGGAGTCAGGAAGTGAGGGTTTCCAGTGGCTCTGAGCATGGTTGCCATGTAAATAGATAACAGAAACGCGAGTTTTCCCTTTTCACTTGAAAACGTTGTGTGATCGGGTGTCCAGTGAGTTGCTTCTTTACAGGAGGAGAGATGTTTCCGTATCAGCTCACTTTACTTATTTCAGTAACTTTGTTTTTAACAATGTTCAACCAGACCAGACCAAGGAGGCCAGACCTGAAGAGAGTTGGCCTTTCTTGACACTTCTTGAGTTCAATACACTCGTGTGTGCACTCAATAAAAGATGAAATAAACTGAGATTGTGTAAATTCCAGTGCCGCAATCTGGTTGTTTCCGCCTTTTCTCTGTGGCGCACTGTCCATATTCCTTCGGTGCATATTAAGTAGCTGCTTCACAGCTGCCTGATGTGTGGGAATCAATGGGCTGATAATTGAGGAAGTCACACTTAATGCAGATTAAATAGATGAGCGCAGGCCCCGACCAGCCGATCCCACCCAGCAGCCTAGTCATGTATTAAAAAGCTCAGCTGTCCATCCTGCTGTTGCTTCAGCACTAACAATTACACCAACGCGACCGCAGCTCCATTTTCAACTGTCGTGTTTGTTCTGTCTCGAACTGTTTTAAGCCCCATTAGTGCTAATGTGTGTTTGGATTTTTCCTTCATTTATTTTCCCTGTGATAAAAAGGCAACACTTCTCACGTCCTGCACGGCCACTGGCCCTGAGGAAACGCTGAATAAAGCTAACATGGAGGGAGAAAGAGAGATCACCGTGGAAAAAAAGGCTTTCCTCCCAATTTACTGTGTTTTTCTGGTTGAGTGACAAGTTTCCTCTCAGCTGCACTCAACATCCTGCACGCACACACACACACGCGCGTGCACACACACTTCAAGCTTTAGAAGACCAGGTTTTCTATCTTTTCTGTCTAATTTGTGAAACAACTCTCTTCAGTGGACATGGGGGGTTTATTAGGGAGTTAAAAGGAAGTGTTGCACACATGCTAGTTTACAAAACAGGAAACTCTTCAAAAATCCACCTGCAGGCAAACAGCTGCGCTCAGGTGAGTCCATTCAAACCAGCCAAAGTTTTGTCAGGACTTCTCCACTCTAACAAGGAGATTGATGCTGAATCCATGTATTTACTTTAATCATTTATTATCAACTCAAGTCAACAACTCTGTTGAGTATTACCAAGGTTTTTTGTTCAAAAAAAGACACCATTGTATTCACGCCATTTATTTTTTTTTACTTCAGTTGGTCATGCACCAGTAAAACAACATAGTTTTTGGTCTAGTTGGACAACTTGTTTTTCTTTTTCATAATATAATATAATATAATATAATATAATATAATATAATATAATATAATATAATATAATATAATATAATATAATATAATATGATATGATATGATATGATATGATATGATATGATATAATATAATATAATATAATATAATATAATATAATATAATATAATATAATATAATATAATATAATATAATATAAAACATGCTGAAGGCTGCAGACATCGTTCAACATGAAAGGAAACAGAAAATAGAAACATTGAGAAACAATATTTTAAACTTCAAAATATTTTATTTGGACGTTTCAGTGTATTTCCCACCACAAGGCATTGCTACAAATGTACTGTTGTATAAATTACTTTTATTTTCCCATAAAATCTTCTACTTGTTCAATTTTTGAAAACATTTTTTAAAAAGGGCATTTTTTTTCAGTCATTATTTGTAGATTTTAATCATAGCATTTTATATAAGTACTGGAATTACTGAAACGACAATGAAGAATGTTAGAGAAACGTCAGATTTCTCTAAAGTCCTTCTTTCTGTGTAAGTTTAAACCAAAGTTTTGAGTTAGTTAAGCTCACAAATGTTGACAGAAAAAGACATAGAGAAAGAAAGTTGGATTACCAACTAATAATTGACTAAATGAGTGGAAAATAACTTGGGTTTTTGAGTTGGTGTGCTTCATAGTAATTCTATTTTTCAATATGTCCTCACTTCAGGAGGAGCCAAAGCGTGCATGAACCTTCAGGACCCCGTTGATGGAAATGCACCGACAGAACCTGAAGCTGCATGGAAGAAGAAAACATTGATCCACACTCAGCAAAAATGCTGAAGCAGGAGCCTTCAAATGATCGGATTGATTCAAGAAAGGGTTTTGATATGACTTCTTTTGACATGAGCAACCTTAAAGTCTGATCTACACCCCCCCGAACCCCCACACACCCTCGCACCCCATCCAAGGGGCCCCAGGCTCCGTACAGGAAAGCACCGCCTTAAAGGGTCCCTGAAATAATTCTATTAAAATACACCAGTATTTAGCATTATTTTTCCCCCTTTCGAATGATATATGACACACCAATGACAATCACACCACTATCTTGCTCTTGAGCGCCGAACGTCTAAAAATGCCTTTAAATCTCCCGCCCTGTGAATCTGACCTAGTTTTCCCAACTTGCCGTAGTTTTGCGCTGTGACGTATGAGGAGTTATTTACTTCCGCCCACAACAGCTGATCGTAGTGTCTTGTTTACATGTGCTCTGCATTATCGCGTTATTTAGCAGTTTTTTAGAGTCATGCCTAAGCGTTGTGTTGCGGCTGGGTGTTCCCAAATGCCCAGTCCGTCTGTAAGTGTCCATAAATTCCCAAAAGATGAAACTTTGAGGAGATTATGGACAAAACAAGTGCAGCGCACTCGCTCCAACTGGACACCAACAGAGGCCTCCTATCTCTGCAGTCAACATTTCACGGATGACTGTTACGAAACAGCACCCGCAATCCGAGAGTCACTTGGTTTTGATGTGAAGAGGAAACGTATCCTGAAACCTGGTTCTGTCCCCACCATTTTTAAACGGCTTTTTAACGGATTTTTAAACCCAACTTTCAGTAAGTCTTTTTAAAACCTGCTAAAACTTAAGACAAATAGACCAATAAACTTTGCAAAACACCCACTCTGACACAAGGGTAAATACCCGGTCACACACAATATGTGCACACGGGTAAATACCCGGTCACGCACAATATGTGCACACGGGTAAATACCCGGTCACGCACAATATGTGCACACGGGTAAATACCCGGTCACGCACAATATGTGCACACGGGTAAATACCCGGTCACGCACAATATGTGCACACGGGTAAATACCCGGTCACGCACAATATGTGCACACGGGTAAATACCCGGTCACGCACAATATGTGCACACGGGTAAATACCCGGTCACGCACAATATGTGCACACGGGTAAATACCCGGTCACACACAATATGTACTCACGGCTCAAACATGTATGGTTGAACGCCTTGATTTTCTTCTAATTCTTCCTCCGATGATTCCTCTCCTTCATCTTCGTCCAAAACCAACGATACGTCACTTAAATCTTCGCTAACATCGCTCCTAGGTGCTTCTGTATCGCCAAACCCCTCCATTCTTCAATCAGCTGATGTTGTTTTGGCTGGGACATATAACCCCTCGTACGTCATATCCGGTCTAGCTCAGGCGGCTCACATTTATGGCCCGCAAATATACCGTCGTCTGCTGCATCATGTAAAGTCAATTAAAAGGGTCGGAATTCGGACTTTTATCTGGGAATGTTATATACCTTTCGAAAGCATATTTATTCTTCTTTCTAAAGATGAAATCTGAAAAACATTTCAGTTACCCTTTAAAGAAACCCAATACTTTTTCCAGTTTTCCAAATTATCCAAATAAAACTTAACTTTAAGGCCTTTGTTTACAGGACAACGATTTCAAGCGAAGATGCAAAACCTTGTTTTGCATTCTCAGTGAGATTTTCCACCCGCCAGTGTCAGATTTAATCACTTGTTTGTAATAGTTTTCTTTCTTGCAGCCTGCCAGTCCCACAGCAGCATTCTGTCCTTCAGACTCTCAAATGAAAGAGGTGTTAGTCCAATAAATCCTGTTTTGAAACCATGAATGCCCATCTGGTGTGACTCTAGTGTCGGACAGTCTCAGAAAGGGAAAATTAAATCTAAACTACTTAGGACTGTACACCGAGGAGAAAAAAGGTGTTGATTGAAGCGTCTTCCAGTAGTTGAGGTGTGTTTGGGAGTGTGCAGCCTGCCCGCTGCTCCTCTCTGAGAATAACAACCTTCCACAACGTCGTTTCAGTCGTTGGACCACACTCTCGTAAATACTGCTGTCGCACGCAGATGTGCAGGAATCCAGAAGTTCTTCCTGTTTTTTTTTACATTTCACAGTGGGTTTTATTGCCTCACATTGTTGCGGCGGAGGCCCGTTCTATTCCAGGTTTCCCTGCAGGACATTCTGCTTCCTGGACACGAGCACCGCCGCCAGACTGAGCTGCACTGCTGCTTTACTGTGCAGGAGAACGGCAGCCCAGTAGTGTGTGTGCAGCAGCGGCGTTTCAGAAAATGTTTGGGTTTCCTCAGTCTACATTCAGAGCATTATTGAAAAAAGCCCCTGTGTGAAGTTAGCATGTTCTCCCTGTGTCTGCACAGGTCTGCTGCCACAATCACTCCTAACTCATGTAAATGGGCTTAAAGCAGGACTTTTCCCAAAACTCTACCGCTCCTGGTTCTTCGCTGCATGAATGCACCAACAAAAAACACTGTTAGCATTATTGATTGGAACGACGCGTCAGAACTAAAGGTTATTCTAAAAGCCTCCCTCATTCATCAAGCTGAAGTCGGAGAAACGTTTAGACATTCGGATGTCATTTGAATTTATGGTGGGCCGCAAAATGTATCATTTGCTTGGTGGGAGAGTCTATTGAGAAAACAAGTAAACTCTACTGACCCATCTCAAATAGGTTGCCCACTTTAAAACACACCCAAAGGAGGTGTGTGTGTGTGTGTGTGAGTGTGTTCTGGGGGCCACAAAACTCACAAAATCCACAGACAGATAAGGCACTCAGGGCACTCACACACACACACACACACACACATACACCCACTCAGCTGCTCTTTGGTCTCCGACATTCTTCACTTTTGTGAGTTGCAGTTTGAGCCCCCTCCTGCTTCTCTGTTTGACATTCCTTCCTTTTATGTGCCTTTTTCTTTGTCAATTAGCCCGAATGTTTTCATTGCCTCGGCTAATTAGCATAGCTTTACAGTGAGGTGACACCTGGTTCTGTGTTCCCATGCTGTGGCGCCGCGCCGCGCCGTTAAACCCGCCCGGGGATCCGGAGGGAAGGCAGTTGAACGGTGGCTCGCAGACGCCCGCTCACATGGTTTGATGGATGAGCGAGCGCGGCCCATTTGTCATGCAGTGCCATTAACAGGCACCACTCCCAGGGCTCGACCGCTCAGACTGCTGATTATCACCGATGAGGAATGAATCTGCACAACTTTTTCCAACTTCGGTCTGGACCCGCGCCTCGTTCCCCCTCATATCACATCCACCATCATCGGACATGAACCCAACGTAGGGTTTTTTTTCCCCATAATTCACTGTTTTATTTCCTTCATTTAACATAGAAAACGTACGTACAACCCCGACCCACTACCATTGGTCATAATTCAAACAATATCAGTTATGAGTTGATACTTTTTTGGTAACATAGTTAATGATTGTTTAGTTAAGCGTTTGTCTGGACTACAATTTCTGAATGTTTTACATATTCTATTATTTAACAACTATTTAACCATTAAAAAAAAAATATTTTCCACATGTGCATTAATTAATCTTTGCTGTTATTATATACAATATATTTCAACATAAATTGACGATACATTAAATTCATACATCAAAATGTAGTACTTTTCCAGTACTTGCATTAAATATACGGTAGTCTGTTTTCACTCTCATCAGTTGGTTGTGAGCCAGTAGCTAGTTATCACCGTCACGTGGTACAAAGCAGCTTGCTAACTTCAGCATTTTATATTTTTCACACTAAAAATCACACTTTTATAGTGTTTTGGGCTGATTATGTGGCTTATATAATATAATGTATTGTTGCATACCACCTGGGACCACTAGGTGTCACTGTATGACAACATTGTGCCGCTACAGGACCACAGAAAAGCCTCCAGTTGTGTTTGACCGGCAGCACAAAATTTAAAATAAAACACAACACGGCAGAATTTAAAGTGAAATTGATTGCATGTGATGGAGGAAAGAAAGACTTCTAACTGTGTGAGAAACTTTTGAGGGACTGGAGAGAAACACAAAACTGTTTATTGAGAAAACAAGGAAGGCTTATCATGAGCTAAAATCACGACGGTCTCGAACAGCACAAAATCAGCAACCATTATTTCAAGCATTGTGGGAGAAATCCAATAGAAAAATGTTTGGGAACCAAGTCTTTAATAATGTGAATACAGTATTTCTTTCTAAAATGTTTATTGGTCAACTTTTTCAGTGCTTGGATAATAAACCCTGCATGTTCCGCTGTTCATTTGCAGTCTCACGATAACTGTGCCTAGACACTGAAAAGGTGCACCACTAGAATTACTTTCAATATAACAGAAAATATTTTCAGGAAGTCAGCCTTGTCTGCGTTTCTACATTTACAAAAGGCCTAAACTGAATTCCAATGCGTTAATCCCAGCTCTGCTGCTGACACTTTCCGGAGGTTCAAGGACGTGACAGTTTTTCTTGTTTTTTCTTTTGGCTGCTTTGTTATTCATCTCTCTTTTTCTTTTTAAAGCCCAACAACAGCAAATATGCTGTTTTGCTTTTGACAAACAATAGTCTGAGCAGAGAAGCCTGCAGGTTTCGCCATCAATGGAATAACAGCAAACTCCAATCCTTGTTGCCCATCTTAGTAGAGAAGACTTCCACGGGGAATTGAGACAGTCGTGCCTTTTATATGTCAGCAGGCTCATTTGCTTAATCTTCTTGGAGCCGCGGCACTGCCGGCAGTCACAATGGCCTTTAAGGAACTTTTAGCCCTGGGAAACTTTCTAGTTCTTGGGAGTCCGTGGAATGCTCAGCGGCGATGATGATGATGGTGATGATGGTGATAATGGTGATGATGATGATGATGATGGTTTTCCAACATGGAAATGAAGGAACAGGTCTCATCATGTAACTCAGCAAACCAACTGATTGCAAAGACAGACCGAGGCCAATGCAAGTGACATGTACTCAACGTAAACTGCTTCTTATTAAGAGAATAGATTGTGTTCTATTATATACACAAGCAATACTTGTTTCATTTTCTTTTCTTAACTTTTTATATGCTGTCACTGAAGACCTGTCGTATATTTCACACTCACACTGAATGACCAGACAGGTCAGGTCAACCTTTGGACAATAACAGCAATCGATGAGTTTTGTTGTCCTCTGTTTAAATTTGTGCCGTCGATCTCGAACTGTCACGTCTGGAAAGACAGACAGACTTAAAAGAAAAATGGCTGGGAATCTCTGGCACGGCATTAAATTGTTAAAATCTTACTTGCATGATAGTGGTGAGTCTATGTCAACAGGTATTTATCAATCAAAGGGTCTGGAAATCACTGGTGGGGTTCCTCAAGGCTCCATCCTTGGACCTCTTTTATTTAACGTCTGCGTGCCGTCAGACAGCGACAACTTATCCAGAGTCGTCGCCGACGCAAAGAGGGAGAAGCACATTACACCTGAGCTTCAGTCTCTGCACTGCTGCCTGTGTGTCAAATGATCCAGTTCAAAGCTCTTTGTTTTGACTTTTTGCCTTCATGTCATTGATTTGATGCTCCTCGGTTCACTGCAAAGAAACTACAATCCATTGGGCAAGTATGTCCAGGTCAAGATCAGCTGCAGTGTACTCCAATAACACTTCCCGACGTACTTACGTACTACACATAAAACTTTAAGTGCATGTCAACATGTTTTGGGACTGGAGGCCATCAGTCATAACATCAACAGTCTGACGCAACTTCCTCCAACGTCTTCAGTCTGCTTTGAAAAAGCTAAAAGAGATCCAGCTTGCTCAGACACAAATATTCCCCTTGCCTGTGTTTCCAGGCTCCAGGCAGCATTTCTAGCCCCCCCCCCCATTTCAACATTCACTCTGGGGACAGAGAGCACCATCGGGGTCACAGAGCAAAAACTGTAGCATTTTCTCATGGTTAGAATTACACAAATAAGAATGAAAGAAGTTGAAATTTGTGGTATAAATTAATACGCGCCCAGTTAATTCTGCAATGCAATGCTGGACAACGTAAGCAGGAACGATTACTGAGAGATTGAAGATTCATGATGAATTCCACAATTTGGTCAGCGACATGACTGAATAAATACTGCGAGTGGTTTAGTCTCTTTAGAATCAGACTGAGATTACTGTGCGAATGTGGAAAGTCCCAGTAAACAGTATTAAATGAGCGCAGTAGTAAATCTGGCTCAGTCCGGTGGTCAGAAGTGGAATGAGAAGGGATGTGATATGCGCAGAAATGTTTCCCGTCTGCGTTCACTCAGAGACTTCAGTTTGAAGACGTGGACACATAACAAAACAAAACCAAAAAAAGGCCATTATCGCCTCTCAATTCTGTTTTAAAACCAGATACCTCGTTCTTTTTTTCCAAATATTCGCCATTATGTAAATCTGAGCTTCTAGCGTGTCTCTCACATCTTACATGTTCATTTGTCTGCATCATACCTTTGAACTTATTGCAGTAATCTTACCCTACATATATTTTTTTTAACCATCCACTCATTGATCCCTCACATCCATAGAAAAAACTGCTACAGTTGTTGATTTTTCCCCATGATTTGAAAAGAGAGCTTCGATTAAGCCTCAAAGAAAAACTCATCTCTTTTTAAATCTTTAGATGGAAAGTCAGAAACGAGCAGACAGAGACAGAACGAGAATAAATAGAAATAAGAGCTTAAATGAATGGTCATAAAAAGTTTAAAAAAGAATATATATGTGGAAATAAACCGTAGGTTTGGAAGGGACAGAAATAAAAAGATTGGGGCTTTTAAAATACAAAGTGAAAGGTTTAATAGATGGAAGGAGAAAAAAAAATGAAAAGTTGAAAAGAAAAACCAGATGGAAGTCAGATGAAAAATGACAAAAGGAGAAAGCACAGAGGGGAAAACTCATGACTTGTTCGGCAGGAAAAACGAAAACCGAGCAGAATCAGTGAGCCGAAAAGGAGAAGGTGAATGATTGGTGAGGAAAACACAGAGACGTAAAAGAGTTTTGACACGGTTTTGTGTTTTCCTTTGGTCAAATTTACATTTGACATTAGCAGAAGTGTTTCTTCTCCAACAGCCAGACTGAACATCTTGTTTCAGCGTCGGGGAAACAGTGGATTACAGGGAGGAGAAGAAGAAAAAAAAACGCTGAGCCAGTCGGATTTCCTCCGTCCAACATGTGCTGCTGTGTGTTCAGTTCGCACTAATATCTCACTGCTGCTGCTTTTTCTTTCAAGGGCACAACTTTTGAAAAACACACACGCACACACACATACACACGTCTGCGCTGAAGGTTGTGATTTACAACCAGCGAAGGCCTGAAGTCATCAATTCTTACATCTTATCCCAATTCAAGTGTGTTGCCACGCACACTGGAGACAGTTCAACGACCTGTGAAGTCACTGGAAGGTGAAAGATTGGATGTGTCTTGGTGGAGCACGCTTTCAGTCATGGCACCACTGAAAGCTGTGGTTTTCTCTGTGGTCACTCGTCACCGTGTGGCGTTACAGACTGCCGGTGGGGTGCAGGAGGAATGCAGCATGTTCTCGTCAGGATCCTCACTTTTCACCCCGACTCCGGCCCAAGTGCTTAAAGGTGCAGGACGTCGCACGGAGGCCCCCCCCCCCCCCCCCCCCCCCCGTTTCCGCCACGTTTTCCAAGTGAAAATGGACAACATTTACACAGCAACGTGCACTTTCGCAAAGGAAAATGCAAAAAAAAACGATGCATTTTCACTTGAAACATCGCGGAAGGAACAGACTTCAAACTGAATTACAAAACATCTTGTGTCCACATGTTCCAATCTGGGGATTATTATAAGGCTGATGTAGTTTTTGTCATTTTATGTCGTTTTTTGTTTTTTTTGTTTTTTAGAAAACATTCATGATGTGTGTGTTTCTGTACAACATCTATGTTTTATTTTCTTATAAAGTGCACATTGACAGGATTGAATATTATATTTTTTAAATGTAAAACTTTTAAAGATATCCTAAGAGGACATTCGCAATGCCTGTATTTTGTGGTTTGTAAATCAAAGACGATAAATCAGAGATATGAGTAACAGAGGTTTGAGCTCTTGAAAATCACGAAATAGAAAAACAAGCCACTGAAAATGTTGGGGAAAAAAGATGCCGTACTATAAAGCCTCATTACTGCCTCCTAGTGCACAAAAGTGGTACAACCTTCATTTTAGATTCTGCACTTTTAAACCTCACTCACTATAATACCTTTATCAAAGGTAATTCAATAGTCATATTCACTTTTTAAAGACATAAAGGTAACTAATTACCAGAATTATGCGCCATCTATTTTTAACAAATTCAGTTGGATTAGTAAAAAACTTGATGTGAAATGTGAAATATTTACCACAATGTTTCTATTGAAATGTATAAACTCTCATTCAGTCTGACATTGAGATGAGTTCATGTACATTTCCACAGTACAACAAATGTCTTTTGGTGTAAAGGGTGAAAGACACAAAACAAAGAACATTATAGTTCATCATTATCTGGGAGTTAAAACTGGATTTCAAAAACTCATCAGTGTTCATACTCTGCAGTTATAATTTTTCAGTCTTTCAAAAACGTGTTTAGCGTCTTCTGTTATCGACACTAAATCATCGTTTTCAGTTGAGCAAGAAATGTTACTAAATAGGGTCAACTGCCAAATGAAGTACTAATATATTCTGCACGACAGAGTTTCAAGTGAAAATGACGTCCGTCTGCACAAAAATGACAGAAACCCTGAAAGTGATGTCATTTTCATGTTGGGCCACTAGTGGGTGCTGCTGTTTGTTTTTCTAAATGAAATGCCATAGACATTAACAACGGCGAGTACGCAGACATCCAGATGTCATATACTTGTATGGAGATTCAGAGTCGGAGCGTTTTACAAAAGTTGCACCTTGGAAGTCGTTCTCAGTGAGTTGTGTTTGCAGTGGCTCCGTTGTTGTGCTCAAACATACTACGTTCTAAACTGTGAGTGCGTCTTCCAGCAACATGTGTTGTAAATGTTGGACTTTGAACACGTTCTATAGGGTTTTTTTTTTTTTTTAACGTCTGCAGGTCAATCGTGTAGTCGGGGGGCAGGTTTTCTTGTTAATTCTGGTTGTTGGTGTGGCTCGAGACTCGTCTCTGATGTTCTCCCCGGCGAGCTTGCCGGAGCTCACACAGCCGCCAGCATCAGACACTCGCCGCCGGATTGTGTGTCGGCCTCGTGTTGCTTTCATCCGGCCTCGCAGAACAGAGCCGGTGTGTGTGAAGGCAGTATCAAAGATGGTGCTGGCTCTCTGTCAAGACAAAGACGTAATGAGATCTTAGCTGTTCTGCGTCCCCCCCCCCCCCCCCCCCCCACCCCTCCCCCCACCCTGACAGAAGGTCCGGGGCCAGCACCGGGTCAGACCGCTGCTTTCTGATTTATGTTCCTCTTTATCAGACGTAACGAGCGCTCTCGCAATTAGCTGGAGACACGCTATCAGAGCGGCTCCATGTCATGCGCTGACCCTCGCAGACGCAGCTGCTTCTTAACGACGGCCCGGCCCAAACCCGCCTCTTTCTGCCATTTTAATGGGCGGAAATCGCCCCGCTTGCAGCCGCCGCTCGTTACGCCGCCTCCCCCGGTGCGTCTCTCACCTCGTCACCGGCGACGCATCGCCGCCCCCCCCCCCCCCAGCCTCATCCTGCCGCGACCTTTGAGGTTCTCTTTGTGGCCCAGTAAATCAGCTTCCTGAGCACCGACTGGCTGTTTCCAGGTGTCAATGATGGTGATTAAAAAAGGTGGGAGATATACCGCAGGTGTCCCGTGTCGGCGTGAATTATAGAATACAACCGAACAAGAAACAAAAAAAGGGCAAGGAGAAAAGGTGTTATGACCTCCATCGTTCTCAGGATTTGAATTCACCAGACAAGTGTTTGGAAAATGTTTAGAAAAGTGGGAGTGGAAGTCGGGGGTGAAGGAGAGGGGTGGGGGGGGGGGGGGGGGGCAGGTGAAACCCACCTCTTCATCGAACCTGAAACTGAGGTTTGCAGTGGCTCGGAAGGCATCTCGCTGTGTACATGAGACAAACACTGTAAGTTATTTTTTTGGATTGCATGTACTAAGAGAAGTAAGCAAATTCAGTTTCCTGCAAAAATGATGGTAAGTTTAAATTGAAATGTAGAAAATCAATCCCCAAAATGCACAAAAAAAAAAAAAAAAAGGAGTTAAGTGGAAGGGAAGCACAATAATTTCTTTAAATATACACGTTTGTTCACTGTGCATTTACACACTGCAACATTTTAAATGGCAAAAAAAAAAAAGAGATATATAGAAGAAAAAGTGTGATTTAACTCATTTAAATTGATTTCAAGAATGTCATTTCTGGTCGTCAAGAAGCCAGAAGCAGGTACAAATATCAACTTTTCAGCTCTTTGATTCTGCTGGTGGAAACTGTCAACACACCTAATGGACAAAAGAAAAAACACACCAACAAAATAAATGTGTGTAAACGAGAGGGAAGAGAAGGAGCACTGTTAAATACAGGTCAAAGCACAACATTTAACCAGGGTGTGGATCCCTCCAACACAATCTGTCTCTCTGTCCTCTCCTTGGCTCTCCTTCTACATCCAACCGGAACAAATGAAACTCTCCTCCTCTCAGTCTGGCTCTGCAGCTTGATTCCTGCTGAAGGGGGTTTCGCCTCTCCACTCCAATTGTTGGGTTTTTCTCTGTTAAAGTGCCTTGAGATGACGATGTCGTATTTGCTGCAATGGAAATACAATATTATTGAATTGAATTGGAGTCACAGGAATCATTTGTGTTCCCGTTTGAATACAGTCAAGTTTACAGTGTCAAAACAATATTAAAATGTTCTTAAAGCAAAAACAACGTGTGTTTGCGTGAGGAGGTTTCACAGTTTTAAAACATCTTTGGCTGCTTCAATGGGGAACAAACAACTTCTTCCTGTCATTTTCTAACCTCCGTGTCTCTCTTCGCCTTCCCATTAGTGCACCACCATCTCAGTTTCCAGGACGCCTCTTCATCAACAGCATCACCTTTCAGTAATTTGACACCAGCTTCATCACCTTGTTGACTGCGCCTGCTCTTCCTATTATGGAGCGGGTGACCTTTAAGGAAGTGTGTGAGCGGTCACTGCCAGCTTGTGCAAAGTGTCCACAGCAGAATAAAGCCTCAAGTTTTGGCAACGTTTAGCAGAAACACCCAGCGCCGTAATCTTACATGAGGGACGGACGCCTCGCAAATCTAATGCGCCCTTTTTAAGAGTGGCTCATAAAAATGGACCACATGTCCTGAGGTAGAAAATGAATTTATCATGAAGTCACGTTGTAAAGAGTCGGATCACAGAGGGAGAGGTGGATCAACGCCCGTTTACATGTTGTTTTCAAGTGGAAAAAGTGCTGGGAGTTACTGAAAATGTCCCAGGGTGGAACTTTATGAAAATGCTCCATCTCCATGGAAGCAGAGGGAAACATAACATTTCCCGCAGCCTTGCTGAGGTTGATCCACAACATTTCACGAACGTGTCATCATCGTGACGTCAACTTGTTCATTATTTATACTGAGAAACCCTGAACTGCGAACAGTCACGTCCGTGAACTCAGCACATTTGACCAATCGGACGAAGTCTTACTGCACAAGCTGCAGGTGGATGGGAGTGTGTGAGTCAAGAACGTGATGTTGGAGGAGACGGAGAAAAGAAAGAACCAGGTGGCGAAACCCCTAAAGCCATATTTACTAGCAGTGTTTAAAGACCCTCGGGGGTCCGTCAGGGAGGTCCCCGACCTGTCGTTGCAGCGTGAACCGGTTTCAAGTTCGGTTCGTTGGTGTGAGAGACCACATGTCCGCCCCCTCTGGGGACAGTGATGTTTTCAAGTGAAAACAGTAAAGTACGTTGGACTGTTCCTCTGCCAGACAATTGTGTTCTCAATCCCCGACAAAAACAAATGCCATTATTGATTGGTGGTATTGATCCAATCCACACGTAAAAAGTTAGTAGAGCAAAGTTTGAAGTGTATTATTTTGAAAATATTAACTCAGTGCCACATTCCCAAGTGCAACTGGAATTTGAATATAATAAAAAAAAAAAAATTCTTTGTTTGCTCATCAAATACACTTTTGGCTGGAGAGAATGGATCGGCTTGCATTTGTAATGCTGATGTGTTGTTTTCTTGTTTCGTACATGCAAATGTTTCATTCTGCCGCAGTGAGAAATATGAACAAACATTGACACAACTACTGAAAAGTGATACATATTAACAATGTGGTCCTGCAAGATGGTTTATTGTCCTGTCTGTGCACATTGCCTGCTTCAAGAGAACTGAAGTAAAGTAAAATATGAAAAGAATTCAAATGAAAGCGAGTTGCACTAACCACTCCTAGAAAACTATAGGTTTAATTTTTCTAAAAGTATAGATAAAAAAAAAAATCAAGTGTAAATTGATTATTTGAGCCGGTGGATATAATCAAATGGTCAGGGGGAAATAATGCTAACTACTGAGTTGAGCCAGTATGTTTTATCTTCGGTTTACTCCAATGGATTCCTTATTGTTGTTACTTTACATTTATTCACCTTTAAAGTCTGTCACACATGTTTGACTGCATCACAGTTCTTAGATAAAATGAAAATAGGTTTGGTGGTTATTTTTCCTGTATTATTATTGAAAGCTGTGTTTTGTCATAGTTTATGCCTTTAGTTTGTTCCTCAGCATTTTGCGCTCTTCGTTTCAGGAAACTTTTTGCAACATAGCTTTGACACAGGTTTTGTTGTTCTTCTGTCGACACCAGAATTGTCGTCTCAATGACGCAAAATACTAATGAGTGCTTTGGACTGATTGTTCGAGCAGTGAGGTTTGCCAATACAGACATTCAAATCAGTTGCGAGGTTTTTCAAGAGGCTTGGTGATTTGTTAGTTTTGCTAATGGTTCGTGAGTCCAATCTTATTGTTGTTTTACCTTCTTTCCAGGCATCGTTTTGTGGTTTGACCGTTAAGCTGCCTTACTTACTTGCTTATCCCTCTTGGTTGCTGACAGAACGTCGGTCTTCCACCAGCACTCACTATCTGACCCTGTTCCGTGCAGTATCTTTTGCCTCATGCCAGGTAAACCTGCTCTCCTCCAACTCCTCAGATTCAACCCAACATTAGTGGTTAACGATTCTTAACTCGGTCCGCGTTTCAGCCATCCACCTCCTCCACCTGCTCACCTGCATTCAACACACTACCACCTTGCATAGAACCGTTGTGCATGAGCTTTGTCTTTGTGGCGTTGATCTTCAGAGCGTGTGAAGATCACACAGCTTCCTCGTTGTCACAACATCCAGGTTTCGTATATGTATAATATTCAGCGCTTAATAAAATCAACTAAATCTCTTGAGTTCTTTTCTTTAGGTCTGGTTCAATCATCTCGCAGTCACTACTTGTTTATAGTTATGTGCAAATCCTTGTATTTGTCTTTTATTCTGTTTCTAACATAAACTTGATTCTCTCCGATTCTTTGATCTTATATTTGGTTTTTCAAATAAAGTCCAAGCAACTTATTTAAGTTTAACTGTTTATTAGGCAAAGATATCCAAATGGAATGCGGGGCCCTGAACGTGTCTCATGCAAGAGTACGAGTAGAGAGTCCAACTTCCGTTGATTGACAATTTTCTCCGTTGTGTGTGGGCTTCAATAGCTTAGGCTTCGGGGCAATTGGTCAATTCGGTCGTGGCGTCCGTTGCCAACCAAAGTCACACGGCCTTCAGCAGCGTGCGTCATGAAAGCTGTGTGGGTGTATGTTGTTTTCCAGAGTAGCGATGTGATAATCTTTCACGCTGCCATCATGTGTTGGGCTGATAGCAGAACAGCTTTGTCCTGGAATGATCAGCCAGGCTGTTCAGTATCGAAGCATAGTATTGCTAATGTGATATTCTTCCCTGATTTCTACCATTCCTTAACAATCCACATGAAAAGTGATGTATGATGTCTGATTGTAATTGGTAATAACAGAAAATTAAAAAAAAAAAATTGTATATATCCTGAGGCCAAGTGGTGAACATTTTGCTTTGTAGGAGGAAAACTCTAACTCAACACTGGAGTTTACATGTGTTTCCTGTACCTGTGAGTATTCTCACTTCTCACAGACATCACAATTGGTATTGCTAATCTGCTCATAGGTGTGATTGTATTTGAACGTGTGTATAATGTGGACTTTTTCTTTCCGTTTAGATTGACTTCAGTCAACAAGTCATCCTTCTGAAAAAAAAAAGTGTTAAGGAAGGATGAATATTGATTTCAGTGCAAATATTATTAGTGCTGGAACAGATGTGATCTCAGCCAAAAACAGCAGCACCAGACAAGGTCGTGAAAATGGATGAGAACGTGAGAGAACACGGGCCGTTGGTACCATGGAGGAAATCAAAGTGCTGGATTCACGTGGATTTTTATGGCTCTCTGAAAACTCTTTGTCTCTGTACATCTTTCATGCAACTGCAACAATACAATTAATAATACATGAAATGGTTGCTATAAATGACAGGGCTTGAGCACGGTTCAGTTGTGGGTCACTTTCTTTTGTTTTTCCACCTTCCTAGGCGAGATGGAGCACAGGATCTTGTTTTTCTTTTTGTCTGAAGTGAAATATTACTTGGTTTGATGTAAACGTGTGCCGCTGTAAAAGTCATTAAGCTGAGGGGGAAAAAAAAAAAATCCTTCAGTCTTTCACAATTGTTGACAAAACTTTGAAAATAATTTGAAGTGACTATTATGCCTGGGGGTTTCATGATCCTTCAAAGAGCAAAAGAAAAGAAAAAATCCAAAAGAGCACCTTGAAGTAACAAACTCCAAACAGTAATCTTTAGCGAACTAAATGCCAGAGTGTGTAATATATCCTTTTGGACATGCCGGTACAGAGAAAAACTATGAATTTATAGTGAGTCTGCTACACCGCTGTCAATTGTTACAACAGAGGAATCAAGACCCCTCTCATATTGGAAATACTGAGTTTTTCACTCTAACTTCATAAAGCAGTTGTGAGTCAAATGTATATTGAGTTTATATGAGAGGTTGATGGCGTGACCCAGCCTAACCGTCGGCACTGTGGCCCTCGCAATATCCCAAATTGCTCAAAATCATTATTTTGACAAATCTCTAACAAAATGTCAGATTGCAAATGAGCACACACGGATCTCATTTACAGGAATTTGGGCGCCATAGTCGTTTGTCCCAAATCAAACCATGTAAAAAATGTGGCCGAAACTCAATGAACTCTGATTATCTGATTGAATAAATGTTACTAAACTGTTGGTTACGCTATAGCTTATTTCACAGACTGGGGCCTCATTTACCCGACAATGTTTTCATATGAAAAAGGAAAACTTTGTTGTGTTTTCGGTGTCCGTTTACACGACAACGGTGCTCGGAGCCACAAAAGGAACTTTTTGAAAATGCTCTGCCCTTTATTTTGTAGAAATGTAAGTGCTGTGTGGTAATTCAGTTTTAGTCTATTCAAGGAAGTCTTATTATGAAGTCTTTTCAGGGAAGTCTTTTATTTAAGGTCAGTTTTGGGCATGTGACAGGAAGTCTGCTATCTTGTTTAGTTCTCTGGAAGCCACATTTGGGAAAGTTTATCCACCGCAATCTGCATTTCTGTTTAAACCATTGGCACTACCATCTGTAAGCTTCGATCAACATTTCAGAGTTTAATTTAGTTTAAAACTTGTTTGTGGGAAATGTTTATTGTAAATGGGGATTTGATTATTGTAAGATGCTAATGGGATGCTGCCATGTGAAATACTCATTTTATATGCTAATTTTCTGTGTGTTAGCTCCTGCTATTAATGCGGCGCTGATAGTCGCTGTTACATTTCTGTTCGACAGTTTTACTCCATGTTGAGACAGTTATGTGGACACGCACAAGGAGAACAGGATACTCCAACTCTGTGGAAACAGGGGAAATCTCGACTTTTTGAAATTGCACCAACTAAAGACCTGAAGCTACAAAAACTCCATCTTTACATTTGCATGTAGACATTCAGGGTGGGACTGAGTTTAATGTCACAGTATGTGACTTGTCACCAGCTACATAAGTGTGCTACCTGTGTGTGCAGTTTGCCAGGATTCTGATTGGCTGGCATGGCTTCATGCTTCTCGTTACACCGCCCCCTATAGGTCTGGCATGTCCATAGTAGCTCCTAATGAGGTTTTTATGCATGCTTGTGTAAATTACATTTTGTTTGAAAAAAGAGGGGAGTCTAATTTTGTGTAGACGTGGTCAAAGCCTCCGTGGAATGTAACTTTATGAAAATGCTCTGACAACATCTCTTTATGAAGGGAAGAAAAGGAGTAGTTGCGCTCTCATGCAAGTGTGTGTGGTTTCATTACAAGGGCAAACAACAGCACCCACTACTGGCTCCACATGTAAATGACATACTTTTCTATCATTCCTGTGGAAATAGACATCATTTTCAAAACGTTGCAGTGTATACACAAAACGTTTCTCAAACAAAAACACAGAAATGATGCGATATTACTTGAAACATAGTTAACTGTAATAATATGTTCGAAGGGGAAAAATTAGCTATCCTTTAAGATGTATTTTCAGTCCTTCAAAATTTGAGCCCCAGTGTTTTGTATTATGACTGAAAAAACAAGTCACATTTTGTGGGTCATACAGAACCGAATAATTTGTATTATTGTATGTCACATTTAAAAACGGAGCCAATTCAACATCTAAAAGAACATAAAAGAGAATTGCTTGCACTATTTTCCCGCCTCTGTCATGTAAGCTTTTATTCTAATTCCCAAGCCAGGATATAACTTTCTAAAAGTTGAGTAAAAAGACTGATGGTCTTCTCTGAGTGGATGATTTGGTACTGTGACATCCAGATGAACTCATAAATGTGGGATTTGATTAGAATATTGTTTTGTTCCAGAAGATCAGAAACAAAGCCAATATTTATCTCCACTCTAAAGAAAAGAGCGTCGACGACGGCGGCGCTTTCCGTTTGAATATCTGATCCAAATTGAACAATAAGCATGTTTGTTGTCGTCTCGGTTATGCGAGACCGCAGTCTTCGATCGGCCTCGTTTCTTATCCCCTCATAAAATATGATTTATTAAAAAGCAATCTGATTCAGTAATAATTCAGCATAATAATGTCCTCGTTTTTCGAACCCAATCCCCGACAGCGGCAATGAAAAATTAATGCAACAAAATAAAGATCAAGAACTCAATTGAAACACCAGAACAGGCGAAAACAACATGTTTGAATTCGCCGCACCAAGAATTTCAATTAATGTTTACTGCCTGATGGGAAACCTGATGTTGAACAACACCACCCACTCCTGCAATATGTGGGGAAACAATTTAGGAAACTGTAATGAAGACTTGCACTCTGAGCCGCATCTTGGCAGTTTTGCTTTCTTAATACTCTGTAAACAAGGCGCTTTATTTGTTCGGAGATCTCTTTACAAGAGCTGCCGTTCCTGTTTCATCTTCGCTCGTAAAAAGTAATGTGAGCCTGTCGCACTGTACCAGAAATATGACCGCGCACTCTCCAGGATAGATTAAAAAAAAAAGGATCATTTGTTTAGAAATGAGCTTTGAAAGCGTTTTTATTATGCTCTGCTCTCTGTTAGCCAGTCAGCTATTGCTTCCCCTCGGCTAATTAATACCTCCATGCCTCGGGCTCCCAGCATGCATCGCTGCATCCTGCCCCACACAGCCAGACTTCCTGGGAAATTGGGAATACAGGGGCACACACATGTTCACGGAGGTGGTGACAGATGTTCCCCCGCGAGTCCTTTGCATAGCCGCACACTTCCAGCAGCGAGACGAGACTTGAAGGTCTTTAAGAAGTTCAGACGCACGAGTTACGCTGCAACCCATCGCACTTTCAACGCGGAGACCCCGAAAGAAAACCAGCATAACAGAAACAAATGTAGGAAATCAGATACTTTCACCCAGTTAGAAGTCATCAGTGATGGGAAGAACACATGTGATTTATCATTTGCATATTTATGTCCAGTTCCTGGAAACTTATAAATGCAGGCCAATGGAGCAGTACCACCTGTCGCAATCGGGGGGCAGTGTAGGGAGATAACAAATGACATTACAAAAGAGTTCTACAAAAAGCGATTCCTGACTCCAATCGTTCCTCTTTCTGTCCATCCATCCATCCATCCATCCATCCATCCATCCATCCATCCAGACCAATGGAGCTATAACACATGTAGCCAGAGGGGGGCAGTGTTTAGAGGAAGATCACACATGCCAAAGTGTTGGAAAAGCGACTCTAATGCACCTCAAGGTGTTTGAAAGCCGAACATCAACATCCTGCCGTTGCTCTCGTATTTTTGGTTTAGCATGTTTTGCAAAGCTGCAGCAAAAACTGTGGAAATGTTACAAAAAAGTGTCACCGGGGCTTCGAGGTTAGCATTTAGCTGTGCCCAAGTGGCCCAGAATCCGCTCGCCTCTCGAGCAACACAAATGAAAAGGCACCTATTTAAAAAAAAAAAAAAAAAGGAGGCCTCGAGAAAATTGCGTTTTAGTTCTTTTTTTTTATTATTAGTTCCTGAAAAGTGATACGCTGCGTGCTGAGGGTGGACGTGAGCAACATTACACTACACGAGTATAAGTAATGTCTCCTCTGGCTTTCATGTGGGGACTTTCTGCGTCCTCCTGTGACTCACTACCTCCTCTATCTCATATTTCCTCCGTTTCCAGGCCTGCATTAACCACAGCGCAGAAACTGCTCTTTATGGATCGACCCCGGCTTAACCAGAGCCATCAATTACAGGACAGTCAGACGCGGCCAATATTTGGTCATAACTCTACGAGGCGGCCACGCAGGCACTGAACTCCTCCCGCCGCATTTCGCCAGCTAATAATGATTTAATGGAGCCGGCCTGCGATGAAGATAAACAGTCGCCCCCGTTTCTTGACGAGGGAAGCGACTAATGACATCAGCGAGTCAGTCCTCTCAACACCGGCGACTAAGCGGGCGAATATGAGATTCATGTGACGCTTCCAACAAACCCCCTGAGCGGCGGCTCTGCCCCTTGGAAACCAGGAATTCCCGGGGAGAGGCGATGGAGCCCACTTTGATCATTACGAGCAGGAAGGAGTGTGTGTGTGTGTGTGTGTGTGTGTGTGGGGGGGGGGGGGGGGGTATGATCATCGTCAAGTGATCAACAGAGTCATCGTAATGAGCTCTGATTTCATTTATGATCATCAAAGGCGGCTCATCGCAGCACGCCCAGTGCTCGCTTGACAATCAACTCAATGTCGGAACAAAGAGGCGCAGACAACACATGCCACATTTCATTACTCGCCATCTTTTAGTCACTTCGGTTTCTTTTTTTTTCTTTTTTTTACCCCCTCGTAAACCGACGCATCTCTCATTTATAACCGAGCCGAACGCTTTGGTGGTAAATGTAGATTATAATTTGCACTTCAGATTTAATGGTGATGTTCCACTTCTGCGATGATGACAGTATTATTCAGTTCACATCTTTAAGTGTGTAATGATCAGGAGGAGAGGAAATAACATATTATAAATATTCACATCGCTGTAATTAAGCAATATTTTTCGGTGCTTTCATGAGTACTATTTCATGTATTTACTGTCGGTCATACTGGAGTACAATTTGCAATATGTAATCTAGTTTTCTGCTTTTGAAACAAGTTGCATGATTTAAATAAACAGTATTTCCCGGTGCGAGAGCAGCTTTCTGCTCTTTAGTGGTCCCATATGTTTTGTACTGATAGATTCTGGTTATATAATTCACTTCACATGATCAGTCAAATAACGATAAAATAAAGTGACATAGTCCAGATCACATGGTACTTAAACCTTTGATTTGCATTTCTGTTGCCAAAAGGTTTTTCCGAGTAACTGAGGGACAAATATGCTATAAACATTAACAATGGTGAGTACCGAAGACAGAATCTTCATGGTAAAACAGCAGTCATGACATGACGCCAAAGAAAACCATATAGGGTGTAATCTGTGATAAAACCATAAGGGGCTATGAGTTGACGGTGTTCATGGTGAATTCCATGGGGTACATGGGTTTCTTGTGCAAAACAAGAAAACAAAAGAAAAGAAAAAAAAATAAGAAAGCAGCATCTAAAGGTCCTGTACTTCACGTATAATACATTTATTCAGTGGTTTCATTGTGCTTGTCATATGGTCCCCTGGTGAAGTAGCACTACTCACAACAACGGAAACGGATCTTTTTCCAACCAGCAATAAAAATAGACAGGATTTATCATGACTGATGCATTTATTTGAAAGACTGGATTAAGAAAGCAGAGGCACAAGAGGGAGCTTGTTTTGGAGGCTTCCAGCGCCATCTTATGTAGAGTGATGACTGTTGATGATGACCCTGATGTCTTGTGTCCCTTCGTGTCCATTTGGTTTGTTCCAGGAACTTCTTGTCCTCGTCAGGACTGGACCCTCTGCCAGAGGGTCCCTGCCCAACATCTTCTTTCTGCCAGAGGTTCGTTCTTCAGTGAGTCAGCTTCTTTCTGGTACATTTCTGGCTTTTTTTTTCATCTTTGTGTCTTCTTCTTCTTCTTCTTCTTCTTCTTCTTCTTCTTCTTCTTCTTCTTCTTCTTCTTCTTCTTCTTCTTCTTCTTCTTCTTCTTCTTCTTCTTCTTCTTCTTCTTCTTCTTCTTCTTCTTCTTCTTCTTCTTCTTCTTCTTCTTCTTCTTCTTCTTGTGACGAGACTCGGCTTTCCTTTCCCCTTAGATGACTTCAGAACACTAATTTCTAAGGTGAGCTTGGTAACTACCGCTTCATGTCTTTTGTAGAGAGTCTCCTTTTCTACAGCGACTTTCCGTCTCACTGTTGTCCCGTCTTTGGAACCAGCAGTTGTTCCTGTCTGCCATCGTCATCTCTGCCACTGTCTTCATGACGCTGACCTGTTTGGCATTTTTTTGTTTCACATCAGGTCTTTGGACTCAGTTTCTTTGTTTTGGAGTCTTTGTGGGCGTGTTGACCTGCAGTTCTTTCTGGCTTCCACACGTTTTTGGTTGTCCTCTGAAGCTCTCGGCTGCCTTTCTTTTTCTTGAAGCTGATTCTCGTTTTCTTCGTCGAACTGGAGGAAGCACAGTTTCAGGTCCACGTGCTCAGCATCCTGCTGCCTGGTGAGGTTTTGGTATTCAGGGCCTTCAGCATGGACCAAATTCTTAAGAGTTCACTCCCTCTGGGTTCCTTTGTGTGTTTAGCAGCCACTTTCTCTTTTGGTGGAGTCGCCAACGTCCCTCAAGACAACGAATGTTAGCAGTCTGGGTGTAACTGGACTCTGGACCTGAAATCATAATCACAAAATCAGCATCTGACCAAACGAGATTCAGAAAAAGGAGCTCATGTATATTTTTTCAGCAGGCTGGGATATTGTAACGGTGTGTTTACACGTCTCAGTAAGAAATCTGTCAGACAACTGCAGCTCATCAAGAGTCCTCAAAGAGCACATCACACCTGAGCTTCAATCTCTGCACTGGCTGCCTGAGTGTCAAAGAATCACCTTGTTTTCATGTATTTCCATTCTTTTCTTGTACAGCACTGTGACTTGCCTTGTGTCTGAATGATGCTATATACAGCATTTATCTTGCCTTGCTTTTAGCAGAAAGTGATGAAGGTCTTGTCGACGTATTCCCGGCTCAATGAGTGACTTGATGTGTGACTTTCTGCAATAGAGGTCAACAATCAGCAGAGCATAGAACCTCATAATTGCATGTTGTTGTACTCATTCTACAAATGACCTGATCGAGCTTTGTGTTCCTTTGCTCCAACACTCGCCGAAGAAGGCAGATCAAGATGTTTATTTGTAGATTATGTTTCTAAGCTAAAACAACACAATATGAACAAGAGATTTGTGTTGAAAGCTTAGAGACTCACAATAGACATCAAGGTTTCTGGAAGCAAAATCAACAAAACTGCAGTTTGTTTGTTTGGGTTTGTTTTTTTTAACTGTTAACTTAAATCAGAATAAATTGTTGGAAGAAAAAAACACATAGACGAGTGATAAGTTGAGTATAAAACCTCTTCTCCTGGCAACACCTGGTGACATCATCATCACCTCAGACTGCACGTCTATACATGTGGCAAAAATGGCGGTGTTTTCACCAAATGTAGAAACGGATGCTAATGAACTAGAGAATTGTCGTATTTCAGTTGATAAATTGTGCCTGCATGTATATTTAATCACAGCATAACTATGAAGGATCATAATTGCATCTTGTGGTGCCAATTCTACAAATGACCTGGGCAAACCGGGACTACAGCTTACAGAGTGCAATGTCTGGAGTTATAGTTGATCATTTTTCCTGAACAAGTTCAGCAGGTCTTTGCCACCGAGTGTCTTGAACCTACCAGGTGAAGGTGCTCCTGCTGAGCAGACCTGCTTGTATCTGTGAAGAACAAGAACAGTTGAAAATATCATGTTTCTTCAAAGTGGAACAGACTTTCAGCTCCAGGAAGCAACATGTAATAACATCAAACTATCAGCAGAATAAGACAAACAGTCAGTCCTGAATTCATCCCAAAGATAATTTAGTGATTCGCTGCTGCTTTATTTCCCAGAATCTGCAAGTGTTTTGTTTTTGCTCACAATAATGGAATAATAACTTTTCTTTTTTTTCCCCCACCAGCAATAAAAACAAATAATTCAACACTGTACCACTGGGCTCCACAATGGGGCAGTGGCTGGGGGCTTTTCTGTGTGGCATTTCCATGTTCTCCCTGTGAGTGCAGAGGTTTCTTCCAGGTACTGACACGGTTCAAAAAGCATGCAGGTCAATTGGTGAGGCTATACTGCCTCTGGGTGTGAATGTGAGTGTGGTTGTTTGTCTCTGTGTGAGAGACTGTCCAGGGTCTCTCCTGCCCTCACACATAATCAGCTGGGATCAGCTCCTGCGCCCCGTGACCCTGAACAGGATGAGCAGTCTTGAAAGTGGATGGATGTGCCAGATGTGAGGCCTACATCTGCCATATCAGGAAAAACAATCAGATACATATATGATTTGGTACCATATATGATCAAGGCCTGGTTCTGCTGTGCAAAAATAGAGATTCACACGGTCACGGAGCAGATTGGGTCATGGTCACGTTTGAGCGGAACACTTTGAATTTGGTTCCATTTGCCTGCAGTGTGAACGTAGCCATTGAGATCTGTAAATCAGAAGCGGTAAACTCTACACGTTTGATTCCGTTAACAAGATGAAGAGCTTGAGAGGAAATCATTGCAACTAGAGCAGAGGAGCTGCAGGTTTTATTTGACAACATAAAGTGAGTACAGAGACTCGATTAGATACGCAGTGTGGATTTATCTGTTAGAAGACAGACATACATCTCTATCCTCGCTTAATGGTGTACAACCGAAACTTTTGGTGTCCTTCATCTTGTGTCTATATCTCAATTTAAAATTGAGAAGAACGGTGGTTCCTTTACATTATTCCACAGATGAACACGAGGTCAGTTTCAGCCTCGGGGGTTTGATTGATTATGAAGGAGGTCATGAAACCAACAAGCAAATATTCTAAAATGTTTTCAAACTGGGGAACGAATCACAGGACGGTTGTACGGATGTTTGTGGATGAATGCTGACCTTGTCGTATGTGGATTGTGTGGTGAAGTGAGTTCATAGATACTCAAGTGAAGTAGTTCCTGAAAACTGTGCGTTGGTGAGGACATCTTGTCCAGTGGCACTGCAGTTCAATACAGATGTGTAGTCGTCTTTTCACCTCTGGTCATGGTGTGCCCAGAAGACAAACAGTCATTTGTACAGACGCGGTTTGACTGCTGACAAAATGAACTCTCAAGCCTGTTTTTGTACTTATTTCATCTGAGTGTTACTCAACGTGCTACACTGTTGTTCTGTGGCCAGGATTTGGTTCTTCTGTATGAATCTGGTAACAGGATATTGGGCTGGTGTTTGAAGGGCTCGGGCGGGCCAGGAGTGAGGCGTGGAGACGTGAACAACTCCATCACTGTGGTTTGGAACGCCACTCGCTCAATGTCTCTCCCTCCGTCATGGTTTAGACGCTCACACCACTCAATGTGAATCCAGCAGTGAATGTACAGACCTGTGACTGTTGCCTTATGATATAGTGTGAATATAGAGCCAACCGCCTGGATTTAAAAACATGTTTATTTACTGGTAACACAGCGTTCATCACAACGAGATGAGTCATTCTGTCCTCCACGGCAATGAAAATGATTCAGCAGAATTCACAGGTAATATCCCCTCTCTGGTAACGACTTCATGCTGTTCATTTTGTCTTTTACTGTTCACACTGTACAGTTCTCATGTGTAACTTTAAGCAGGAAGTAGAACGTGTCTTAGTGTTTTCTCAAGATGTTCTGTTTTTTTAATTTTTATAAATATATCAAGTGTTGTCAGATACATTTGAGTTCAGGTTCCACATAAAGCCTAGTTTCATCTTGAGTGTGTCATAAAATATTGTCATAATATCATTTAAATGTAAATTTTTTTGTTTCTTGTGGCAGAAAGTATGTGTTGGAAACATTTACATTTTCACAAAACCAAACAATCACTTCTGATAATTATTACAGTATCAACATAAAGCCAATTGTAGTGAAACTTTATGGTGTTAAATTCAGTGAAATGTCCCGAAAAAATACTTTGAGTTTGACAGCAGAAAAGTATCTATCCTTCATAGCAGCATCACTGATTTCTCAGCCCATTTTTGCCAGCAGGCCTTATATTTGACACCTGTGTGAGCAGCTCAATCGGCCATTTTGGAAAGACAAGTTATTGTGCACATCAGGATTTTTTTTTTTATACATAGCATGTACATGATTCTTTAAAGTGTAATGGTGACAGTTTCTTGGGTGAAGTTAGCCTAAGGGTGTGTTCACACCGCAGCAAAGAAATTGTTAGCATGCCGGGCCACGGGAGGGCGCCGGTGCTTGTTTTTGTAATGAAACCACAAAGACGTGTGTGTAGAGAACAATACACTATAAAAGCACCCGACATCCATGCGGACTGATGACGAATTGGACGCGACCAATCGCTTTTCAATCAATGCGTGCATATTTTGGTATGTGGGAAAGTGTTTCTGGGCACGACAACAACCGATGTCAAAACGTTGCCCAATGCTGGAATGTTGGGAAATGATACTGTTGTCAGGAGATCGTTCTTGTGGAAACGTGGCTTCAATTTGAATTTACATCTATAAGTACTGACATAATCCCAAACAATCACTCAAAGTAAGTCTGGTTTTAAAGATCACTTAGAAGAGGAATTAGTGGCGCATGCATTTCCCTCTGACTGAATCATTCCAGGGAAAAAAAAGGGCCCCACAGAGCGTCATTCATTACATGAGTATTTATGCCTATCAATAAACTAACTCGTACTTGCTTTAACACGGGAAAAAACACTGAGTGGCGTTTGCTTTCCGCTGGCGGCTGTAGCTCCGCTCACATTCCTGCTTAATCCCGTCATGTTGCAGTTGTTTGCCTTTCTAACACAATTTTGTTCCCGGACCGTCTCTCTGCTCTGCAGGAGCCTGAGTGGGATATTAAGTTATAAACAGACCAACACATGGAATATGCCATTTTGCTTTTCTTTTTTTTTTTTTTTTTTTACCCTTGCGCTTCCCTGGAAGTCGTGCCAGACAGTTATGTCTTTCAGTAGGATTACCGAGAACTGAAAACCCTCTGAAACAAGAGAAGCGAATCAGCCGAGTTCTATTAAAGAGGTGCAAAGGGTATTTATTACAGCCAGAAGCAGCCTGCGTTTAAAGAAAGAGAGAAAAAAAAACGAAGGAGAAGAAGCAGCGACAGGGATGTAGGGGGGATAACACTTTTTGAAATATTACTCTAAGTGGAATTAATTCCTGCCTGCTGAGTGCCTGGACATCCCAGGTGTTACTGTGAAAATACCATCTGGCTCATTAATTGGAAGTTATTCCAGACGATTACTGATACCCCCAAGGACCGCGGTCCACTCTCTCCGCGCGCATATTGAATTCCATAAATAAGACACCACCACGCTTCGCCCAGGGGAACGGCTCCAGCAGGTTTTTATGGGTGAACATTGATTATCAACAGTTCGAGGTAGTTCATGCATATTGTGAAGAATTCACAAGTGGAGGTGAAAAACAAACCTCGGAGTGCAAATATGAAAGAAACAAATTGAAGCTCTCGGATTATCCAGACAGTGTAAAAAAAAAAAAAAAAACAGCCAGAAAAAAAACCCCAACTATTATTTTAATTAGCTTATCCACAGAGGTTCTCCTTCTCTGACTGGGAATGAGTCACAAACACAGGGCTGGGAAATTTGTTTTTTTACGACATGAAACAATCACCGAGGACCAGATAATTGAAAAGTACACCATGAGATTATAAACGGCAAGTTTCAAATTAAAAACCTGAAACCTGTATGACCAGTATGACCCCCATGAGCTGTTGTGTCATGTCTCATATAGGGTCCTCCAGTGGCTGCATTAATTATAACACAAGCACGGAAGAATGATTGATTACACAGGATAAACACAAAGTGTGTGCAGGAGATTATTTTTAAACGAAGGAACTGCACCCTGGACGTGTCCTGATTGTTGGAAGAAGTTAGAACAATGTCAAGTTGCAACCATTCTTACCTTGTAATCCAACCTAAAGTCAAAATCTAACAGTTCTCAACACCAATCCAGAACTTTTGATGGCGCTAATACTGATATCTGCCACATTCACACGACAGCATTTGGAGTGAAAACACATTGTTTCTGCGTTCTAGTTCCAAATGATGTACGTTTACATGGAACTGGCAGAAATGCTAAAAACAATGCAGTTTTTTTATGTTGGGCTGCTAGTGGCTTGAATTGTTTGTTTTGAAAGCACACACACACACACGCGCGCAGAAAAATATGCTATAAACATGAACAATGACAAGTACATGAACATTCACATTGGATTGTTATCAAATCAAATCAATCTATATTTATATAGCACTTTTTTATATAGTGAAGTAACACAAAGTGCTTTAACAAGAATTAAAAACAGTGCAAAGATAAAATAGATGAATAAATGTTATTACAAACTACTCCAGTCCTAGGAGAACTGGACTGGATGGACGGGGAGTCATGCAACTGTTGTTATTGTCCATCTATTCACACACGTGCAGAATTATTGACCACCACCATGGTGTGCATGCACCGGAGCAGTGTTTCCCTCATATACATGGACACAGAGCCTGAGCATTTTCGTTTCGAAAAGTTTCCAGTGGCTTCAAGCGCAGTTGACATGTAAACGGACGCTTCAAATGCGATGGATGGATGGATGGATGGAGTTTCGTGTAAAGACAAATTTTCACCTACTTGCATTCGCCACAGGTTGAAAAGATTAAGCCCACTTTCATTCCTGAGTTGTTTTCCTAACATGATTCAGAATCAGAACCACATTACTTGTCTTTTGACATTCAGTTTGGGCGGGTCAGTCGTCTGATGAGTGGCCTGAACCGTCAACATCACAGCTGTTGGACACGGGGATTTCTGTGAGGTCAGCAGGTCAAGCAGCTTCTTTTGGTCCAATTTTCTACGAAAACCAAAAGTCAGAAAATGCATCAGAAGCTGAAGAGAGCTTATTTTAAAATGACTGGATTTGATTAGTGTTTCAGATGCTGGCTTTTTTTTGGTGTTTATAGTAAAATTGTTAAAAAAAAAAGATTTTATTTTTTTTTTTTAAAGGCAGCACAACCTGTATCCCTTCCCGCCATCTGGTTTGAGTCAAGTGGTCATCGAAGAAATGTAATCACGGGTGACTGTTTAAACTTGTAGCGTGAAATTAGAGATCGCAGCACACGCTGCCCACGCTTAGTGGCAAACGACAAAACATGTACTGTGACTTGATTCTACGTAAAGGGTAAATACAAGCCAACAGGTTTGGAAGGAAATAAGTGGAAAAACGACGTCTGGGTGTCGAGGATTTGTTCAAAAGAATTAAGTGAATAATCTGTAACCAAAACCATGACATTAACTCCTCATAAACTTAGTCGGAGGGGGTCGTCACTGTCCGACCCGCTGGTTCTCATGTGGTTTGTGGTGTTTGGGAGGCTTTCCATGCATGTGCCCATTTATTAGAGTCCTGCCCTCAAACCCCCGCGACTGAGGGCAGGGCACGAGTTCCCCGCACCTCTAACCTCGCCGTTTAGCCGTGACCTCCCCGGGGGCCGTCGAGACAGACCCGCAATGTGCTGCTTCTGCTGAGCTCGCGAAAGGAATCCACACACGTCTAAATGTTTCTGTGTCTGTGTGGGTGTGGATAATTTAACAGATTGTTCTCACACATTATCCTGCTGCAGTTTCACTGTGTCGCCTCCCCGGTCGGAGTGGGACTCTTTAAACCCCGCAGTGTCATAAACTGCTTGTCTTGGTTATAATAAATGACTTCCCACGCATTGACTGGGAGCGTACAGGAAGATCAAAACGTCCACAATTAAGCGGTCGTGACGTTGCGGCTGCTGCTTTCTGACCTCCTCGTTTCGGCGCATTCCTTCTGCAGAGCTGTAACCGAGCTCCCCCTCTCGAAGGCTCAGAAACATGCGTCGTTCAGTTTCGCCCGCGCTAAATTTGTTTGTCATTTGTTAACCCAACTGTTTGGCCTGTGGAGGTCGGAGGCAAATCCGTGGCCTTGCTTTCCATTCCACTGATGTGACTCTTTGCTTCCTGGTGTTAGGGAACCTCTTCAGATGTGCCTTGGCACACATTTAAAATGGTTCTTCTGAGAACAAGCCTTGCATCAGGATTCCAGCGTCCATGACTGACGCTTACAGTCGTTCTAAAGAGAAAAAAAAAACCCGAAAAACATGCGTTCTCATATTTAATACAGTGTTGTGTCTCAATGGGGCAGTGGTGGACTGGAGCTGTGATTCCCAACCTTATTCTTGAAGAAATCATTACTCTTATAAACCGAGGTGACCCCACCTCACCATGTGCAATTACAAGAAAAAAGCTGAAGGAACACACCGTATGTTAAATAGTTTCCTTTTATACTCTGTAACGATGAGCTCCTTTTCTCTGCGGATTCACTCCAACTTTGCTCATTATCTCGGGGTGTTTGGTGGTCCGGCGCTGGTTCAGCTTGCAGTTTCAGTCTTTCAGCTCTAACTTTGTCTATATCTTCTATGAAGCCATATTCTCTGTAATTCTCTTGGTACACTGTGTTTTTTTTTCACTTTTTTTTCTTTTCTTCCTCTTTAGCCAAACGCTCCACCATTTTTCTGCTGCACCACGACAGCTCACCGCTCCTAGCATATATAGTTATGTATAGACAGTACTATGAATAGTGTTGTCAGAAATCACAGTGAACCCAAAAAGCGGACAGTTTCCACAGAGTTTATTAAGGTTCTCACAGAAGCAGGCGTCCAGGGGGTGATCCGAAATGCGAAGCCCGAGCTGCAGGCAAAAGTCCAAGAAATACAGTTAGAATAAACGTGGGAGAGACACTCGGGAATGACGAAGGATCCGGGATGTCTTGACGCAAGGTAGAAAGACAATCTGGCACCGAGACAAATAGGAACAGGGGTGTAAATGCACAGGGAAAGAGGGAAACACGCAGAGGGGAGCCGACCGGGAGGACAAGTGTGAAGAGATACGACCAGAGAGGTGGGCGACAAAATAAAACAGGAATCGACAAACGCGCACACTTTAAGAAGACACAGAAGGAAACCTGACAAAGATGAGTCGAAAGCAGTGGAGCAGTAAAATAAGCTTTCTTGTGTGGCCAGAACCTTTAAATTCACCACAACTTCTGAACCCAAGACGCAAAAGTATCCATCTGATGATCTGTTGAAGATTCAAGCAACATTTAGTCTGGACACAAATAAACATGCTCATTCAAAACTGCATTGAGGCGTCTTCACATTTACGACAATGAGCTGAGCTCTTCCGTAAATCATGACCATACTGAGACTTGCACAACGGCGTTCTGAGAGAAAATGCATCAATTTTGCATTTTCCTTTCAGAAAAGATTTTTGTTTACGCGGTAACATTTTGAAAATTGTGCCTGTTTCAACACGAACGGTGGAACTGCTGAAAAGAAATGTTCCTCCTTGGAATCAGTTTTCAAAAAGTTGTGTTTCCAGTGTCTCTGAGCGCCGTCGTCATGTAACCTGAGACCCAGAACACAAAGGAAGTTTTCCATTTTTCACTTAAAAACGTCATGGGTGTCTTTGTACAGAAGACAAGCCAATCCTGAGGTGGGAATATCAATCTCATCAGCATCTGATGAGATTAATAAAGCTCCTTGTATGAACCAGCAACCTTTCCCAGGCTGTATGAGTGTACAGGACCTCCATCTTAATTGCCGTTAGGCCGGAAACAACAGTTAGTTGGAGTGAGCAGCTGTAAATATGAACATGTCAAAAAGGTCAAATCCAAAACGTTTTGCTAAGCCGAAGCTGTTTTTTCTTGCTCTGCCTGCTTGTTTCCCCACAACCCACTACACCGACTCCCAAATGGTGAATATTTGCTGAGACATTGGAAATAAAACCTCCTCAATGAGAAGGTGAAGCACAATTATCAAGAACCTCCTCAAAAGGAAAATGTGAAGCCTTTTATTTATTTATTTTTTTGCATTGGGCCAATCTGTACAATTACCCCGACTCACCAGCATCGACAAGAGCCACAGCAAGCACATCCCTCAGCCAGCTCCCCATCAAGAAACACATTCAACGTTAATGGGGGGAAATAACCAAGCTGCAGACTGGAGGCGATCCATTCTTCAGCTCGTCTATCCATTTACACTGCTCTCGTCTGCCGTTTCCCTTCTCGTTAATGTAAAATCTCCAGAACGCCTTGATGGAATACTTTCACATCTGGAACGCACGTTTGCTCTCGTCCCATCTGATTAAACGTCGGTGGTCCGCAGTGAATACCCACAGATATTTTATTTTAATCTCAGGCGTCATACCTTAAGTCTCAACATTCATTAAAATATTTGCAAATGGAGTCAAATCAGTTGAATTCCATCTCCTTATAAGATAAAAAAAAAAAAAAAAAAAAAAAAAACTTTCACCCTTCACTCCTTCAACTCCAACGATGGAAGTCCATTAAAGGCTGACCAGAGAATGACAGCCACGCACAAATTCAGAACTTCAACATTTTTTTTCAAAACAAAAACAACTTTTCAATTAAAACGTGTAAACGGAGCCTCAGCTGAAACTGGAAAAAAATCCAGATAACGGCCATGTAAAACATGCTAAAAGAAATGTGGCCCAAACACGGACCTGGTTTCGGTTCCACCTTCTCTTATGGGGCCTTTATGTTGACATTCGGCTGTCCGGGTTCCTTTAGGTACTCCTGCATTCCCTGGGCTCAAACTGCTGATGTGGAGAGGTCAACGAGTCCCTCATACGTTCACACTGGAGGTTAACCTTTGGGAGACTCATTTGGGAGTGAGGGATAGAAACTGTTGCACGGCACATTTTATGGATAATCAATGCGATCGCCCCGCAAACATCCAATCAATCGTCCAGATCCCCACATCATCTCCCCCCCCCCCTCCACCACCATGAGCGATGGTGACACCCGTAATTGGATTCACTCGGTGAAACAACGGAACAAAGGAAGGGTTCGAGGGGGGACGGGGGGGGGGGGGGGGAGAAAAAATGAGACAATTATACACGACGCTAATGCACTGCGCGGTGGATTTAGACAAACTCATATTTATTCTGAGAGGAGAGGAGAAGCAGAACGTGCAGCGGGCGCTCTTCAGAAGGTGTTTTATTGAATTTGTCAGGCTGTTTCCTTCTCCACAGCCCGATCCTTTCCTCTATCTGTTATATCCATCACACACACACACACGCACACACACACACACACACACACACTCAAAATGATGGGTTTCTCCACGCACCCCAGGGCTCGGTCGACCCCTGCACCAGATTAAATCTGACTCTCATGACCAATTCTGACAGGGGGAGAAAATACTGGTGGGGGAATGGGGGGTGGGGGGTTAAAGGTTTGTGGAAGAGAGCTGAAGAGGGGGATGAGGTGAGAAGAGGTTTTGAACGGTTAGCTGGGAGTGACAGACTAATTAGGGCTTTCCTGCGTGAAGTTTATTTTCATATTTACTGCAGAGCGTGGAAAGGCCAAACAGCATTCGGCCAGGACCTTGTCTTGGATTACACACACACACACTCACACATACCTGCACACACACACATTGTCTGGACCCACACTTTCTGGGAACAATGAATGTCCTGCATTGAATCCACATTTGGGCACAACAACTATTTACTTAATCAAAAAAAAAAAAACAACAACTCCCGAGCACATCCACACACTGAAAACTCCATTATTGTAATGATACAGAAATGACAGAAGACAAACATGAAACTTGTGTCAAAACCAAATAAGATAACTTGAGTTCGTCAAACAGGTAAAGAATGGCTCCCTCTGCTGGTTGAAAAGAGAAAATGTCTAATTCGCTGACGTGAACCATTAAATAGTTTTGTCTCTTTTTGATGAAATGATCTGATCACTTTTCTTCTTCTTTTTTTTAAGTCTATCTGGTAACATGCACCTTAGTCGTGGTTTCTTCCTGTCTAATTTGAATACATTACTGACAAAATATATGACTTGAAGAAAGTGTCAAAGTTTGAGAGGGCGATTATTTGGTGGGATTTCAAATTTTTGCAACAACAAAAATCAGAAAAATGCTCAATATTTTTAGTTTACATTTACAAGAAGTGCTTTGCCTTCAACAGTTGTGGGTCACCATAGTGGATTATCCTATCACATTTAGGGTAGTTGTTTGCTAATACATATTTTTGAACATCGGTACACAAATGTATAAAATGTGGCAACAAAAGTGCATAAATACGTTTTTATATATTAGTGTTTATTGTCTATAAAAGTACAATGCGAGTCTTGAAGAAGCCTTCAATGTCTTAACTAAGCTTCGAATTGAAACTACAGTATTTCTCTCAGCAACAAGATATATTTGAAATAAAATAAAGAGCGAATAGAGTCAATACATTGTGGTGTGAATAGATCCAATAGATCCACCAGATCTTCTGTCAACACAACTTCAGTGTGCAACATTTCCAAACACAAACACCCAGAGGAGAATCCCTGAAGCTGCAGCTTGTCACATGAATGCCTATGTCAGCATGCTTTGTGAGGAATGACGCTCTCAGGGTGAGGGGATGGTGGCCCTTATGGTTACCGGGGTAAATAAATCCACATTCATCCACGGGCGTCTCAGTAGCTGCCGTTACCAGAAGCAATCCAGATTGAAACCAAACACGTCATATCTGATTGGAACGTTTCAATTCAAATAACAATCGGATCAGTTCAGAAAGGTGGTTTAACCATTCTCTGTCCATGTAAACTGAACGTTACATTTCTTTTTTTTTTTAGCTCTGTGTGCATGTTTTTTTTATTCAACATCACTGTGTCTCTTGAGAAAAGTTTATTTCTAAACGCCTTAGAAAGAATCTTCCTTCTATTGCTTCATTTCTACTAAATGACCCGTCACACTGCTGCGCTGGTCTCTGAGACCGTCTCACTTTAAACGTGAGACTTTTGAATCGATATAAACGGATCAGTGTACAGCGAAGCCAACAATTAATATCATTTGCTGAGCTCTTTAAAGAGCAAACAATACATACATCAATACCTGTGGCAGGTCTCTGCAGGCAGGTGCACGACCCTCTGAAGGACACGTAAACAGTACATTGTACAAATCTATACAATCAATGTAAATAAATAAATAAATAAATAAATAAACACATCTTTAATAAATAATGCTTGAATGGTTGATACAAATCTTAGTATGCATCGCTTGAATCTAAAATTGAATTCTGTTGAAGACATGTTGATGAAACATGAAGACACAGAAGCCTTGAGCTGTTTGTCCTTGGTCTGCTCAGCGCAGGAATGTCTTTGTTACAATGAGAGCCCCAAAGCATTCTTGTGGGTTTAAATATTAAACGACGAACGAGATCTTCTAGATTTCCCCGGCCCTCGGTAAAACCACTCCCGGACCCAAACCAGCGCTGTGTTCCTTCATTCCTCCACACGGACCTTGTGTGTGTCGCTCAGTTGCAACAAGCATGATTGACACCCAGAAAAGTTTCATTTTAAATGTTTCTTGCCTTTTTTGCTCTGTGGTTTTGGGGATGTATTACTCAAACTATTAAATCGTACAATTGTTGTTTGGGACTGAGGATTTCATTTTCTCTCGTAAAGTCGTGGGGCGAGTGAAGGTTGAAATCCTCCCGATACAACCTAATGTGTACTGCGTGGCGTGGCGTGTCGACAACGTCGCCTGCAGGTACGCAGACGACGAGAGTTTGAAGATTCTTTAAAACGAATGAGAATGACAAAAGCAAGACAGACTGTAAATTATGTTCTGCCAAAGCATCAAGAGGAGGGACGGAAGCCAGTTTATACAACACCAACAACTTAATCACCACTAACATTTGTGCTACATGCTACATGCTAAAGACTTCCGGGGGTTCACACACCAGCGATGCCACTTGGTAGACATGATTAAAGCATGGCTGATATGCTGGATACTTACAGTAGCGGCGTATTTCTAACAACCAGTGAGGTGCAGTTGAGGGAGGCAGCTGCAACAGAGGATAAAGCCAAGATGGATGGGTGGATTAATAAAGTATTTTCTCTCCATGCTGATAAGGGAGATGAAACATGACCCGCTAGTTGCTGTCGATCAAATGTTGAATAATCTACTGTGCCGGGTTCATATATTTGTGAATGTGATTCGGATGGAGTCGCCGCCTCACCAGGTAGGAGCCTCTCCGCACGCCACCGTCTGGAGCCAAACAAAGCTGTGTACTTCTTTCTCTCATTGTTTGTTTTTGTATTTATTTATTTATTTATTTTTCTTTCCCTTCGTGCAAGCACAGTATGTCTGCTCAGTCATAACTGTGGGTATAGTATCTATTAATTTTTCTATATTATAGATAAATAGATAGATAGATAGATAGATAGATAGATTTACATTGCGTGTCTAAATATATATAAGTATTTATTTTTTTTAAAGGAAACATCAATGACTTGTACTGTGCTTGTCAACATTCCCCCCCCAAAAAAAACATTAGTTTAAGAAATTAATAAATTTTTCAGAACGTGGTTCAACTTTGACATCAGTTCTTATTTGTTATCCTGTTTTTTTTTCACTGTTGTTTTCCGCAGCAGTTCCATGGTGGAAACGTATCACAGCACCTGCAGTTCCTCCCATAAAGCCTCAGTGACACTTGAATTAATACCGATCTCCCTTCAGAGCCCCAACGCAGCCACGTTTCACTGCGGAGGTCAGCAAATACCTGGCGAGAGACCCTCATGCAGCGTGGAAGACTAGCACGTGTTGTTGGACCATATATCACTACCGCGCCGCTCGCATGTCACATTATCGGCTCTAATAGTTGTGATATCGCACCGCGTTGCCGCAGCTGCAGAGGAAACGGCGATGAGTGTCCAACAGTGCGAAGCTCAGCTTCTCCTGGGGAGCAAAACAAGATGAGGTCATCTGAACCCAAGACCCCCCCCCCCCCCCCCCCCCCTCCCCTCCCCGCCCAGAGAAAGAACGCAGGCACATAAAGGTGGTATCAGTATAAAACACAGAATGCATAACATGTTACTTTACCATGAATCATGATACGTCCATTTCCTGCACCGGAGTTTGTGACTGATCTCTCCCCGAGGATAATTACAGCCTCTACAGTTTAGCTTTTCTCCAGTGATTTCCTGCCCCATGAAATTAGGCCTCGCCGAGTCCATTTATCATCCCATTACCACAGTGCTGTTCCCTATATATAGATCCAGGTCTGGAAGGAGTGGAGAAGGAGAGAGAGAGTGCCAACAACAACACCACCAGCAAACACACACAATCAGTCACGGCCGCTTGATTGCGGTACTTAAGATGACCCGCATGTTGGGAAAACAAGCTGCTCGTACTTTTCTCGCTTTGAGCCTTTAAAGTCCAGAAATGCAAAGTATTCCGTCTGTAACTTTAATGACGTCAAACGCTTGCTTTTATGACTCTCAGACACTCTTTTGTGGTCGTTTTCCAGCTGTGTGGACACAAACTGATCGTTGAGTTGACGCTTGAAGAAAGGTCACATGGTCATTAAAATCAGAGGAACTCCCAGCCCGCAGTTCAATATTATGAAAATCTGGCATTTTAGTATTGATGTTTCCTGCAAAGCAATAATCAGTTTGGATGTAACAATATGTTACTGGAATACAAACTGATTTTTAACTTCTCGTTAATGGGAAAATCGTAAAATGAGATCGACACGGGGAGTATTGAATTGCAG
Source organism: Blennius ocellaris (assembly GCF_963422515.1). NCBI lineage: Eukaryota > Metazoa > Chordata > Actinopteri > Blenniiformes > Blenniidae > Blennius > Blennius ocellaris. The sequence goes on along the minus strand of NC_137664.1, from coordinate 19,197,647 downwards.
TAATCTAATTATTTGGGATGTTTTATTAAATATCGCCAGTGGTTGTCAATAACGTAATAACAGTTTCACAATATTGATGTAGCTGTTAGCTGCTATGCTGTCAGTGTACATTTGCTCTGGTATTGTGATTGAAAATCCAGACACATGGTTTATTAATGGAGACAAATGGAAAAGAAAATGTTGGAAAAACTTTTTTGAATTTCTTTCCGACACAGTAAATTTTGCAGCGTTGAATTAACACTCAAAGAGTTCAATTGAACAATATTCCTATACCTGAACTGGTGTTCCATTGACTTTTTCCATAGTGTTCAATGTTTTCAGCCTTGAGCAGACACTGCCTCCCCTGACTGCACGTCACTGCTCTCAATGGTGTTCATTTTTACACTTAATTTACTCTTTTGCAGCGTCCAATTAACTCTCTTCAGAATACTTTTAACACCGCCTCATTCAACTCTGGATTTGACACCAACACTGGGGGTCGTTTTACTGAAGCTGGTGTTGTAGTGACTCTGATAGAGCCGATGCACTTTGACACTGCATATTTTAACACTGGGGAATTTCTCATCTCCAACTGCATATATCTGCTGCATTGTTGCTGAAATATGCTGCACAAATAAAGCTGCCTTGCCTTCAATGCATGAATATGTGAAAACTTAATGGAAGAATAATTTAAAATAGAAAATGTAATACCTGCAGCCAGTAATAGCACCGAATTACCACCATTTCCCACAATGAAACACTGCATCCCTCTGTTCCTTTTTACATCCCCAATGGGGAAGTAAACAAAAAAAAAAACCCAACATATTCCGGCTTTTTATTTCTATACCATACAATACTGTATTTATTGTATTAGTTATTATAGTATTACTTCTTTTTCCGAATTAAATTAAAAGAAAACCTGAAATGTCCCAGAGCGTCTTCAGAAGTCACCAGTTTTATGAAAAACCCTCACACTTATGAGCTGTTATTTTCAAAGTCAAACATGTTTTCGTGGCTCCAAACCATTTCTATTTGGTAGAAAGTGTCAACAACAGGTCTTTTACTCCAAAAGCACCGTCCCTGCGGTCTCGACTGGGGAAAACCTCGCGTTTCTATCCTCCACCCGTGTGAAGAACAGCTGTTCTCCTCTTTGATTTGACCCCGGAGCCACAAGCGTGAGCAAAAACAAAGATGAAGCGCGTGCGATAGCACGTACAAAAGAAACTCCGCTCCTATTTATTTCTGACACCACTGCTCTGAATAATGTATGGAGGGAATATATATTGTGGGAAAAACAGCGGTCCTTAGAGTCTGCATGATGAAGCCTGTGGAGGCAACACATTACTCATGTAAGCATTGCGACGGCTTCAAACGCATTTCTGGGGAGATGCATGTGCATCTCTTGAGTTTTTCTCTCAAGAAGAAATATCCCAGGCGTATAAAATATACCTTGCACTGACTGAGCCTTTCCTTGCAGGTAATTCGCTCGGCGAGCAGTCGTTCAAACTCTCCCGAGAGCGCGCCGGTAGCATAAAGCGTGAGCGTGACATGTTTGACTTCAGTGTGGAAACGGAGGGGAACAAAGCGCTCACACTTAGCCTGATGTTTATTTGACAGGCTTGTCGCTCCGGCGGACCGGCCTGTAAACACACTTCACCTGCAGTTCAAACAATGTCTAACGTGTCGCTTCCATGTGAGAACAAGGCCTTCTCCTTCTTCGTTTCCCCCACTCCGTTGCGTGGCCGAGGTTTATTTTTAAAAAGCGCGGCGGAGGAAGACGTCTGGCCGACCCGTCGCTCTCCGTCCAGCTTTGATTAAACAAGGTGGGAGAGGTCGAATCTAAGCGGGACTCCGGCGGTGCGTCGGGGTGTCGGTGGGAAAAATGCCGAGAGGGAAGTGAGAAGTGATGGGGGTCGCGGCGGGGTCGTGACACGGGGAGCAAGGCGGGGGGGGGGGGGGGGGGGGGGGCTGAGTGAGAGGACCCCGGGGGGAGCTTCTACTCACGCATCAACCTCTACTTCATTTGAGCAGGTCTGTTCCAAAACACAGACATAGATCTGATGGTTGGACACCTAAACAGGTCATATCAATCAGCACGAAAAAGCAAGAGTCAGCAAAAAAACAAAACAACAGCTTTGGACTTGAATTGAAAGAAAATGTGAAAGCTTCTCACACCGGGGCTCAATTTTTTTTAAGTCACGATCCTCAAATATCCTGGATGACCTTTCTGATCCTCCTTCTCTGTGTCACGTTGTCGTGACAGCTTTCGACCAGATGTTGCTCCAACTGATTGGGAGAGGTTTAGTCAAATTTGACATATCTGCAACGCGACACCTTGTGTTTCCTCCTGTGATCGCCCAACGATCGTCTGGAGCAGCGGAGTCACAACATGAGGCCCGTGGGCCGAAGTCGGCCTGCAAGACGCTCCGATAGGGCCCGTCAAAACAAACGGTAACAACTTCAAAGAAAACATTGGGTGTTTTTTTTTTTAAACACATTTCTTAGCGGAGACACAGTTACTTTAAAAAAAAGTAATACGACTAATGATTACTAGTTACTCCCTTAAAAATGTAGTTGCTGTACTGATAACTTGTTCTAAATACAATTAAACACTGAGACCTGAGCAGAGATATGCTGCCATGAGCGAAATCTACGTCGTTGACATCAAAGTGACCTTAAAGTCAGGCTGTCACCGTGACTTTGTAAAAGCATGCATGTAACACATATAGACAAATTATTTTTTTGGGGGGGAGGGGGGAATTCCTTAACATTGGCTTTATGTTGAGATAATCATCATTTTAGGTCGCAATTGTTTGGTTGTAAGAAAATATGTACATTTTCATCACCGCGCCACAACAAAGAAAAACTTCAAAGTCCCAATGTAAAGGTTATTATGGCACTATTTTACCAGTGCGGCCCACTCGAGATGAAATGAGTCTGTATGTGGCCCCTGCACTAAAACGTGTTTGACACTTCTGAGTGAGAGCCAATTCTCAAGTTGAACGTACTTTGAGGCTGAAGATGTTAACATTATTTCATCTGGTTTTCGCTCAGCTGTACGTTTCGGGTTGTTGCTTTGCGGGAACTGGAAGCCAGAGACCACATGTTTCCAAGTCAAAACATCTCCACACCACATTCTTCTCATTTATTTAAATCGCATGACGATTTGAGGTAGAAGGTTCGACATCCAGGTCACAAATTCTTGTTAACGTGAAACTGAAATCCTTCTAAATCTGGCACGAGCAATAAGTCATAAAGGGCCCAAACAACCAACCATCCATCGATTTTCTACATTTCATGAAGCACAAATGCATCATCATTATGATATCAACTTACACAATGGACATGCAAAGGACCGAGTGAACTGCAGTCAATTATAAAGACGCTGTGTCTTCCTGCTCTGCACGTCATCAGATTTGGCTTTTCATTTGGAGCTCGACTGCTCCAGACTGTCCAGGGCTTTCTTTCGCTTTATTGCAACTTTACATCAAACCTGGTGGAAACTGGCCGAGAGCCACACAAATCAAGGGCGAAAGATTAAAAACAACAACTGCTTTGCTTCTGGAAGGCTGCTGATGAAAACTGCAGAGAAGTGTTCAGAGAGAAAGAGCACTCTTATTTGTAGATCCACAGTATTTATTTATTTATCGGAAGTCTCTTTTGCCCAAATGATCACCTCTTGATGTTTTCTTTCCTTATATGTGTAAATATTCTTTGCAGGACTGGTGCAGGTTAAGGCTCAGTGATCTTTGTACATCTGTTAAATAACTTAGATTTCCTGTGCGGCTCAGGTTATGACATCGTGTCCAAAACAAATTGTCTCTCTTCTTCTACAGTGTATAGGTTGAGTTTAAATTACAGACACGCCAGATTTTTGGATCATGAAGAAGAAAAACCTTAAAAAAAAAAAGATTTTTCCACAATGATCTCATTATTTCAACTTTTTTGGCCGTGCTTCTTCAAACAAGCCAAATAAACCTAAAAAAGACTCATAATTGAAGTGTAAAATTACAAACGCTGTCAAGAGTCTAGCATTGAAATGGTCGCTGCCTTCGTTGGAAAAGAGCTTTGAAAACAGCCGACGAGACGAGAACTACTGTTCAAATCGCCACATGTGGAAGAAAAACAACTCTGAAATGGCCTGAGAGCAACTCTGAGGTCAGCTTTCAGGAGAAAAGGAAAAAAAAAAAGCTGACAGAAGTTCCTGCATTGTGCCAGATCTTGAACCCAACACTCAATCCAACCTAATGTCAACCTACTTAGGTAACGATTAGGAATTCCATGTCACAAGTTAAACGGCACATTTTCCTCCACCCTGAAGTGAAAAATTTAATATAAAAATAACACGTTGATTTAATCCAGAATCCTGAATAAAGTAGTATGTGTTAATTTTTACAGTAAGTTTAATATAAAACAACATATGTAATGTGCAGTCCTGCTTAAAAAGCGCAGTCTCCTTAAAACAAGTAACTTGGATATTTTAAAACAAAAGTTATTGTAACATTTTCTGTTCAAATGCTTTTAAGCAGAATGACATACACGAAAATGACAGAAACCCTGAAAATTACACCGATTTATTGTCAAAGATTGATCTTAGTGGTACTATTAAGATGAACATAGCTTTCTTTTTAATTAGAGTTTGATTAATAAGTGGCCCTAATACTCAACAAGTGAAAATGGATTGTTATTGCATTTTCGTGTCTGACAGGTTTCGTGTTTACACAGCAATGTTTTTAAAACTATGTCTGTTGCGGTGTGCATACACAGGAGCAGCATTCCAGAAAAGTTGTGTGCCCCCCCCACTTCCACGAGGATGGAGTTGAAAAAGAGTTTTCACCCCAAAATGCAATGGAGGTTGTTTTTTTTCCTGTTTTCACCTCAAAACGTTGCTGTGTAAACTCAACCAAAGTCTTGTGTCAAGAGATCTGGATTTATAAATGCAATATTTGTTTTATCGGAGTTGAAACTGGTGACATTGTGCTAACTTTGAGTTTTATTTAGCTGTACGACACGAATTTGAATTTTTTCATTTATTTCTAATGTAAATGAATCAAAACTATGTTCAGCACAACAAATAGGCCCCTTTTTCACTCTATACACATTCAACATGTTCATCCTCAGCTCTACCCAGTGCCTATATATTCAGTTAACTAAAAATAAATATACAGTGTGACCCCCTGAACTTCATCAAGGCTTGAGGCAGGCAGTGTGAACTGTGGAGGCTGATGTTACTGAAGGTAAAATACCAGAGCCGATAAAGCAGCACATGAAAGAATGTCGCCGTCATTCAATGTTGGGCTGCATGGAGGCGGGTGCTGAGTGTTTCTGTGCACATCGGTACAGTACCGCGGAGTCTGCTTGTCATCAGTCCGTCTCTCCGCCCGGTGACCACATCCCGCATACTTATTGTCCATTTGAAGGCATCCTGGTCCTCTCAGCATGATTCCACATCAAAGACACACCCTTCTCCTTTTGTCTCCTCCAACAAACCTGCTCTGATGTGTCCTCCTCCCTGTTATTCCTGCTCTCATCCCGTTTCCCCTCAGCAGTATCTGTGTCGCCTCTTCCTGCCGAGAACTAACTCAAAACATGTACCGGCCCGAGCCGCTGTTTGTTCATCAAACAGAGAGAGAGACGCTTTTGTCTGGGAGGAAGATGGTCGGTGGTTCCTGCGCCGGGATCAGGTATCGGTCATCCCCGCCTGCGTGGCAGAGGCCCGCCGGGGTCGGGGCGAGGGGAGAGTCCCTCTGAGGAAAATAATGTGTCCATATCGATGCCGGTCAAGTGTGTCGGCTGATGCGACGGCATGCTTTCAGTTAAGTCTAGACACAATAACTGAAGGTCTGGAGGGAGTCTGGACGATGCTGGTGACGGAGCAATGAGGAACAAAGCCTCAGCAGGTCTCAACTTAACCACGCTGTTGTCAAATGCTTACACACAGCTTGTGTGGAGCCTTCCACTAACACATGTGCAGAAGAACTACTTACTACGGCCGAAATGCAGCATTTTTAAAAAGTTGCCCCCCGTTTCCATGGAGACGGAGGCAGAGCATTTTTTAAAAGTTGTTTTTAGTGGAGTCGTGCACCACTGCCATGTGATCATATCCCTAAAGCGCAACAAAAATGTTCCATTTTCTTGAAAGTGTTGTGTAAATGGGATGTGGTGGTGTGAACTGACCTGCATGTGGCCTGTTTGTACTGATGAACCTGCAAACGCAACCCCTGTCTCGGAAATGAGAGTGTAACACCAAAGCCTGCAACATGAGAGGGATTGTGTCACGCCTGTAAGTGTTTCCACAACCACGTCTCATAATGACGACCAGCAAAAGTGACCTTTCAGATGGGAAACATTCCTTGGGTTGTTTGGCACAAACTGCACTAATATAGACTTTAAAATCACATCTGACTTGAATGTGTTGAAAAAGAAGTTTCACATTAATTCTGTTTTCATTCATAAAACTGACAAAACTTTTTGTTTGTAACTTGAATTTTGACAAATGTCCTTTTCCTGTACACGGATCTGCCATTGGCAATATAGTCTTCTGAAAACACAGGAAGTATGGAACTACTTTGAGGAAAACATAGTTTAGAGTGAGTGGAAGTTCAGAAATGATTGTGTCTCATTCTCATGACAGACCTGCTTTAATTTAGTTTATAACAAAGTGGATGTGTTTCTAACAGTGTCTAGTGAAATCAGTTTAATCGTGACACATGAAAGATTTTAAATGCTGGTCATAGGAATGTAATACGTGTTTATTTTTCAAATAAACCAAAAAAGCCCAATCCAACTGTTGCTACTGGCCCAAACTGAATTATGATGAATAGTGTGTTTTTTTTGTAATGAAGCAGCTTCACACTAACACCACATGTGAGGATTGATATCATGCTGTTGGAATCTTTTCATAATGATCTCACAATTGTTACCAAGGCCCCGTTTACAAGTTTACAACTTTGAAAACTCAAACCTGTTGTTGTGTTTTGGGTGTGTATTTACACAACAATGGTGCTTGGAACCACTGAAAACGTAACTTTTTGAAAAGTCTTCTTTACATGTGCGAGTAGATGAACAATAACAACAATGTTTGGCTGTAAGGTGTGATGAGTCCATGTTCTCCTGGGACTTGATAGTTTTATATTTTACAGTCCATACGAATGTTTGTCAATGTTAATGCTGTATTGTGTGTGGTTTCATTGCAAACAATCAACAGCATCCACTAGTGGCCCATCATGAAAACGACATTGGTTTTTTTTTGCCATTTCTGTGAAAACAGAAATCAAAACGTTGCCGTGTGAACGTGAAACTTTTCTGAAATGAGAGAAACGATGTGCTTTCAGTTGAAACGTCGTGTAGACAGGGCCTCAGGCAGCAGCCGTCTAAACCTGCAGTCACAATGAAAGCATGAACGTCACAAGACGAGGCCATTTTGACTGATGTTAACAATCAGACAGTTTAAACTGACCACAATGACTGAATCTTAAAATTATTCAACGGTCAGTTTATTATCATGGCCACATGCTGGGTCAGGTGATGTCATGGCGGGGGGGGGGGGGGGGGGGGGGGGGGTTCTGTGTGGAGTTTGCATGTTCTCTGTATGTGGGTTTCCTCTGGGTGTGCTGGTTTCTTCCCACAGTCTAAAAACATGCACGTGATATGAAGTGACGAGCCTCAGTCTTCATGTGTTTGCCCTGCTGTGGCCTGAGGCTGACCTGCCTTTGCTAAGAGTTATCCCTGCAACCCTGAAGAGGATAAAGCAGTGTTTTAAAAATGGTGGGATGGCTTTTGTACAGGCTGAAAATAAAGATCTGTCCTCTTATTGACTTGGCTCTCTCCCACTACTAGTTTTTTTATTGTCTCTTATTGTTTCCCACCAAACAGAAAGTGATTCAATCTGCTTTATGCTTTTCAATAAATGTTATATTGGTTCTCTCAGCAGGTTCCTTTTGTGGTTGTTGTACTTCTTTGTATTTTTGACTCTTTTTTTTTTCATTTCATATCCATTTATTTGATTTACTTTTCAATTTACTTTTAATTAAGTCATTCTGGGCTTGTTTTCTTAAGATCACTGATTCATTACTTTCAGAACCTTTTTTTATATTATAATTTAAAGTTTTTGTACTGTTTCTATTTTACTGTTGCTTTGAGATTTCTTTAATAGTGCTTTATGAATAAAATCTATTATTATTGTTGTTGTTGTTTTTACTTGTTGTAGTGTTAGTTGTAGTAGAATTGCTCTGACTGTAAAACAGGGGTGTAACCGGAAATTTCTACAATCTCAACTTAAAGTCCATTTTAATGAAACCCTCCTGGACAAAACACAGTCACATGTCCAAAAACCTCAGGTCGGGGCTTGGTGCTGTGTTGTGTCCACTACTCTGAAGGGATTTATTAGAAAATCTCTTTTGTTGGGAATTATTAAAGTCTGCTAGGTGCTTTGAGAGGTGGGATCGCAGTCTTATACTGAACACCTCTGCTGTCAACAATATCCAGGTATTATGGTAAAGCAACAACGAACATTAACCAGTTGGACAGAGAGACAACAGCAGCTTTCCATTAGTTCCCATGTCTCACTAATGAAACAAACTTACTAGAATTTCAGTAAATGTAACTAACGTCATCATAATAATAGTCGTAATAGTCTAGTATTGATCAAGAGTTATTTAATGAAATGTTTCAAATGCGACACTGAGAAAATTCAGTTTCAGGGAACTTGTGTTTTTGGTACATCACCCTGAAGTGATTGCAGTAATGTGATTGCACGATTGGACACGCCGCAGACACAAACAAAGCGTCTCTTGAGCAAGGTAGTGTTTGAATAAATGGATGTCAATGACCAGCAGCTCCTCATATCACCCCCATAAAGACAGGAGATAAGGAGTTTAGAACCCAATCAGGTGTTGGACGCCGGCGTGCGTGATGACAGGCGCAGTAATGACTCGGTAATCGCCGGCAGCGCAGCCGAGACGAAGGCGGCAGAACTCGTAATTGTGGGAAATATGAAAGTGCTTGGGAATCTGCTTTAATGTGATGAAATCTTGCTCCAAAGAAAAACATCAGTTGCTTTGTGGTTTCTCCTGCAGCGTTTTACTGTAACGTGTCATCAGTGAGCTGCTGATAGCTTCAGCCTTTGTGTGTGTGCGAGTGTGTGTGTGTGTGTGTGTGTGTGTGTGTCCATTGTTTCTGCCACCCCCAGTCTAAACCGTCGCTACAGTCAACTGACACTGAATCCACATTTATCACTAAATACAACAGAGTTAAATCATATGAATATAACTCCTGAATGAAAACATACAAACTTAACTTTCACTTTCAAGGTTTTCTATAACAACTATTAGAAAACTCAAACAAGGAAGCATTTATCTCTGTATTGATTAGTTGAAAACCTGAACAGATAAACTTTAAAAAAAAAAAAAGAGGATAAATTAACCTTGGGATGCACTGATACCATTTTTTTTAAAGGACGAGTACAAGTACGAGTACTAACCTTTCACTACATGCTCATACAGAGTTCATGCATCAGGAATCATTTATGAGAACGCTGCGTAGTAATAATAAAATATCAACATTGGTATCAGGAAATCAGGGAAATGACACATAATCCACATCCAGATCACCTCCCCTTAGTCATGTATTTACTTTGGTGATCCCATGATTTAGTTTCATAATTTAAAAGAACACAAGAGAAGACAATATTTGTACCTTCTTGCAGGTTATCATCTGAAATGCAGTACATCTACATAAAAGTAGTGAGAAGCCTAAGAGTTCCTTAAACAGACAAGATGATGGAAAGACTAAGAGAAAGGAAAGATGTTTGTTCAATCAGTGGCAGACCAGTTATTGGACTGTTTACTACCACTGCAAATAGCAGCTTTTCTGAAAAGTTGCGTTTCCTGTGGCTTTCCGAGCACCGTCGTCATGGAAACGTTCTGCCAATGCGCATCAAAAGTGTTTCGTTTTCACTTGACAGCCTGGTGGAAACGGGGCCCGAGGTTTCAGAATCAAACTGCAATTAGAATTCAACTTCTTTAACCTATGCAAGTGTTTGTGGCATAATGTTCCGTGAGGGACTCCGGGATTCACACGGGGTTTTGAAATACAGCAATAAACATGTAAAAGAGACTCCTATTCATTTGTTTCTGCCTCGCAGCAACAGGCACTTTTGAGAAGCTTGTGTCTGCGTGCAGAATAACCTCCAGCCTTCCCGCCTCCGGGCTCCGGAGGAGCCGGCGTCTTGGGGCCCGCCGCTCCTGGATCTGATTGATTCTCTAATAAGGAATGAACAGCGGCGCCTGATACTTTGGGTAATTGTCATATTTGTCACCCTCAGAAGCGAGCTGAGGCAGTGAGCGTGAGCTGCTTCTGTGATCTAATTGGACAGAGTTATCAGGCGCCGAACGGCGGCAGCCGAGCAGCGAGCGGCGGTGATCCATATCCTGCCCGCCACGAGAATGAGGAGTCGTTACGAGAGACAGAGAGGCATTAGAAACATCGCACGCATGCATCAATTCCCACACATCCCCCACGGCACACACACACACGCACACACACACACACACGTTCGGTTTATCTTATTGGTTTTAGTGCCAATATGTCAGCTTGGATTTATAGCCGAGGCTGGTTTACAAATCTGCACGCGGCCTTTGGATGTCGCCTGAAATTTACAGCAGAAGCACCACGTCATTTTCAATAAGCGCTGCCAAAGCTTCCACTTCTGTTCAACAGGATGACTGATATGAGAAATAATAGCAGCCCTTCACGGTACACACGGATCTGCAAGCCGCGCACAGTTCCTAATGTGCTGTTTTGTTTGTGCTCATATTTATTAAATCCGTCTCAGTCGTTCTCAGTTTTGCAGGAAGTTCAGGTTTTTATGGGCTTTTTTTCCCCCCTCCACCGGAAGTCATGAAGCAAATAATGTGACATCCAAGGCCCCATTTACACAACGGTTTAAGTGAAAACGAGAACATGGACTGGGAGTCGCCACGCTCTCCAGGCAAACGTTCTTTTTGTCCATCTGGATGCATCGCAGCAGCGATTCAAAAAAAAAAAAAAAACTTGCCTGTCCCCCGTTTCCATGGAGACGGTTTGAGAGCATCTTTGAAAAACTCAGCCTTTGGGAGACGTTTTCAAAAAGTTGCATTTTCAGAGGAGCAAAAACACAGCAAAAGTTTTGCATTTTCACTGACCCTCCTGGAGACCTGTTGTCCACGTGTGTGGACATTATTTTTGACTTGTGCAGCAGTTGGCTGGACTCTTTGTTTTCACAACTTGAAAGACGACGACAGTTTTTAAGCAGCCTATTCATGTTAACCTTCCAGGACCTGGCGTTCACATATGTGGACATTACTTTGGGGGTTGTCAAGACCACGACACCAAATCAGGTTTCGGGGAGGTTAAAAAAAAACGCTGTTTGGCGTAAACGAAGCCTAAACCTACAACAGCATGACATAGAAAATGGTCCGTGTTGACCTGAGCCTGAACCATTGAGCCTGATTGTCAACGTCTTCGCCTTCGAATGTGAAACTGGGAGCTGGTTCCGTGTGAGACGAGCCCGATAACTGAACGCTCTGCCTCGGAAACAAGACAAGAAAATTGGAAAAGCGTATACCCACGCACGCTGAGCCTCGCTGGCAACACGCCGGAAAGGGGGAGGCGCCTCGTTTGAGACCCTCTTGATGAAAGAGTTGAACTCATGTGTACGTGTCCTCCGCAATAATTTATGACCCCCTGCAGCTGTGCAAATACCAGTGTTGAGCAACATTCCTCACAGCAAATGACGGCTTGACTTTGGGTATTATGACAGATCAGCGCTTGGATAATTCATCTGCGCGGCCTAATATGCAATTACTCTGCAAGTTGCTCCACATCCATCCATCACCGCGCTCTGTGGCTTGCTTTACAAGCGCAGCAGTCACAGCATTCGCATTGTGTTGTTGCCGTTCCTGTTCTTTGCGAACCAAGACAAACATCCTGTGCATATATACCAGCAGCACAAACCGGGAGGGAGGGAAACAATCCCGGGTTGCGAAACCTCTCTCCAGTGACGAGCCAAGAGTTTAGTTCTGACCTCCGATCCCGACAATAAAGAGGCGGGGAGGGAATGAAGCGGCTCCAGACCGCAATCAATCCGTCGTGAAAAGGAGGAAAAATCATTCCCAGAAGAAATCTAATGTCCGGGTCTCTTAATGACTCATTATTCTGTCAGCACCAACTCTTGGCGCCTACCATCCGTTCAGAAACTGCCATGATTTGATTGTATTTTTTTTTTTTCTTTATTGCTCTCTGTCCAGAGTCCAACGGACGCGGCTCACAATGCTCCATCCCCCATTTTTTTTGGAACAGTTTTCCCCTTGTCCTCAGGTGGACATGATTTAAAAATGATCCCATAAATGGCCGTAATAAGCTGAGATAATAATCAACATGTGTGCCTGAAGAGCTGTTTCCTCCGTCGCTGGATTTCAAAGGAAGCCCCCGTGATTGAGATGTCTTCATGTCTTGGGGGATGCAGAGAACGACGGGTGGAAATAACTCATTTAATCTACTCCAATTACTGCAGCTGACCAAATCTCTGCGGGCCAGTGCTCCTTAAATGTTGTGTCATGAACCTCTTCCATATTTCATCCATTATCTCGCCTAATGGAGACATTAGCGGCGTCACTAATGACGACTAATTTGGTGGGACTTAAAGAGCGGGGCTGCGCCATATCAGATGAACATGCGATATGCGAGAGTTCGTGGTAAATACAAACACTGAAGCAGATGAGGTCACCATTTCTTTGTTGGATACATATTTTGTAAAGGTTAATAATCCTATGATGGCATGTTTGAGATATATATTGTGCAGCCCTACTTAAGAGGGCTGTGAAAATAATGACTGCTTTTATTTTGGAAAAATCTAAGTCTTCTGTGTCATGACCTGAGTTTTGGCTGCTGTAATGAGGTTGGGTGCAGTTTAAGCAGTGATTGTATTTATGTTTCAGCAAACACCTTTGGCTTGTTTGTATTTAAAATCACTCTGCTGGGTCAAGGAGCAGAGGCTTTATGCTTCTTGTTACACTGCCCTCTAGGGGTTTGGCATGCTCTTAGTAGCTCTTGATGACGTGAACTGGTGTGAACAATGTTATTTTTGAAAACCGAGAGGGGGAAATCTACATTTTTGTAAATACCCAGCTCTGTGTAATTGTAGCCTTCAACCACCAAGTCCCAGGAGAACATAGACTGGGAGTCATGACACTCTGGAGGCAAATATTATTGTTATTGTCCATCTACTCACATGTGCAGAAAGGATATTTTCTCCAGCCATGGTGTTTGTGTGCAGTAGCAGCATTTAAAAAAAAAAAAAAAGCATTTCCATAGGAACAGAGTTGGAACATTTTTGAAAAGTTCCACATTAGGAGCCGATTTGTATATTCAGTAGCTCCGAGCACCAATGTTATTTAAACTGACACACAAAACACTGTGAAATATTAACTTTAAAGCCCCCATTTACTAAAACTTCAGAAGTTTATAGTTGAACCGTCCGTCTTCAGTCCTGCTTCATCTACATGGAGTCACAGTGGAACTTTGTGTCTCTGTTGGGGGGGGGGGGGGGCAAAGTGCTCCCAGACCAAACAATAGATGTAATCTCTCCAGCAGGTCCGGGGTCGATGTCAAAGTTTTTCCCTGTCGTTGCACCAGAAAGTCTTACATTAATTTGTCCTTTTCTGCGCCGGACCTCAGGTCCTTCAGGTTCTAAAGGACGGCTGCTCATGACGAAAGCCTGTGCCAATCGCCAACATCATAAGAGACTTGATATAATATTACTCTACAATGGCTTAACGAAAATGTGCACTCAATATTAAGCGACGCCAATTTATTGCCTCACAGAAAGAAGAACTGCTCACGTTCTGACAGGAGCCTTTCTGGATACAATGTTCCATGTCCTCCCTGATTGACTTTCCATTTCCTCCAGGTACTGCAGCCTCCTCCCACCATCCAAAAACATTCCTGCTGGCGAGTTCGACTTAAACTTACCGTTATGTGATCAAAAATTAGATTGAAACCTCTGACCTACAAGGGTGGAAATAGTTACTGGTAATAGCTCCAGATAGTCACGTATGAGAGGAGAGTGGACGGACATGGTCCTCAACCTATAAACCCTACCCTTGTTTTGAGGCTGTGAGCTGAGCTGAGACCACGTCAGCTCCCTGAGCGCTCCACTTTTCTCCCATCCGTCATTGTTTGTTGCTCTGACCTCTGCCGAGCCTCGGCAGCGCCGTGGACCTCGAACAGCTCATCAGCAAACACATCAGAGCTTATTTACCCCCGCTAACCCACTCAGTGGCGCCTCTGTACGGCAGATGAAGCACGCTCCTCCGATATCCATTACCGCATTATTCGCCGGTAATATCTCCACCAGCATTACGGCTGTAATTATGACTGTCATTCAAGCTGGGCTCTTAACATAATTGAGTCATAAGGAATTAGCATAAAGGATAATTTGTTTGATTATGCGTGAATTTGGGGAATTATGGGGCTAAATGATGACGGCTGTGTGGCAGGTTAAAAATGAGCTGGGTCTGGAGGCTTTTTAAGGGGCTGTGAGGAGAAGTGCAGCGACGCAGCCGCCGCTCAGAATGCGTCCGTCCGTCATGCCGGGAGATCAACACTGACCTGGTGAAACCTCCTCTGGTGGTTTAATACTCAGTCGCTGCTCCTAACCACCACCACTGAGGTTTATCAATACCACCTATCAGTTCATGTCAACAACTCCATCTCTGTGTAAATCTCCATTTTCACCCGGGACTTGGTAGTTTTATAGTTGACAGTCGCTTGATGACAAGCCAACTTGGTCGTATGTTCATGTGAATGTCCAGGTTCTCCCATTGCTAATGCCTATAGCGTCTTGTTTTGTGTGTGGTTTCATTACTGTCAACATTGTCAGTTCAAATACGTTAATTGGATTATTTATCCACACTCTTATTTAGACAGATGTGCTGTAACAACAATGCAGAAGGTTTTAAGCTCCATAGACTTACGTATTATCAACCTCTCTACGGGTTCGGCCCCGAGTCTGTGTTCACAGAAACATCCCGAGGTTGGAAGACGAGAAGGTTATATTGTTATTCTTTCTATTCTCAGTTCTACTCGACACAAGAACTTGATGTTTCAGGAAATATCAGACACACACACACGCTTTCTGCAGACACCCTGCAACACAGTAGAAATCCCGTCACACAGATGAATATACATCAAAGATCAGATGAGGAGGATAAAATGCACCCAGACTAACTGGATTAAACTGGTTTTAACCCTTCAGGAGCAAAAATGCAAAAATTATGCATTTCCACAATTTAATTTAATTTTATTTAATTTTTATTTAATATATATAGATTTTTTTTTTTTTTTTTTTTAAGGAAAAGCTGATTGGTCTCCTCCGGCCCCACTCTGGTGTTGGACCTGAGTTCTTCTGCCCTCAGGTTGGTTGAAGACCTCGGCCTTTCTTCATCGACACTTTCAAACCCAATTTTCAGACCAAACGTACGACTGAGAAAAAGATCAACCTCTCAACCCGCCCACAGGCTCGTGTCCATGAATAGACCGGGATTCAATTACGTCGGCGCACGTGGGATAAACGAGAGTTTGACCTCTTAACATCGACTCCATGTGATCTATGGATTGAGACGCACTCGGATTTTCTAACTTAATTAACAGCGGAGCTGCAAAGTGCAGAAACATATTACAACATAGCAGTGTAGGTGGGAAATGAGGAACGTGTGTGATGGAAAATTCTCCATTATTCTTATTTTTTTTTTTACCTGAAGGGAACATTTATGAGTTCATCTCTGAATTAATGGATAGAATTACACACTCGACCGCTGCCACACACACCACCAAATCAACACTAATTAAAACCAAAGTCACGAGGCACAGAGAAAACTTTGCTGTGCAATTGAATTATAATTGGTATTGGTTTGCTGTCTGCTGTCGAAATGGAGATTTTAAATTAAGATTTTGGTTTTTCATTACAGGTTTGTCACATCAAGTAATCACTTCCGCGCTAAACTTTCAACGAAGGGAAGTTTTCACTGGGAAACAAAAACCATCAGGGTCAATCGTGTTGGTTTTTGTTTCATTTATTCACAAGGAAATTAATTCCGCTGCAATTTTTTTTCTTTTTTTAACAGTAAAGACAATAAAGAAAAAACAGTTGCTGATGAAAGTCCCACAGTTTGTATGTTCTGAGCAGCTCTGTGAACTATACAGATTAAAAAAAATTCCCTCATGTTTCATAATAATTCTATATACAGGTGCATTTTAAGGCTTTGTTGTTGTTGTTCATCTGCTGACAGATGCAAAAAAAAAGATTTTTCGTGCGGCTGGGGCAAAGCAAAGCAAGGCAAATTTACCAAATCAGAACACCATTCAGATTCAAGACCATTCACATTGCTTTACAAAGAAATTAATTAAATACATTAAAGGAAGCAATTAAAATCTCTTAATCTCAAGCAATTTGAAGTAAGAAATACTTTAAAACCTGCCTCACACTCCCATCTTTTGAGATGGAATCAGAGCATTTTCAAAAAGTTGAGTTTTGCCCCATTTCCATGGAGACAGAGTTGGAGCGTTTTCAAAAGACAAATTTGCGCTTCCCCTCCACATTTCTTGAAAAGTTGCACCTTGGGAGCCATTTTCAAAAAGTTGCATTGTTGTGCAAACTCAAAACGCAACCAAAAGGTCACATTCTTTACCTGAAATGGTTGTCGTGTCAACGAGGTCTTAAAGAGTTTCACCTTTATTATGTGTCTTGTATGGCGGCCACCTCCATTGCTGTTTGAATGTGAGTGTGTGAATGTGTGAATGTGTGAATGTGACTATCCATGTCCCAGTTATTATGTGAGCGATGCCCGCTCTGTATTATTGACACTTTTATTATTTCTTGGAGTTTTTCTCGTTCTTCTCTTAAAACAGCTGTGAGCATCGTGCAGGAGAGAAAACTTGCCAAGTCTCTTGTCCTCCTAAATTTAAAAACAAAGTGAATGTGGAACATGTAGACCACAATGACCCTTCACCTCCAGTAAACCCCAGCGCCAAGAAACATTAGGAAATCTGACATTCAAACAAAAAAAACAAAAAAAAAAAATGGCTTCTTGCCTTCCACAGTTTAATCTTGTGGCACAGAAATCAAGCGCTCCTGTTGAAGCTCTGACCTGAACCTCATGCAGCACCTTGGAAATGAACTGTGATCCAGAACTTATCCCCCCCCACCCCCCCACCAGCATCGATGTCACCGCTGCTCATCCTCCACCAGCTGAGCAAATCCCTCAGGGAGGTGTGTGTGTGTGTGTGGGGGGGGGGGGGGGTCTCACAATCCAGTAGAACAGCTAAGAGAAGAAGAGCAGTGGGCTGATGTAGCAGCAAATTAATGCTCACAGCTCTGGGATGAGGCTCAAATATCACTTGTAAGTGGCTGAAAGCGACAGAACGACTGCCCCGAACAGGACACAACACCCCCCCGCCCCCCCCCCCCCCCCCTCCAGTAGTGTTGAAGCAACAGCGTTCCTCCCCGGAGTGTGCCTTTCTGGCTCGCTGCAGGAGGCTTTGTATCCCTGCAACAAACTGATACTCGGAGCCACTGAAGCGCACGAATCCAATTTGCTGTGTGGGAGCATTAGAGTATTAGACTCCTGCGTTAATTTCTTTCTGAAATGACTTCCAGTCTGTTCTGTGTGCACTCTGGCACGGAGCGAGGAGGGAGATGGAGTGAGTTTAAAAGAGGAAATGAGAGGAAGGGGGGGGAAAAAAAAAAAACGGAGTCAGAGGAAACAAGAGGAAGTGTGAGAAAAGAATGATGAGCTCAAATATTCGAGCTGCTTAAGCGGAGGATTTCATTTCCAGGACTTTGAACGGCCTTGCGGGTGAAGGACGTGAAGGTGGCTGGCTGCGAAGGTTGACGTGAAACAAAACAGTGTGATGTTGGCAGCTAAACGGAGACTAAAACCAACATCCAACTTCTTGCTAATGGTGATTTGTTTTCAGTGTTAAAGCCATTCTGGACAAGATGAATGAATGAATTTGTTGGTTTTTTTCCTACCATCAGCAACTCTTGGTCAGTGGCCGTGTGGGAAGAGAAGCAGGAAGAAGACCGATAGATTTTCCACACGTTAATGTGTCAACCGCGGCCATTACAGCGAGGGAAGTGATTCAGTTTAGTCATCATTCATAACGAGGAATCCCTCTCTTCAGAACCGGCAAAAAGGAAACACTCCAACATTAAAACGCTGGCTCGTCATCTACTCTTAAGTGTATAGATCCACCGACAACAACTTTTTTAAGACACGAGTACAAGTATGAGTAAGAACCTTGAACTACTTGCCGATACCGAGGACCGATATGGGTACGACTGCGTCTCCAGTTCCTGTTTAAAGAGTCTGCATTTAATTCATGACAAATCGACTAAGTTCAAACATTTACATGGTAAAAATGTGTGTCCCTCCAGAAAAAGGTTGGGAAGCGGTGATCTCGATCTCTTAGATTAAATCCACACACGAATTAATGGTTCTAAGTGACTTCAACCTGACTGTTTTTTGTTTTGTTCATGTATGATGGAAAACTCACACTGATGTTGCCTGGTGTTCCTCAGCAGGGTCACGGTGCTTAAAGCCTCACTCGTCTGTCCACCGCTGTAATGGACTGTACATGAAGTCAAGTGTTTCAATATGGCTTTTCCTGTAGGGGGGGGGGGGGGTCGTCCTCCAATCTGAGCGCCAATGGATGGATTTCTAACACAGTTGTTCGACCGTATCATGACTGCGTAAACAACTGCGGTCGGCGTTCTGATTGGCCCCTCGTTTGGATGTTATGTTTGTCTCGTTGGAGGAAGTCACGAGTCAGCAGAAGGGTCTGGAACGGTTCAACAAACAGACGTCTGGTGACTGAACGTCATCAGAAAAAAAACCCACTCAAGGGGCAACATCTATATATTATCTCTGCCTGTTTCTTTTTTCCATCTTCTCCCCGCTATTCAAGTAGCATTCAAGCATTCACTTTGTGCATTTATTTTGAAATGAAGTGTAGTACAGGTCATCCATAGTTCATTGTTATCGTAATGTAAAATGATGTCACAGGCCAGGGCTGTCATACATAAGGCCTTGGACCAAAAACTGCATTTTTACTAGTATTTTTTCAGGCTTTTATTTCCTAATAGCTCACTGTTTCACTTTAATACCTACATTTATTTTAATTTATCTTTCATGTTATTAATGTTTCTATTTCTTTATTTGCACTTTTCCATTTTTCTTCCCCAAAATTAAAAGTGTTTTAGAAAAAAAAAAATTATTATTGATGTATTACGGTAAATCAAATGTGTGAATGTGCAGTAGTAACATATTTATATTGTGCCCTTTTCTTCGTGTCACACAGAATAAAAGATTGGACTTTCACTGCTTGTTGGCAGATTCACCCAAAGAGAATGAGATACAACAGGCTCAGGTTTCAGGTTTGTTAAAAAAAAAAAAAAAGAATTAATTGGTATTACTGCTGGATTTTAATCAGATTTTAATTAGCCCCTACATATATTAATATCTACAATTTCTTTATTCTGCTTTACAAACATTTAAACTTCTATTCTATTTATTCTGTGTGGGCTAACGCTAAAAAGAATTTCCTCTAATGATTAATGAAGTATTTCCACTGTATTGTATTCCATAAACTGTGAAATTAGATCATACCTGTTATTGTATAGCCTCACCCTGACTGATCAAAAAAGCATTAGAGAACTTTGTTGGATACAGGTTTTATTTTACATGTTGGATTTAACTCAAGTAAAATCATCTAGGTTTTTTGGTTTTT